>NW_026571133.1:2126000-2138500 GCF_026225935.1 Boleophthalmus pectinirostris
GTGCCATAATAAATAACAAACTTCTAATCACCCTTTGTTCATATTTGTTATGAGTCCGAGTCCTTTGATTTTGAGGATCTGCTGATACCGAGTCCTGATCCGCAGTGTTGGGGAGTAACAGATTACATGTACCGGAGTTATGTAATCAGAGTACAAATTATGAGTAACTGTATTCAGTTACAGTTACTGTTTCAGTGAGTGGTAATTGGATTACAGTTACTTTGTCGACTAAAACCAGGTCTAAACCAAGTCGAAAACCAGGTCGAAAACCAGGTCTAAACTAGGTCTAAACCATTTCTAAAACCAGGTCTAAAACCAGGTCTAAACCAGGTCTAAACCAGGTCTAAACCAGGTCTAAAACCAGGTCTAAACCAGGTCTAAAACCAGGTCTAAACCAGGTCTAAAACCAGGTCTAAACCAGGTCTAAACCAGGTCTAAACCAGGTCTAAACCAGGTCTAAACCAGGTCTAAACTAGGTCTAAACCAGGTCAGGTCTAAAACCAGGTCTAAACCAGGTCTAAACCAGGTCTAAACCAGGTCTAAAACCAGGTCTAAACCAGGTCTAAACCAGGTCTAAAACCAGGTCTAAACTAGGTCTAAACCAGGTCTAAACCAGGTCTAAACCAGGTCTAAACCAGGTCTAAACCAGGTCTAAACCAGGTCTAAAACCAGGTATAAACCAGGATTTAACAGGACTAAATCATGCTGCCTGGACCATGTCTCCTCGTCTTCTATCAATAATTTTTAAAAATACGGTTAAGGAAAGACTGGGCTTTTTATTTTCTTTTATCAGACAAAACTTCTTATGTGAAGATTTCCTCGTCTTTGTTTCTCTACAGCAAATCAAGTAATCCAAAGTATTCAGATTACATTACTCACTTTAAGTAATTTAATGGATTCCTTTACAAACTACATTTTGGGGTGTGTAATCTGTAATCTGTAGGGGAATACATTTTAAAAGTCACCTTCCCAACACTGCTGATCCGATACTTCTATAAAACATTATGAAATGAACTAAGAGTAAAGAATCAGATCCAGGATGTTTGGGGGATCAGATTGTGTTGATTTTATGTGTCGTATTTGGGCTGAACTTAGTGTGAAAAATCAAATGTCCAAAACTTTAATTATTTTTTATCAACTTTTCTAACCATTCATCATTATTGTTGAAAATCTTGACTTTTCACAGTATTTTCTTGGATTGTGTAACTTAGTAAACTTAATGAACTGAACAAAACAGGAACCAGACCAGAATCAGATCAGACCTGAGACTCGACTCTGCACAATCTACATTTTGTATCTTTGATATTATATGGAGGCGGTGTCGGCGGAAAGGTGGGGCATTTGAGGGCCGTGCCCCCCTAGCGGCCACTGGTGCCCCCCCCAGCACAGGCCGTTATTATTACTATTTTAAAATGATTTTGATTGGCGCATTTCACTTCGGGCCGAGGGCACAAACTTTACTGTGACATCAATGACATCACAGTCTCTGTTTATTTAGTGTCGTGTGATTGGACAACTGTCCTGTCACTCACGTCACGTCAACCTGCTGCGTCAACTCGTAGCAGCTCCACGATTAGCGGCAGTTGCTACTTTAGCCAAATGGCGAGGAGAGAGTCAAAGAGAGATACACTGACAGACCCGCCGCCGGGACCCGGGGCTCTCGCTGCCGCCGCCGGGGCCAGGGCAGTCGCTCGCTGCTCTATCCGCCTTTGCCCGCTCGTTTCTGGGTGTAAAAGTTTGACCTGAGCGTAGCGCGCAGAGGCATAATTCTACCTGGTGCTGATATGGACTGACCGTAAAATTATCAGATTGAAGTGGGAAGTGGAATTAAGACTAATTTTACAACCGCTCGTGACTCGGCTCCCGCACCTCGCGTTACGGACCAGACTGGACCAGGATTTGGACCAGGTTCATCTCTTCATATTGGACAATAAACTTTTGGAAACAGAACCAGTGGGACAGTGGACAGAGGAAACATTCTGCTTCAGTCTCTGGAGAAGGTAAGAGGCTGGTTTTCATTAGTTTGGGGCAAATCTGAACTTGGAGCCTCACAGGTAAATATTAGTGTAGTGTTATAGTGTTATAGTGTTATAGTTAAATAGTGTTATAGTGTTAATAGTTAAATAGTGCGTAAATGAGCTCGTGGGTGTGTTTGAGCTGCTCTGGTTGTTCTGTCGTGCGCTGTAGGCATCTGTGTTCATGTTGTGATCGTAGTCTGTTATTGTAGTTTTGCTGACGTTGGGTCTGGGTGTGAGCGGCGTGTTACGTTGTGTTGTTGCGTAAAGTTTGTGCTTGGCTGTTCATTGTGCTCTGATCGATATTGCTCAGCCAATAGTAACCAAAATGTCTGTTTCTGGTATTTGTTATAATACTATAGACTATATATATATAATACATATATTATATTAATCATATATATTTATCATTTTGGCCTTGGTGCCCCTCCCAAAAATTATACCACCAGCTGCCACTGGTCCTGGATTTAGTCCTGGTTTAGTCCTGGTTTAGTCCTGGTTTAGTCCTGGTTTAGTCCCGGTTTAGTCCCGGTCTCTCAAGTCTCAGGTCTCTATAGGACAGGACTGGACGGTGCACCCACTACAGCCCTGGTGCTGCCTGATGCGTGGCTCTTTCTTGCCCGGTTGCTTCTTTCAGTGATGTTGTTCAGGGGTGTTTTTGACGAGAGGCTGTTGTTTAATGTTTACAACCAGTGGCAGGCCTTTTTTTTTTTTTTTTTTTTTATAAATCTCAACGTCAATAAAAATAACCTTTATTATTGTCTTGTGTGCGTATCGTCTACCACACAGCTTCAACAACTATTGCAGCTAATAATAATCATTTTAATATAATAATGATAATAATAACAACACATAATTAGCCTAATACTGTTAAAGAAAAACGTGTTTGATAGCATTTCTGCTTTGTATGACTCCACCGCGTTAAAATATTCTCAAATGGCAGTGCCCCCCCCCCCTCCCCCCCCCCGACTCCATGTGCATTACACCACAATCCCACCGCTCAAAAAAGACACTTCATGCTGCTGGACGGACCCTCTCCGCCAATAGTGCCAGCTCCACTGTGCAACAGCGCTGCATACTTACATATATGCATGTATATATATGCTGTATATATGTATAGTATATATATGTGTATGCATATGTGTATGTGTATGTATATGTATGTATGTGTATGTATATGGTATGTATGTATGTGTATGTACGTATGTATGTATGTGTATGTGTATGCTATGTGTATGTGTATGTGTATGCATATGTGTATGTGTATGTGTATGTGTATGTATGTATGTGTATGCATATGTGTATGTGTATGTGTATGCATATGTGTATGTGTACATACGTGTGTCTAGGTATGACGTATAGGTATAATATGTATTGTTTGGTTGGGGAGTGGGAAGGATAAAGACTTGTTATTTTGCTTTAATAATATTGCTGTCCTGTGTGTTATATATGTAAATTATTTATCCAATACCTGATCGGCACATAATGTCGAGTCTGGATCAAGTCCACAGATTTCCGATCACGTGATCGGATGGGGACAACCCTACTTTTCAGGGTAACTTTTCAAGTTAATTTGCCTAAATGCACTAACGACTCAGAAACATGGGGAACTACATATCCCATGATTCATTTCAGTGCAAACAACATGAAGAAATCAGTTTTTTTGCTTTAATTCTTGGGATTATGACAGTATTGATTTGCACTGAGTCTTGTTAAAGTATTTTAAAAATAATAAAGTATCCTATCTACAAGAAGCTTCTCCAAAATATCGCAGTAAATATCGACTGTGAGACACAAATCGTGATATCGTACTCTGATCTTGAATATTGTTACATCGCTAGTCATTAACTTTTATATTTATAGTTCGTAAATAAACATTTAACATTTGAATGATGTAAATAACTATTGACATTTAGTTAACTATTGTAACTATAACAGTAAAATTGTAATAAATTGTTTTCTATTTGTTAAAATATTAATACACAGATTTCATGCAAAACAACTCATTTTTAGATAATGATGAAAAAAGTGTTAACTTGTGCCAAACTGATATTTTAGTAACATTTAATAAATATTAATAAAAGGTTAGGTAAAGATTAGTTTGCTGTTTATTATGGCGCCTTATTATAAAATGTTACCAGATTCTGTTTTCATCATAAATAAAAGAAACGCCCTGACAAATGAAAACAAGAATCAGATGTATTTCAGAACATATGGAGAGAAGTTTTGATACAGAAAGGAAAGATATTTTGTTGTTTGTGGTAATTATGGTGCGGAATTAATTAGCAAATCTCAAAGGCTGCGACTGAAGTACGAGAAGTTCCTCCACAAACAACAGACACATTGCAGAGTATGAAATAGTAGAGTAGATAGAGTGTTAGTGTAGATAGTGTGTGTGTGTGTGTGTGTTGTTGGTCGGAGGGACTGATGGCGCTGATTGGCAGCCTCACTTCTGTCAGTTTGCCCCAGGGCAGCTGTGGCTACAGTTATAGTTTACCACCACTGGAAATAGAGTGAATAATGCTCTGTAAAGTGTCTTTGTGACAAATGTCTGTGAAAAGTGCTATATAAATTAAACCTATTGTAACACCTGAAGTTTACAGGTAGCTTTAATAACAAAGCGAGCCAGTCAGTGTGTGGGTCCAACAGCCATATGGCAGCTTTTATTTACAAAAACATTAAAAGGTGCTTTCAACAGGCGAGGATACCACTGCAGGGGTGCGGCTCCACCCTAAAGCTGGTGAAGGAGACATGCTATAAAGTGAGAAAACAAACAAGATTAATAGAAAGAAAACCGTTACCACAACTGAAAACACCCATTTACAAGTGCCACCATCACCAATATCTATAAATAAGGTCACGCCCCCTCCACACCCAGCTACCTCCAGCCCACACCCACTGCAGAGCTGTAACAAATCAACAATCAACTCAAACTAAAACTCAAAAACGGCAACCAGCACTGAGCCTGTAACACAGTGCAGCTAATAAAATACATCAATTAAAATTAGACAATAAGATAAAAGTTAAAACCATACCTCTCTGATCTGGAATTGTTAAAACCCTTAAAATAATATTTACAAAAGTTACAAATTTGTTTTCTAACAAGATTAAAATGTACAAACATTACATTTGTTTGGCTCACCAGAAATAGCCGTGTGTTAGGCTCAGGAAGAGGAAGTCACCTGGTTCCCCTCTGACCTTTGCAGCCTCTGCCATGTGACACAGGTGCAGACCACATGATCAGCTACCTTGCCACACTATTTACTTACTATCTTAACACAAATGCCCCCAAAAAGAAAATCATATTTTACAGATTACAAGTTGAAAGTAGTGAAATATTCAGCTGAAAATGGTAGAAGAAGCAGAAAGAAAGTTTGGAGTGACTGAGAACCTTGTGACACTGGGAGGATGCACCATGAAACTTTCCTGAAGTCACTGGATGGATGGACAAACTGAAACTGATGCTGAGTTTGATGACAGCAACACAGAAAAGCAAGCGGCGCTCTGTTTACCTCTGGAGGTCACAGAGTCCTGCACAGGCATTTTTAGAGCCCCGCACCCGCCCGCACCTGTGCAGTACAGACTCGCATCCGCCCGTTAACCTGTGATTTTATCAAAGTTAAACCTGCACCAGCCCGGACCCATTAACATTCCACCTGTTACCCGCCCGTGCCCGTGATAAATCAAACACAAATTAAAAGCATTCTAACGGAAGTATCAGAATACAAACTCAAAAGTTACGACTTTAATCACAATCACAAAATGAAATGAAACGGTTACGATTTCTTCAATAATTACAAATAAACGAATTCACAGATGCGACTCGACTGTCAAAACTTCACAGGCTTTATTTACTGAGTAGAAGAAACACTGACCAGGACTAACCTAGAATTTATTCCAGGACTGAACCAGGAGGACTAAACCAGGACTGAAGTAGGACTAAAAGAGGACTAAACGAAAACTGAACCAGGACTCTCTGTCGGGACAGGCTCCACGCTGCACAGAAGTAAGCGCAGCTGTCACCCTGCTCCACGGGCTCTGGGTTCTCTCCCTCTCTCTTAAAGTCCAAGATTAGTCCTGGTTTAGTCCTGATTTAGTCCTGACCCGCCCGTGTGTAATCACTACCCGCCTGCATACCCGCCCGTAAAATTCCAGAACATTAAAGCCCACCTGTTTCAATAACTATTTGCCCTTGGGTAGCCGACCCGGTGCAGGACTCTGACCTGGAGTTGCTCAGAAGTGACACTGAGGATGAAGAATTGAATGGATTTAGTGATTTGGAGTGAGATGGAGAGTTTGGTAAACTTGTTCTGTTGTTTATGTTTTAGGGTTCGGTCAAGCAGTAATGGAGGGAAATGGGGGCAGATTTTTTACATTCAAATGTCTCTTATTCAGAAACTAGAGGAACTATTGAAATAAGTAAAGTATCAGAATGTAGGAAAGAGTTACACTCCAACAGGGTCAAGTTAAACCTGTGATATTCTTTCAAGTTGTTGACAAAAAATTTAAAAAACTCATGTCGGTAACGGAGGGAATGAAATATGCAGCACTTTTTGGGCAATAAATCCAAACAGTGAAAACTCTTGGTTCTCACTTACATATCCTTAACAAACTGGTTTGAATATTTGCTTCATATAGTTTTCTACCATATGGTACAAGATTAGGTTGAAAAACCTCTTACTTTTTGAGTAATGAGATTTTTTATTAAGAAATGTCATGGTAACGGAGGGAAAAGTAACGGAGGAAAATTGTGCAAACAAGTAGAAGGTGCATGATTTTACATAATTTGTCAACTTTTTTCTTCCAAATACTTTAATATTACTTCAAAATGAAAGGAAACTATTTCTATAAAATATGTCAGTCCTTCCAAGCAAATTTTTATCATTTTAAAAAAAAAATCCTGTACCTTCATCAACAGTTCAAAGATGGAATAACACAAGATATGATGAAATACATCAGTTTATTTACATGATTTTCAGGTCTTTGAAATTTGGGAAATAATTTTTGTTCCATGTTTCATACATGGTCTGTTTAAAACGTATGTAATTTTAGAACCAAAAATGGTGCAGAAAAAAGGTCAACAGTTTCATAAACTAGAGTACATATGTATCTGTTCAATACATTTTTATATCAGATGCATTAACTGTTTACTTCTGCTTGACTGGGCCCTATGGTTTTCTGTTGTTCTCTCTTCTATTGTTTTTACTAGAACTTAACGCCCAAAAAGTGCGACTTATATATGTTTTTTTCTTGTTCATTACACATTTTTTGGCTGGTGCGATTTATTCTCCGGAGCGATTTATAGTTTGAAAAATACGGTACATTTAAATGGGGAAACAACTTTTCATAAATTCAAGTTGAAGCGTAACCGATAAAACTGTTTTCTCACAGTGTTTTCTTATTCCAGCTAATTCCACATGCCGTCAGATACAATCCTAAGACTCTTCTGAGGTAAAAAGTTCACTGTCGTAGTTTTTTTGCGCCGTGTCCTTGGTTAGTTTTGCCCGCGTCTCTGCTCACGCTCCCCCTGCTGGCTTGTCTGCTCATTTCTTCACTGTCAGAATTATGAATAGCCCCTTTAATGACCTTATATCTTCTTGTCTTATTTATCTCATTTAAACCTCGAGATTGAAAAAAAAAAAAAAGAAAAAAACAGGACAATGTAATTCCGGCGCACAGCGGAGGGCAATTAATCACCTCTCCCATCGCTTAGCAACTTTTTATTACAATGAAGAGGCTCTAAAGTGTTTAATCAAAGCTCTGTTTAAAACTATTTATTCTGAAATGAGACCAATTATCTTTAGTTTTGGCCTCGTCTGCTCCTCCGTCTCCCCTTCATTCACAAATACACACTTTCACACACACCTTTCACTGCTCACACGACTCTCTCCATCTCCTGCTCTCTCCTTACACCTTTCTCTTCCCCCTCTTTCCCTTTTCCTTGTCTCTCTCTTTCCCTGTCTCTCTCTCCTATCCCCTTTCACTGTCTCCCTCTGTCTCTTTCCTTTCCTCTTTTCCTTTCGCTCTCTGTCTCTCTCTTTCCCCGTCTCTCTCTCCTATCCCCCATCTCTTTCCTTTCCTCTTTTCCTTTCCTTTCTGTCTCTATCTCTCTCCTCCCCCTTTCGCTCTTTGTCTCTCTCTCTCTCTTTCTTTTTTCCCTGTCTTTTTCTTTCCCTGTCTCTCTCTCTTTCCTCTTTCCCTGTCTCTCTCTCTTTCCTCTTTCCCTGTCTCTCTCTCTTTCCTCTTTCCCTGTCTCTCTCTCTTTCCTCTTTCCCCGTCTCTCTCTCCTATCCCCCATCTCTTTCCTTTCCTCTTTTCCTTTCCTTTCTGTCTCTCTCTCTCTCCTCCCCCTTTCGCTCTCTGTCTCTCTCTCTCTCTTTTTTTCCCTGTCTTTTTCTTTCCCTGTCTCTCTCTCTTTCCTCTTTCCCTGTCTCTCAGCCTCTCTCTCTTTGTCTCACACTCTCTCTCTCTCTCTCTCTCAACCCCCCCATCCCTACCCCCCTCTCTTTTTCTCACCCTCTCACTCGTCCCTTCTCCCTCCCCTCCCTTTCTCAGCCCATTTCTCCGTCTCTCTCCCCTCTCTCTCTTAACCCCGTCTCTACCCCCCTCTTTCTCTCTCTCTCTTTCCCTCCCTCTCTCAGCCTCTCTCTCTCCCCTCTCTCTGTCTCACTCTCTTTCTTAACCTCCATCTCTACCCCCCCTCTGTCTCGCTCTCTCTCTCTCTCAGCCCCTGTGTCTTTGTCTCTCACTCTCTCTTAACCCCCCATCACTAACCCGCCCCACTCTCTTTGTCTCTCTCCGTCCCTTTCTCCTTTCCTTTCCTCTCTCAGCCCCTCTGTCTTTCTCTCTCTTCTCTCTCTCAACCCATCTTTCTGTCTCTCCTCTCTCTCTCTCTTGTCTCTCTTTCTCTCTGTGTCTCCCTCTCTCAGCCCCCCCCTCTCTCTTTTCTGTCTCTTTCTCTCTCTCAGCCAATATCTCTCTCTCTTTTCTCTCTCTTTCTCTCTCTCTCAGCCCATCTCTCTCTCTCTTCCTCTCTCTCAGCCAATATCTTTCTCTCTTCTCTCTCTCTTTCTCGCTCTCCGCCCCCCTTTCTCTCTTCTCTCTCTTTCTTTCTCTCAGCCCGTCTCTCGCTCTTTTTTCTCTCTTTCTCTCTCTCAGCTCATCTCTCTAAGCCAATCTCTCTCTCTATTTCTCTCTCTGTTTCTCTCTGTCAGCCAATATCTCTCTTTCTCTCTCTCTTTCACTGTCTCAGCCCATCTCTCTCTCTCTCTCTCTCTCTTTTTCTCTCTTTCTCTCTCTCAGCCAATATCTCTTTCTCCCTCTATTTCACTCTCTCAGCCCATCTCTCTCTCTCTTTCTCTTTTCTCTCTTTCTCTCTCTCAGCTCATCTCTCTCTTTCTCTCTCTTTCTTTCTCTCTAAGCCAATCTCTCTCTCTCTCTTATCTCTCTTTCTCTCAGCCAATATCTCTCTTTCTCTCTCTTCTTTCTCTCTCTCTCAGCCCATTTCGCTCAGTCTCTCTCTTTTTCTCTCTCTCTAAACCAATCTCTCTCTCTATTTCTCTCTCTTTCTCTCTCTCAGCCCCCATCTCTCTCTTCTCTCTCTCTTTCGCTCTCTCAGCCCATCTCTCTCTTTCTCTCTCTTTCTCTCGCCAATATCTCTCTCTCTCTCTCTCTTTCTTTCTCTCTAAGCCAATCTCTCTCTCTTCTATCTCTCTTCTCTCTCTCAGCCAATATCTCTCTCTTCTATCTCTCTTCTCTCTCTCAGCCCCCATCTCTCTCTCTTTCTTCTCTCTTTCGCTCTCTCTCAGCTCTCCTCTCTCTCTCTCTTCTCTCTCTTTCTCTCGCCAATATCTCTCTTTCTCTCTCTCTAAGCCAATCTCTCTCTCTATTTCTCTCTCTCAGCCCCCATCTCTCTCTCTTCTCTCTCTCTTTCTCTCTGTCAGCCAATATCTCTCTTTCTCTCTCTCTTTCACTGTCTCAGCCCCCTCTCTCTCTCTCTCTCTCTCTCTTTCTCTCTCTCAGCCAATATCTCTCTTTCTCCCTCTATTTCGCTGTCTCAGCCCATCTCTCTCTCTCTCTCTCTCTCTTTCTCTCTCTCAGCTCATCTCTCTCTTTCTCTCTCTCTCTAAGCCAATCTCTCTCTCTTCTATCTCTCTTTCTCTCTCTCTCAGCCTATCTCTCTCTCTCTTATCTCTCTCTTTCTCTCAGCCAATCTCTCTCTCTTTCTCTCTCTCAGCCCATCTCGCTCAGTCTCTCTCTCTTTCTCTCTCTCTAAGCCAATCTCTCTCTATTTCTCTCTCTATTTCTCTCTCTCAGCCCCCATCTCTCTCTTCTCTCTCTCTTTCGCTCTCTTAGCCCATCACTCTCTCTCTCTCCCCCTCTCTCTTTTTCTCTCTCTTTCTCTTTCTCAGCCAATATCTCTCTTTCTCTCTCTTTCTCTCAGCTAATCTCTTTCTCTCTTCTCTCCTCTCTCTTTCTCAGCCCATCTCTCTCTGTCTCTCTCTCTTCCTTAACCCCCATCTCTAACCTGTCTTCTCTCTCTCTCTCTCCCCCTCCCTCCCTCTCTCAGTCTCTCAGCCCCCCCACTCTGTCTCTCTCTCTCTCTATCTCTTTATTATAATAAAACCAGGAGCTGTCCGAAGAGCCGGCGATATCGGAGCCTCGTCCAAATGAAGAGAGACAGCCTTATTCCAGGAGCAGACACCGGAAAACCAATTAAAAGAGAATTAGACGAGTGGAGGGGAGAAATTGGATATGATAGCAGACGTCTCTTGTAAATGTCAGCCATATTACAGTGTTGTTGTTTTGGCCATTCCTCTGCGCCGTGAGTGACGAGACGAGGCGCGGGGAGCCTTTAATAATGGAGCTGTCTGCGCCTGGACGCGGGGCCGAGCTGTAGGGAGTATTTGTACTGGATGATATGGGTACTTCAGGATAATAGTACACCGGAGGGCGAAGTTAAACGAGTCCTTCACATAAATACTTGTTGATTAAAGGGCCCGCGCTGCGCCGTTTCGTGAGCTCTTGCAGTGTTGTTTTCTCGTCACAAGCATACCTGGAGTTTTTTTTTCTTTTTTAGCCCTCTTAACCCTAAAGTGAAGGTGAAAGGAGCGGTTCAACTTCATGACATCACAAGGTGGAACAGAGCTTTCTTGGCTTTACAGATGTAGACGGACTAATAACAAAAGATGACTCAAACATGCGTGAATTAAGTGATACGTGCCATACAGTGTCACATTCCAGAAAAGTAATAACGTCTCCATGATGTGTGGACCAGCAGGTGGCGCAACTTCCACCAGTAAAGGTACACAGTGCAGCTTTAAAGTAAAGACGGCCCACATCTGTAAGTCTTTCTAAACTCTAAAGCACGGGTCTCCAACCTCTTTTCTCCGGTGACTTGCCTTTACTAAACAAAAATGCCAGTGAGCTACCGAACCATCAGCCGGTTTCACTTCGTGGAAACCATCTGACCTCGCAGCATTAGGATTAGTTCGCTCGACATTAAGCAGGTACTTTTTTTATTTAGCCAATCGCTGCTATTTGGTCGTGACGTATGTAATGCGCCAAATCCCGTAGGAAGAAGGACAATAGCATCTTTCCCCTTGATAAAATTCACCAAACATTCTCTTAGTTCCGGCTTTAAATCCTCGATCTCGGGAATCGTTGCCAACACAGAATGTCTGTCTTCGTCTACATCCATCTCAACGCTTTGTTTACTGTTGTGCTGTTACACAAAAGGGACCCAGACATGCACTTGAGTTTGACGTCATGACTTCACAGCTCACAGCTGATTGGCCGGTGTGCAGTCTACAACTTTCGGAGTTCTTACAAACCATCTAGTGTATTTTGATTCCTGACCTAGTTGCTGGAGAGAAATGAAATTGAGCGGAGGCACCAGGTGGCGCCAGTCTGACTAACCAGTTTCAACAGTCGCAGAGTAAATATAAGATCCACAGCTTTAGAAGGGGAACAGTTAGATGTTTATGAAACATAATCCGTTATCTGTTTATCGGTGCACCAAGTTAATCATCAAAATGTTACATTTACAATGGTAATTAACAAATTTTATTTATTGTGCACAATATCAGAAATCCCTTGGCAAGCTACTTGGAAGGGGTTGGAGAGCTACAGGTAGCTTGTCTGTTTTTTTTTTTTCAGTTTTTGAGTTTATGTTTAAATGAATAATGGAAAAAAAGGATAACAAACGTTTCCCGTTTTCCATGACTTAAACTGTGATGCCGAACTTTCTCGCTGCATACAGACTGAACAAGAACTGATCCAGGACTGAGACTGGGACTAAGACCAGGACTGATACCTTGATCTGGTTTAGTCCTAGTTCAGTTCTGGTTTAGACCTGGTTTAGTCCTGGTTTCGGTCTCAGTCTCAGTCCCGGTCTCAGTCCTGATCAGTCTACGGAGACATCACATCGTTTAGGTCACGGAAACGGGAAACGTCCGTTATCTGTTTTTTTCCATTCTTCATTTA
>NW_026571133.1:2143500-2175799 GCF_026225935.1 Boleophthalmus pectinirostris
GCATAAACTAAGCTTAAAAAAACAGCTCGCTCCTTGTGCGCTGATGCAGCTCAGTTTCTGTCGGACTAAAGGACACGACTCAGTGGAATATGAGTGTTGTTTCTGTGACAGAGGGGTGTTCTGCTGATGGTGAGTCTGTTCTGTGGTTCTGTGTTTCTATCACGTTAGAGATGGTTCATGTTAAACTTTTCAGGTCTGCAGGTCATATGCATAAACCGTATATATGAATATATTGTAGCCTCTTAGTGTTTTGGTGGTGAATTACTTCACGGAGTATAGACCTAAGTCAGTGTATCAGCGTTTTCAGGCATCCACACAGTGCCAGATCAGATCTGTACTGCACTGTATGAGTTGGCGGTACCAGATCGTTCCGTCTCTGGAGCCGTTTTTCCATCAGATTAGTGTGGACGAACACTGCATCCACAACAAAAAAACAACTCGAATACGACTAGTGGTGATGTTGCCTAAGCCTCAATCATGGATCTATTAAAATAAGTGGATAGGGTGTTGCTGCTTGTATCTGCCTCCAGCTGATGTAAGAGAATTTAAAGGTTGTATAGAGGATTTTTTAAGGAAAGAGAAATACAGCAACAGTTGTTTTTCAAATGTTCCTATAGAAATAATTTGGAGACCGACACCTCAGTTTTTAGACCCTTTGTCTGCTTCAGTCACGCAATCGCTGAAAGGAATCTCCAAGAACCACCTCAGTTTGTCTTCGCTCCTTTTCTCCTTCTTTTCTTCTTTCAGCGACCTCAAAAACAAACTTTCTTTTGCGGCGAACTGGTCGTGGATTCTCATCCAACATCGCAACAAACTTTGTGCGAACTGCGAGGAAGCTACAAGTAGAAAAAGCCTCTAAGAACTGCTGCATAGTTACCCTAGAAACGTAGGGAGTTTGACTGACAACCTAACAGCCAATAGAAAATGAGGCAACCTTGTTTTCTATTGGCCGATGTTTATCTGGCCTCAATAAGTCCACAGTTGATAGACTTTCATTTTTTTTTTTTTTTGGTCATCATAATTACAAGGCTTCTGCTCTGTAATGGTATTTTAAACTTTCATTGACAATTTGAAACTGAAAAAAAAAATCCTCCATACAACCTTTAAGTAATTTATCTTCCAAGTACATCACAAGAGCTATATTTACACCAGGATCTTCCGTTGGCACAACATTGACACACCACTATCTAAACTGTGGCATATTGTTGTCTAACCGGTGTCTACTGGCCTTCAGAGTCTCACCACACCTGCTTTATAAACCTCCTCCATTGGAAGCAGAGTCAAGGGGCTTGAACACTATGTTCTCTTTTGAAATCATATTACGTTTCCTTTTCAAGTTCCCCCGGGCCTGTATTATTGATGGTAAATGAACTTCTCCTGCGTACGACGTCCAGTTGGTCTCCAGCCTTTTACTTCCACCCTTTCTTGGACAAGCTGAAAACTTCTAAAACAGTGGAAATAGTGACACTCTCTGGTACTTCAGCAAAAAAAAACAAAACCCTTGGGTGAGAAAGGACTTTTTCTAATAGAACGCAACTGGTCGTGTTCTTCTGACAGGGCACCTACAACTTTCAAAACTGATGGATTTTGTAGCGATTTTGACCTATTTTTAGATCATAAACTTTTTCTCAGCTCAAAATCTTTCATGTTATTAGGTTCTTTTTTTCAGACCTAGAGTGTTATTTCATACCTGACAGTTTCGACTGCTCACTAGCGTCTTCCTCAGAATCACGTGATGTTGCTGTGACGTGTCCGGTCAGCTGGTTTAAACAGGTTTTGGCGCTGTCTTCCTACAGGTGGAGGCAGGACGACAGCGCCACCTGCAGTCCCACTTCCTCAGGACAGTATCCCAGGTGTGTGAGAGTAAAAAAGCCCCTCGTCCCGGTTTACAGTCCTGTGGGCACGTGAAAAAAATAACCTAATAACATAGAATATTGGAAGACCAAATGAATCTCATTGGACTATTACGCTCAAAATCTTTCAGCTGTTTTAAAAATGCTTATAGTCGTTCGCTCTGGCTCTGCTCTGGCTCCTCTCGCTCTGATTGGTCAAAGCGATCACTCACTTGTACCTGTGCTCAATCGGCCCAGAGCCACCGGAAGTGTCTCGCCGGGCTAAAGACGAATCTGGAATCGTGCGACAATGAGCTCGACCCACTGACTTGAATGGGTGACCATTTTGAAACTTGTTCCATGACGGAAATAAACCCGAGTCTGACCAAAACCAATGCAGACCTGAAGTTTTTAAGCTGCTCTTCGCGCTCGCGGTGACTCTGAGAAGGCCAGAGCAAACGGAGCAACGACGTCATCGAAAAATGGACCAAAAATGTGATGATTTTTTTTTTTTTTTTTATGATTGGACTAAACGAGAGAGGATTTGTAGTTGGAAATCTGAAGTTCCACCTGCCTCCCGATCACTGTCAGGTACCTGTATGTGAATATTTTAGCACACACCGATAATCCAGAGTAGTTTGTGTTTCTGTGTGTGTGTGTTGTGTGTGTGTGTGTGTGTGTGTGTGTGTGTTGTGTGTGTGTGTGTTGTGTGTTGTGTGTGTGTTTGTGTGTGTGTGTGTGTGTGTTGTGTATTCAGTGCAGGTTTGGTCCATATGTGTCTCCTCTTTGTTGTGGCGTCTGTTAGATGGAGGAGGTGACAGCTCGTCTGAAGTCACCTGATCAAAGACATCATTTACACAACCCCCCCCCCCACACCTCTCTCCCTCCTCTCATCCCTCACTCCTCTCTCTCTTCTCTCACTCCTCTCTCTCTCTTCTCTTTCTCTCACCCTCTCTCCATTTCATTTACTCTTTCTCTCTCTACTCTCCTGTACTCTTCTTGTGTTCTGTGTCCCTTCTCTCTCTTTTGCTCTCTCTGTCGCTCTCATCTTTCTGTTTTATCCTTTTGCTCTTTCTCTTCTCTCTCTCTTGCAGTCTTCTCTTTCTCTTCTCTCTCCATCTTCTCTTTCTCTTCTCTCTCTCGCCATTTTCTCTTTCTCTTCTCTCTCTCTCGCCATCTTCTCTTTCTCTTCTCTCTCCACCTTCTCTTTCTCTTCTCTCTCTTGCCATCTTCTCTCTCTCTCGCCATTTTCTCTTTCTCTTCTCTCTCTCGCCATTTTCTCTCTCTTCTCTCTCTCTCTCCATCTTCTCTCTCTCTCGCCATCTTCTCTTTCTCTTCTCTCTCTCGCCATCTTCTTTCTCTTCTCTCTCTCTCTCGCCATCTTCTCTTTCTCTTCTCTCTCTCTCGCCATCTTCTCTTTCTCTTCTCTCTCTCTCGCCATCTTCTCTTTCTCTTCTCTCTCTCTCACCATCTTCTCTCTCTCTTCTCTCTCTCTCACCATCTTCTCTTTCTCTTCTCTCTCTCTCACCATCTTCTCTTCCTCTTCTCTCTCTCTCTCTCTCTGTTGTACTCTTCTTATGTCTCAACCCCCCTGTCTTTTTCCCTCTCTCTCTCTCTCTTTCTCTCTGTCTCTCTCTTTTACTGACTCTTTCCATCTCTACTCTTCTGTACTCTTCTTGTGTTCTTGTGTCCCTTCTCTCTTCCTCTCTTGTCTCTCTGTTTTGTCGTTTTGCTCTTTCTCTTCTCTCTCTCGTACCTTCTCTCTCTCGCTCCACTCTACTCTTCTTATGTCTCAGTCCCTTCTCTCTCTCTCTCTCTCCCTCCCTCTTCTCTCTCCCTGTTGCTCTTTCTCTCTCTCTCTTGTCTCTTTCTCTAGCATCCTTTTGCTCTTTCTCTTCTCTCTCTTCTCTCTCCTTCACTCTACTCTACTCTACTCTTCTTATGTCTCAGTCCCCCCGTCTCTCTCTCTTGTCTCTTTCTCCCTTTTGCTCTTTCTCTTCTCTCTCTCTGCATTTCATTTACTCTTTTTGCCTCTACTCTACTGTACTCTTCTTGTGTTCTGAGTCCCTTCTCTCTCTTTTGCTCTCTCTGTCGCTCTCGTCTTTCTGTTTCATCCTTTTGCTCTTTCTCTTCTCTCTCTCTCCATCTTCTCTCTCTCTTCTCTCTCTCTTGCAGTCTTCTCTTTCTCTTCTCTCTCCATCTTCTCTTTCTCTTCTCTCTCTTGCAATATTCTCTCTCTCGCCATCTTCTCTTTCTCTTCTCTCTCCATCTTCTCTCTCTCGCCATTTTCTCTTTCTCTTCTCTCTCTCGCCATCTTCTCTCTCTCTTCTCTCTCTCTTGCCATCTTCTCTCTCTCTTCTCTCTCTCTTGCCATCTTCTCTCTCTCTTCTCTCTCTCTCGCCATCTTCTCTCTCTCGCCATTTTCTCTTTCTCTTCTCTCTCTTGCCATCTTCTCTCTCTTTTCTCTCTCTCGCCACCTTCTTTCTCTCTCTCTGTTGTACTCTTCTTAACCCCCCCCCCTGTCTTTTTCCCTCTCTCTCTCTTTCTCTCTGTCTCTCTCTTTTACTGACTCTTTCCATCTCTACTCTTCTGTACTCTTCTTGTGTTCTTGTGTCCCTTCTCTCTCTCTCTCTCCCTCTTCTTTCCTGCTCTCTCTTGTCTCTCTCTCTCTCTCCCTCTTCTCTCTCTCTACTCTTCTTCTGTCTCAGTTCTCTCTCTTTCTCTCTCTCTCTTTCATTTACTCTTTCCATCTCTACTGTGTTCTTGTGTCCCTTCTCTCTCTCTTTCACTCTGTTTCTCTCTCTTTCGTGCTTTGTTTTTCTCTTCTCTTCTTTCTCTCCTACTCTACTGTACTCTTCTTATGTCTCTCTCTCTCTCTCTCTCTCTTCCTCCATCACAGAAAGAAGAGAAATTATTTTTAAATGTATTTTTTTTTCTCACATTAACTCACATGTTTTTTTTCTTGGCACTGGCAGAACTTGGATTTTTATAGTCATGTACACTTAGACTTACCATGGGTTTATAATTATTAGCATTATCGCTGCAGAAATTTTATATTTTAAACTGAAACAGCAAAGAGAGACGACCCTGCTCACAGAAACAATGAATTTCAAGGTATTTTTAGCAATGAAAATACCTGTAATTGAAGAAATTCAACTTACAAATCCCATTAGAACTTAAAGACCTTGTATACTGACTTTTCCCCCATGTATCTGAGCAGATTTTTCCCTGCCCCAGTACAGAAATATTGTAAAAGCAGCTCTCGAGGTCAAAGTAAGTCTGCTGTGTATTCTGTCCATCTAATTATGAAGCTTTTAGTGCGCTGTTTGCATGCCAGTTGTTAGTGTTACCACTCTGAAAGTTGTGAAAAGCTCTTCTAAGCTCGTTACAGTAAACACTATTCTCCCAGTGCATAAAGTAAGTGAGGAACAGTGGTGGAACAGATACTTTTACGTCACTCGTGCCACTTAGTGCCACCGCTCAATTTCATTTCTCTCCAGCGACTAGATCAGGAATCGGAATACACCAGCGCACGGGTGTCAAACATACGGCCCGGGGGCAGGATCAGGCCCTCCAAGACTTTTAATGTGGCCCTCGGTTGATTTTCTACTAAAATATTTTAATTATATTTTCTATTAAAATCTTGTTAATTTTCTGTGGTGTTTATCACAGCAGCGTCTCCAGCGTCTCTGTACGTGGCCCCTCCCACCAGAGCAGCACAAATGAAGACTTGTCTCTTTCCAAACGCTCTTAAAGGACGATCGTTTTGACTGTTGACCGTGACACACCCTCATCAGAAAAATGTCCAACATGAGAAAAGTGGAGCTGAGGGCAGGATTTTACAACAAAAATTGATTATTCCTATTTGTATTAGTTAATGTTAAAACATTGTGTTGAAATTACATTTTTCTTAAAGTTTCAGGTTGTTCATGATATTATAATATTTCATAAAAGAAAGAGTTCATCAATTAAAGATTTCTGTAATAGATTTGTGTTTCTCTGCACAAATATTTGAACTTATTGTTATTTTTTGGGTTTATATGACATGAGTTTTCTGATCCGGCCCCTTTGGGATCAGAGTAGGTTGGATACGGCCCCTGGACCAAAATGAGTTTGACACCCCTCTGCACTAGACGGTTCGTAAAAACGTTTTAGACCATGTACCGACCAGTCAGCGAAGAGCTGTGAAGCCATGACGTCAAACTCAAGCGTCTGTCTGTGTCCCTTTTGTGGAACAACACAACAGTAAACAAAGCGTGGAGATGGATGTAGACGAAGACAGACATTCTGTGTTGGTAATGATTCATGAAATCGAGGATTTAAAGCCGGAACAGAGAGAATGTTTGATGAATTTTATCAAGGGGAAAGACGTTATTGTCCTTCTTCCGACGGGATTTGGGAAAAGCTTAATATACCAGTTAGACCCGATAGCGGCGCATTACATACGTCACGACCAAATACTAATAAGTGGTTAAATTAAAAAAAGTACCCGCCTACCACCGAGCGAACGAATCCTAATACTCTGAGGTCACACAGTTTCCACAAAGTGAAACCGGCTGTTGAATCAGGGTAACAGTGATGTGGAATAATGCCAGAAATATGCTCTGAAATCTGCTTTCAAGAAACTTTTCAAGGGAAAAAAACCCAACATGTCTTTCTATCTTTTACGGTTGTAAAGTTATGCGTGGTTTTGTAAAACATGTCCGCTGGTATCGTACATGATGCCGTCTGTCTGGAAGGGTTAAAATGGAACTACTTCTGTTTTTAAACGTAAAAATCAGGTCAAGATCATTTAAATGGTCCACAATTTGCCTTTTCTTTATGAGTTGGTAGTAAAACAGATTCTAGGTCCAATTATCCTCACCCCAAACCCTCACACACTCCTCTGTTGTTGTAATCTCCTCCTCTCTGCTCCGTGTGAGTGAGACCTGCTGCCCTGCCCGCGTGCCCTTGAGCAGTAATTGGTCCAATCCCCCAGAATCTGACTCCAGGCTCAGAAATCCAGCTCTCGTCCAATCAAGCAGCTGTCAGTCAGTCCACCTGCCCACCGCCGCTGCAGAGCCGCACCGGCGCCGCACCGGAGTCCAGGAAAACCAGAGTCCAGGAAAACCAGAGTCCAGGAAAACCAGAGTCCAGGAAAACCAGAGTCCAGGAAAACCAGAGTCCAGGAAAACCAGAGTCCAGGAAAACCAGAGCCCAGACGCCGGGATTTCAGCCTGAAGAGAGAGAAACCTGAGCGACGAGTTTGTGTGAGGCAGCGAGAGAGGGTTTAGACACAGAGAGTGATGGAATTAAGGACTAAACTAGGTCTAAACCAGGTCTAAACCAGGACTAAACCATGTCTAAACTAGGGTTAAACCAGGTCTAAACCAGGTCTTAGCGAGGAGTAAACCAGGTCTAAACCAGGTCTAAACCAGGCCTAAACCAGATTTAAACCAGGTCTAAACCAGGTCTAAACCAGGACTAAACCAGGTCTAAACCAGGTCTAAACTAGGGTTAAACCAGGACTAAACCAGGTCTAAGCCAGGACTAAACCAGGTCTAAGCCAGGACTAAACCAGGTCTAAACAAACTCTAGACCAGGATCTAAAGCAGGAACTAAATCAGAATCTAAACCAGGTCTAAATAAGGTCTAAATCAGGATCTAAACCAACTCTATACTAGGTCTAAACCAGGATTTAAATAAGGTCTAAGCCAGGATCTAAATCAGCATCTACACCAGGATCTAAACCTGGTATAAACCAGGTCTAAACCAGATCGAAACCAGGTCTAAACCAGATCTAAACCAGATCTAAACCAGATCTAAACCAGATCTAAACCAGATCTAAACCTGGTATAAACCTGGTATAAACCAGGTCTAAACCAGATCGAAACCAGGATCTAAACCAGATCTAAACCAGGATCTACACCAGGATCTAAACCTGGTATAAACCAGGTCTAAACCAGGTCTAAACCAGGTCTAAACCAGGTCTAAACCAGATCTAAACCAGATCTAAACCAGGTCTAAACCAGGTCTAAACCAGGATCTAAACCAGGTCTAAAACAGATCTAAACCAGATCTAAATCAGGATCTACACCAGGATCTAAACCTGGTATAAACCAGGTCTAAACCAGGTCTAAACCAGGTTTAAACCAGGTCTAAACCAGGACTAAACAGAGGTCTAAACCAGGACTAAAATCAGGACTAAAACAGGTCTAAAACAGGTCTAAACTAGATCTAAACCAGGTCTAAACCAGAACTAAAACCAGGTCTAAAACCAGGTCTAAACCAGGTCTAAAACAGGATTTAACAGGTTTAAATCCTGCTGTGTGGACGTGTCTCCTCGTCTTCTATCAATAATACTTTTAATCTGGTTAAGTAAAGTTTTATTTTCTTTTAGCAGATAAAACATCTTCTGTGAAGATTTCCTCGTCTTTGTTTCTCTACAGCAAATCAAGTAATCCAAAGTATTCAGATTACATTACTCACTTAAAGTAATTTAATGGATTCCATTACAAACTACATTTTGGGGTATGTAATCTGTAATCTGTAGGGGATTACATTTTAAAAGTAACACTCCCAACACTATTAATCACATGAACTCATGAGATTAATGTGATTAAGCCCTAAAAAAACACACACAACTCTGACTATGTTTTTAATGAGAACAACATTAAAACATAGAACAGAAAACAGCGTAATATGGGCCGGTCTAAAAAAATATAGTAGAGCAGAGCACCTATCCCCCCTAAAGGGCTGCGTGTGAGACAGAGATTGGTAGAAATTTGACTTGCAGACACATAAATCTTGTGGACAGTTGGCTCGGTCCAGGTGTAGTGGTTTTATGAGCGGACCGAGCACTAAATTGGATGATAGCGAGGATTCCAACATCTCCACTGTATAAGCGAAGGAAGCCGCAATCCAATTTGGCTGTCATGGAAACGGCAGAATGAAAATAGGCGGTTTCTTGTTTCAAAATTCAGTGGGAAATATAAGTCCACACGAGGTCCTATAGTCACCGCCTTTACTTCACTTTACACACAATAATCCAGAGATTTATCTGCAGATACAGGAGCACGTCACAGTAAACTAGTCCTGTTTTTACTGTGTGGAGGTAATCTTAAACCAGGACTAAAACAGGACCAAACCAGGACTAAAACAGGACCAAACCAGGACTAAAACAGGACCAAACCAGGACTAAAACAGGACCAAACCAGGACTAAAACAGGACCAAACCAGGACTAAAACAGGACCAAACCAGGACTAAAACAGGACCAAACCAGGACTAAAACAGGACCAAACCAGGACTAAAACAGGACCAAACCAGGACTAAAACAGGACCAAACCAGGACTAAAACAGGACCAAACCAGGACTAAAAACACGACCAAACCAGGTAAAAAACAAACAGGACCAAACCAGGTCTAAAACACGACCAAACCAGGACTAAAACAGGACCAAACCAGGACTAAAACAGGACCAAACCAGGACTAAACAGGACCAAACCAGGACTAAAACAGGACCAAACCAGGACTAAAACACGACCAAACCAGGTCTAAAACAGGACCAAACCAGGTCTAAAAACACGACCAAACCAGGTCTAAAACACGACCAAACAGGACTAAAACAGGACCACACTAGGACTAAAACAGGACCAAACCAGGACTAAAACAGGACCAAACCAGGTCTAAAACAGGACCAAACCAGGTCTAAAACAGGAACAAACCAGGTCTAAAACACGACCAAACCAGGACTAAAACAGGACCAAACCAGGACTAAAACAGGACCAAACCAGGACTAAAACACGACCAAACCAGGTCTAAAACACACGACCAAACCAGGTCTAAAACAGGACCACACTAGGACTAAAACAGGACCAAA
Organism: Boleophthalmus pectinirostris; assembly: GCF_026225935.1. NCBI lineage: Eukaryota > Metazoa > Chordata > Actinopteri > Gobiiformes > Gobiidae > Boleophthalmus > Boleophthalmus pectinirostris. Next base: position 2,153,191 of record NW_026571133.1, read on the forward strand.
CCAGGACTAAAACAGGACCAAACCAGGTCTAAAACGGGACCAAACCAGGACTTAAAACGGGACCAAAACAGGTCTAAAACGGGACCAAACCAGGACTAAAACGGGACCAAACCAGGACTAAAACGGACCAAACCAGGACTAAAACAGGACCAAACCAGGACTAAAACAGGACCAAACCAGGTCTAAAACAGGACCAAACCAGGTCTAAAACAGGACCAAACCAGGTCTAAAACAGGACCAAACCAGGACTAAAACAGGACCAAACCAGGACTAAAACAGGACCAAACCAGGTCTAAAACAGGACCAAACCACGACTAAAACAGGACCAAACCAGGTCTAAAACAGGAAAACAGGACCAAACAGGACTAAAACAGGACCAAACCAGGTCTAAAAACACGGACCAAACCAGGTCTAAAACACGACCAAACCAGGTCTAAAACAGGACCAAACCAGGTCTAAAACAGGACCAAACCAGGACTAAAACAGGACCAAACCAGGACTAAAACAGGACCAAACCAGGACTAAAACAGGACCAAACCAGGACTAAAACAGGACCAAACCAGGTCTAAAACAGGACCAAACCAGGACTAAAACAGGACCAAACCAGGACTAAAACAGGACCAAACCAGGTCTAAAACAGGACCAAACCAGGACTAAAACAGGACCAAACCAGGTCTAAAACAGGACCAAACCAGGACTAAAACAGGACCAAACCAGGACTAAAACAGGACCAAACCAGGACTAAAACAGGACCAAACCAGGACTAAACAGGACCAAACCAGGACTAAAACAGGACCAAACCAGGACTAAAACAGGACCAAACCAGGACTAAAACAGGACCAAACCAGGACTAAAACAGGACGAAAACCAGGTCTAAAACAGGGAAAACCAGGTCTAAAACCAGGACCAAAACAGGACAAAACAGGACCAAACCAGGTCTAAAACAGGACCAAACCAGGTCTAAAACAGGACCAAACCAGGTCTAAACCAGGTCTAAAACACGACCAAACCAGGTCTAAAACAGGACCAAACCAGGTCTAAAACAGGACCAAACCAGGTCTAAAACACGACCAAACCAGGTCTAAAACAGGACCAAAACATGGTTCAGATCTTGGACTAGACAGACCAGGACTGAAGCAAGACTGAACCAGGACTAAACCAAGTTCTATTTCAGTTCTAAACTAGGACATAACCAGGAACAAAAAGCTCTAAACCAGGACTGAAGCAAGACTGAAGAACCTGATTTACCAGGACTGAAGCAGGACTAAACCAGGACTAAACCAGGACTGAAGCAGGACTAAACCAGGACTAAACCAGGACTGAAGCAGGACTAAACGCAGGACTAAACCAGGACTGAAGCAGGACTGAAGCAGGACTGAAGCAGGACTAAAACGAGTTCTAATTCAGGACTAATCTAAGACACAACCAGGAAAAAAAAAGATCTAAACCAGGACTGAAGCAAGATGGAAGTAGCACTGAAGCAGGTCTGAACCAGGACTAAACCAGGACTAAAACAAGTTCTAATACGGAACTAAACATGACTGAACCAGGGCTGAACCTGGACTAGACCAGGACTAAACCAGGACTAAAAAGATCTAAACCAATACTCAACCAGGACTCAACCAGGACCAAGATTAAAAAGCTCTAAACCAGACATGTCAAACTCAGACCCGGGGGCCAAATTTGGCCCTTGATATAATTATAATTGTCCCACGAGATGATATCAAATATGTATTAGAGCTACAGACTATAGAGACATTATTTATTTAAAATCTTGTTATTATTTTATATTTTGCTTGTTCTGGATTCAATGTTTAAGCAAAACATTTATTAAACATTTATTACCAGGACTAGAGAAAGTCTGAAGGACTAAACCAGGACTGAAACAGCTCTAAACCCAGATTAAACTGGATCTAAATCTCATCTAAACTCATCCCGTGTTTGAAGTTTTTTTTTTTTTTTTTTCCAATGTAAGAAAATCAGTGTGAACCTAACCCGTCCATATGAGACCAACAGTCACCGCGTCTCTTCTGTCTAACTCACTTTTCACAAAATAATGTCGTTATTTATCTGCAGATCCAGGAATATTTCAAATAACAGTGTTTTTTTTTTTTTTTTTTTCATTTGTGGGAGTAAAATGTGAAAATCTGTGAAATATTGTGCATCTGTGTTTTTATTTCTTTATACGAGCAGGAGGAGAAAACCACAGTGAAAAGACAGAACCAAACCAGAACTAAACCAGGATCTGAACCAGGACTGAACCAGGACTGAACCAGGACTGAACCAGGACTGAATCAGGACTGAACCAGGACTGAACCAGGACTGAATCAGGACTCAACCAGGACTGAACCAGGACTGAACCAGGACTGAATCAGGACTGAACCAGGACTAAACCAGGACTGAACCAGGACTGAACCAGGACTGAACCAGGACTGAACCAGGACTGAACCAGGACTCAACCAGGACTGAACCAGGACTGAACCAGGACTGAACCAGGACTGAATCAGGACTCAACCAGGACTCAACCAGGACTCAACCAGGACTCAACCAGGACTGAATCAGGACTAAACTAGTACCAAACCAGGATCTGATACAGGACTGAACCAGGACTGAACCAGGACTGAACCAGGACTGAACCAGGACTCAACCAGGACTGAATCAGGACTGAATCAGGACTAAACTAGGACTGAACCAGGACTGAACCAGGACTGAATCAGGACTGAACCAGGACTCAACCAGGACTAAACCAGGACTGAACCAGGACTGAACCAGGACTGAATCAGGACTCAACCAGGACTGAACCAGGACTGAACCAGGACTGAATCAGGACTGAACCAGGACTCAACCAGGACTGAATCAGGACTGAACCAGGACTAAACCAGGACTAAACCAGGACTGAACCAGGACTGAACCAGGACTGAATCAGGACTGAACCAGGACTGAACCAGGACTGAACCAGGACTGAACCAGGACTGAATCAGGACTCAACCAGGACTGAACCAGGACTCAACCAGGACTAAACCAGGACTGAACCAGGACTGAACCAGGACTGAATCAGGACTCAACCAGGACTCAACCAGGACTCAACCAGGACTCAACCAGGACTCAACCAGGACTGAATCAGGACTAAACTAGTACCAAACCAGGATCTGATACAGGACTGAACCAGGACTGAACCAGGACTGAACCAGGACTGAACCAGGACTCAACCAGGACTGAATCAGGACTGAATCAGGACTAAACTAGGACCAAACCAGGATCTGATACAGGACCGACAAGGACTGAACAAGGACTGAACCAGGACTAAACTAGGACTACACCAGAGCTAAACCAGGACCAAACCAGGACTTAACCAGGACTGAACCAGGACTGAACCAGGACTGAATCAGGACTGAACCAGGACTGAACCAGGACTAAACCAGGACTGAATCAGGACTGAACCAGGACTGAATCAGGACTGAACCAGGACTGAACCAGGACTGAACCAGGACTGAACCAGGACTGAATCAGGACTCAACCAGGACTGAACCAGGACTCAACCAGGACTCAACCAGGACTGAACCAGGACTGAACCAGGACTGAATCAGGACTCAACCAGGACTCAACCAGGACTCAACCAGGACTCAACCAGGACTGAATCAGGACTAAACTAGTACCAAACCAGGATCTGATACAGGACTGAACCAGGACTGAACCAGGACTGAACCAGGACTCAACCAGGACTGAATCAGGACTGAATCAGGACTAAACTAGGACTGAACCAGGACTGAACCAGGACTGAATCAGGACTGAACCAGGACTGAACCAGGACTCAACCAGGACTGAATCAGGACTGAATCAGGACTAAACTAGGACTGAACCAGGACTGAACCAGGACTGAATCAGGACTGAACCAGGACTCAACCAGGACTGAACCAGGACTGAACCAGGACTGAACCAGGACTGAACCAGGACTGAACCAGGACTCAACCAGGACTGAATCAGGACTGAATCAGGACTAAACTAGGACTGAACCAGGACTGAACCAGGACTGAATCAGGACTGAACCAGGACTCAACCAGGACTAAACCAGGACTGAACCAGGACTGAACCAGGACTGAATCAGGACTCAACCACTGAACCAGGACTGAACCAGGACTGAACCAGGACTGAATCAGGACTGAACCAGGACTCAACCAGGACTGAATCAGGACTGAACCAGGACTAAAACCAGGACTAAACCAAGACTGAACCAGGACTGAACCAGGACTGAATCAGGACTGAACCAGGACTGAACCAGGACTGAACCAGGACTGAACCAGGACTGAATCAGGACTCAACCAGGACTGAACCAGGACTCAACCAGGACTAAACCAGGACTGAACCAGGACTGAATCAGGACTCAACCAGGACTCAACCAGGACTCAACCAGGACTCAACCAGGACTGAATCAGGACTAAACTAGTACCAAACCAGGATCTGATACAGGACTGAACCAGGACTGAACCAGGACTGAACCAGGACTGAACCAGGACTCAACCAGGACTGAATCAGGACTGAATCAGGACTAAACTAGGACCAAACCAGGATCTGATACAGGACCGACAAGGACTGAACAAGGACTGAACCAGGACTAAACTAGGACTACACCAGAGCTAAACCAGGACCAAACCAGGACTTAACCAGGACTAAACCAGAACTAAACCAGGATCTGATACAGGACTGAACCAGGACTCAACCAGGACTCAACCAAGAATAAAAACCAGGACTCAACCAGGACTAAACTAGGACTCAACCAAGACTAAACCAGGACTCAACCAGGACTAAACCAAGAATAAAAACCAAGATTTAACCAGGACTCAACCAGGACTAAACCTGAGGCTGAACCAGGACTAAACCAGGACTAAACCACAACTAAAACAAGTTCTTATTCAGGACTAAACTAGGACACAACCAGGAGCAAAAAGCTCTAAACCAGGACTAAACAGGACTCAACCAGGACTCTGGCAGGACTGAGCCAAGTCTAAACCAAGAATAAACCAGAACTCAACCAATATTCAACCAATACTCAACCTGGACTCAACCAGGACTGAGTCAGGACTGAGCCAGGACTATACCAAAGCTTTTTAAACCGGGATCAAACCAGGACTAAACCCAGGATCTGACTTTGGACTATACTAAACTAGGACTAAACCTTGACTAAAGAAGCGAGTATCGTCATAAAACTTTTACATGTTCCAAGATTAACACGTGACAAAACTAAACCAGGACTAAAACCAGATCAGAGTCAGGACTGAACCTGGAAATGAACCCGGACTAAACCAGGACTAAAACCTGCATCTCAGACAAAACCAGGAGTAAACTGAACTAGCAGATCTAAACGAGGACTAAACCTGGACTATACATGGACAGAACAAAATCAGATCCAGATCTGTGTATTTGAGACAAAAGACCAGACGAAAATCACTAAAACTTTTGACAACTCATGAAATATTTTGTGTTTCTGTTTCTTTTCTCTTTACATCAGCAGGAGGCGCAGACCACAGAGAAGAAAACCAGACCGAAAACTTTAAACTGAAACCAGGACTAAACCAGGACTAAACCAGGACTAAACCAAGACTAAACAAGGACCACACCAGGATTAAACCAAGACTAAACCAGGACCACACCAGGACTACACCAGGACTAAACCAAGACTAAACCAGGACCACACCAGGACTAAACCAGACTAACCAAGACTAAACCAAGACAAACCAAGACTACACCAGGACTAAACCAGGACTAAACCAGGACCACACCAGGACTAAACCAAGACTAAACCAGGACTAAACCAGGACTACACCAGGACTACACCAGGACTACACCAGGACTAAACCAGGACCACACCAGGACTAAACCAGGACCAAACCAGGACTACACCAGGACTAAACCAGGACCACACCAGGACTAAACCAGGACCACACCAGGACTAAACCAGGACTACACCAGGGACTGAACCAGGACCAGGACACCAGGACTAAACCAGGACCAAACCAGGACTACACCAGGACTAAAGCAGGACCACACCAGGACTAAACCAGGACTTAACACCAGGACTAAACCAGGACCACACAGGACCAAACCAGGACTAAAACCAGGACCAACCAGGACCCACACCAGGACTAAACCAAGGACTACACCAGGACTACACCAGGACTAAACCAGGACCACACCAGGACTAAACCAGGACTAAACCAGGACTACACCAGGACTAAACCAGGACTAAACCAGGACTAAACCAGGACTAAACCAGGACTAAAGCAGGACTAAACCAAGACTAAACCAGGACCACACCAGGACTACACCAGGACTAAACCAGGACTAAACCAGGACTAAACCAGGACTACACCAGGACTACACCAGGACTAAACCAGGACTAAACCAGGACTAAACCAGGACCACACCAGGATTAAACCAGGACCAAACCAGGACTACACCAGGACTAAACCAGGACTACACCAGGACTAAACCAGGACTAAACCAGGACCACACCAGGACTAAACCTGTCAGGTAGTGCGAAGAACGGCTCCAAAATGACCCAGAGTCACGAAGAGGTTTTAAACTGGTTTTTAATAATTCCAAAGACGAGCGAATAAAGTAACATCCACAAAACAGAAAGACAATCTGACAAACGGGGGAAGACAAGACACAAAGTAAAAAGGGTTGAGCTAATGGGACACAGGTGCAGCACATTAGGGCGGAGCAGTAATCAAAGGCGGGAACAAAGAGGGAGGAAGTAAATCTGTAACAGAAAACAGGGTAAGAGATACAAAATAAAAGGGAACAAACAGGACATGACAAAACCAGAACCAAACCTGGACTAAACCTGGACTAAACCAGAACTAAAGCAGGATCTAGAGACAACTAGACCTGTGTGAATCAGAACTAAACCAGGACTAAAACAGAACCTGGATTATTGCAGATCTGAACCAGAACTTTTAAAGGTTGTATGGAGGATTTTTTTTGTTTCAAATTGTCAATGATAGATTATAGATGCAGTAGCCTTGTAATTATGATGACCAAAAAAAAGAGAATAAAAGTTCATCAACTCTGGACGTGGTGGGGCTAAACATTTGCCAATAGATAACGACACTGCCTCGTTATCTGTGAGCTGACAGGCTGTCAATCAAATCTCCCTACGTTTCTAGCGTAACTGACTTGCCTGCGCCGCCGGTACGTGGTTTACGTACGACTGTCACGCAGTCCACAGACGCAAGCCACACAGACGCTGTTTACTCCACCAACGCAACAGTTCTTAGCGGCTTTTTTTGGACCTATATCTTCCTCGCAGTTTCGCACAAAGTTTGTTGCAATGGCGACAAGAATCCAGGAGCAGTTCGCCGCAAAAGAAAGTCCGTTTTTGAGGTCGCTGAAAGAAGAAGACAAGGGGAAAAGCAGCGAAGCCAAACTAAGGTGATTCTTGAAGATTCATTCCAGCGATGGCGCGACTGAAGCAGACGCAGGGTCTAAAGACTGACGCACTGGTCCACAAATTACTCCTGGACAGGAAACTTCTGCTTATTATGAAAACGTACTTTATTTCCAAGAGTTAGACAAACGTTTTTCAGGACACGAAAGCGATATCCTATGTCTGAAAACGTAATTTTCAAGTCAAAGAAAGAGTCCGCTTGCTGCTGCGTGTTGTCCGTTCATTCGCACTGAATCTCCGCGCAACCTTCTCTGCTCCCCTTTCCTGCTCCTGTCCCCGCTGCCCGTTCCGCTCTTTCTTTCTGCTCCTCACTTCTCGTCCGCGAACGAAATGTCCGCACACCCGCTCCCCCGCTCCTCACTTCTCCGTCTTGCCTAACCAACACTGTAGTTAGTTGTTTACAAGTCATGTGCAGCACCGGCTGTAAACAAACCTGTTTCTGGTGTAAAGGAGGAGGAGGGAGGAGGTGTTTCTACGTAGGAGCTGTAGGGGAGGGGGGTGGTTTCACGCATGCGCAACATTTGAAAAAGGACAAACAGTCGCTGGATTTCTCGTTCCTTGGAAAATCCTCTATACAACCTTTAAGAACCAAAAGTCTATAAACCAAAAGCAAACCAAATCCAGACCAGGACGTTAAAAGTCAAAACTAAACCGAGACTAAACCAGGATCTGCGTGAGGACTAAACCTGGATTTGAACAAGTTCTGAACGAGATCTAAAAAAGGTCTAAATCTGGACCAAACCTGGACTAATTTGTCAAAATAATGTCACAATAATAAAAAAAAAACATTTAACAAAATCTGTCCAACTGAAAAAAGAGCCGCAGATTCGAGCAGCGTTTAAAAAAAATCAATGATAAAAACAAAATGCAGATGACATTTCTGATTTAGTCTCATCACGAGGAGAGGAAAGAAGAAGAAGAGGAGGAGGAAAGACGAGAGCAGCGGAGGAGAGGAGAGGGGGATTTTTCTGTTTTTGCACATTTTGTAAACATTAGGGACGTTTCTTTTCTGGCTGAAGCGTTACAGATGATTAAAGAGCACAGGGTGAAGAAAAGAGGCGTTTGGATTTGATTGCCTTAAATTGCACATAAGCTGTTCATCTGCGCCGCTGTTGTTGTTCTGTCTGAGGACGATAAAAATACAATTGTTTATTTTGGTCTGAATGTTTATTTCCTGTTTGAGAAGATTTCGCGTGTCGCTTTTGTCGATAAATAAACGTACAGACGAACTCTATAACACAGAGCTTTAATCGATCACGAGTATAAACAGTGTTGGGGAGTAACAGATTACATGTACCGGAGTTATGTAATCAGAGTACAAATTATGAGTAACTGTATTCAGTTACAGTTACTGTTTCAGTGAGTGGTAATTGGATTACAGTTACTTTGTTGGAATAAATGGATTACACAGAAGGATTTTCCTGTTTTCACATTTTGGGCTAAATCCCTTTTCTTTTCTTTTTTTCCGTAATTCCACTCATTGCCGGACACTAAAACCAGGTCTAAAACCAGGTCTAAAACCTGGTACTAAACCAGGGTCAGGACTAAAACCAGGTCTAAAACCAGGTCTAAACTAGGTCTAAACTAGGACTAAACCAGGACTAAAACTAGGTCTAAAACCAAGTCTAAACTAGGACTAAACCAAGTCTAAAACCAGGTCTAAACCAGATATAAAACCAGGACTAAACCAGGACTAAAACCAGGTCTAAACCAGGTCTAAAACCAGGTCTAAACTAGGTCTAAACTAGGACTAAACCAGGAATAAACCAGGACTAAAACTAGGTCTAAAACCAAGTCTACACTAGGTCTAAACTAGGACTAAACCAGGTCTAAAACCAAGACTAAACCAGGACTAAAACCAGGACTAAAACCAGGTCTAAACCAGGTCTAAAAACCAGGTCTAAAACCTAAAACCAGGACTAAACCAGGTCTAAAACCTAAAAGGACTAAACCAGGACTAAAAACCAGGTCTAAACAGGTCTAAACCAGGTCTAAACCAGGACTAAACCAAGACTAAACCAGGACTAAAACCAGGACTAAAACCAGGTCTAAACCAGGTCTAAAACCAAGACTAAACCAGGTCTAAAACCAAGACTAAACCAGGAAACAGGACTAAACCAGGACTAAAACCAGGACTAAACCTAGGTCTAAACCAGGACTAAACCTAAAAGACTAAACCAGGACTAAAACCAGGTCTAAACTATGTCTCAAACAGGATTTAACAGGACTAAATCCTGCTGTGTGGACGTGTCTCCTCTTCTTCTATCAATAATATTTTTTAATTTGATTAACTAAAGTCTGGGCTTTTTATTTTCTTTTAACAAACAAAACATCTTATGTTACAATATCCTCGTCTTTGCTTCTTTACAGCAAATCAAGTAATCCAAAGTATTCAGATTACATTACTCACTTTAAGTATTTTAATGGATTCCATTACAAACTACATTTTGGGGTAAATAATCTGTAATCTGTAGGGGAATACATTTTAAAAGTCACCTTCCCAACACATTGTATAAATAATCCTGAATTGTTTTGAGTTTAAGGCTTGAATACTCTGAAAATATCTGTTTTCACCTTCCCCCTATCACCGCCCATGGAACTTTATATACTGTATTTTTCAGAGTATATGTCGCTCTGGAGTATAAAGGGCGAAGTATAGTCCTGCGTCGCGCACTGCAGCCATCACCTTGACATCATCGTTTACGTCAGGGGCGTCAAACATACGGCCCGGGGGCTGGATCCGGCCCTCCAAGACCTTTAATCTGGCCCCCTGGCTGATTTTCTACTAAAATATTTAAATTATATTTTAAAACCTGAAGACAGAATTTGCTATTTTTCGCACACCGTTCACAGTCAAAACCTCTGATGTGCCCGCAGACATGCAACTAGAAACAATAGATTTACAGTTTTTACCTTTGTGAGCAGGTTTTCTCAGTAATGAACATTAATAAAACAAAGCTGCGCTCAAAGTTAACACAACACACAAGAACTTGAATGACGTTCTGAAGACAGCAGCTACTCAAATCCGTGTATCATTCGTTCATTCGTTTTTCAAAATAAAACCAAAAATAAGAAACAACTATTTTGTTCGTTATTTGTCTCCAAAACCGAAATGAAAAAACGGACAATGATTCGTTTTTTCAGTTTTCGATTTTGTGTTTGAATAAAGAATGGAAAAAACATCTGTTTCCCATTTACGTGACTTTCGTGACTGCGATGCAGGACTGAACCAGGACTGATCCAGGACTCAACTAGGTCCGGAACCAGACCGGAACCAGACCGGAACCAGACCGAGACAGAGATCAGAACTGAGACCGGGACCCGACCAAGAATGAGACCAGACCGGGACCAGAGCAGAGGCTCAGAGTCCCGGTCCTGGTTCAGTCCGTATGCGGTGTAAGTTGCACTTTCTGATGGAAATTTATTTTATAAGATCAGAGACCACGAACCAACAAGTTATAGTAACAACTAGGGATGGGCATGATTCATCGATTAATTGATAATTGATCATAAAGAATTTCATCGATTACGTTCATTTTAATCGACAAACTGAATGTAGGTTGCTGTGTGTAATGTGACCAAACAGGTGTGTACATGTGTCTCTGCATCAGAAGGAGCGAGACACAAACAGTCGATCAGTCTGCAACGTACCAAAGCACAAATGCGTATTTAATGAACAAGAAATTCCACGCTTTCCGTTCCGGTCGGACAAGTGTGAGTCCATGTGCACAGTGTATAAAGCAGGAACATATGTTTCAGTGTCCATTGGGAAAAAGTTTTGTCAGGTGAGAGTCGCGCAATGTCGATGACGAGTCCCCACCTCCCTCCCCCCGTACGGTGTCCTGGTTTTGACAAACGCAAATATGGTCACACTAACCTGTATTCACCTGAGTCATGTCTTTTAATCCGACAGAAGTTGAACCGCATCAGGGACACAAGAGCTGTAGTTTTATCTTCGCTTATTTTATGAAAATTAGCGATGCGGTTTTAAGTTTTGTTTCTGTGAGAGTTGCTCAAAACTGAATTAAACACATTATAATGTCAAACGGGCTGATGTGTCTCTAGAGTCGTTACGGTTTATATGTCGTAAAGTTGAATTTATTTATGCAGATTAGTAGTGCAGATAGTAATAATAATGATGATCTTTTTAATATAAAAACATTAATGATTAATCGATAATCGATCGTTAATTCTTCCGACGATCGAAAAAAGAAGAAAATTTCATCGAATGCCCATCCCTAGTAACAACAATAGAACAGAGAACAACAGACTGTTAACGTCACATATGAACAGTTCTTCAGATAAACTATAACATAAACAACAGAACAGAACAAGTTTAACAAACTCTCCACCTCACTCCAAATCACTAAATCCATTCAGTTCTTCGTCCTCGGTGTCACTTCTGAACAACTCCACGACCTCCGGAGGTAAACAGACGCCGCTTCCTCTTCTGTGTCGCTGTCGTCAGACTCAGTATCAGTTCCAGTTAGAATTATTCTGTTTTTTCTGAATCCCGACAGGATGGTTTCGGTGTCACTGGAGTCCAGACTTTGTCCATCCATCCAGTGACTTCAGGAAAGTTTCATGGTTCATGGTTCACTTACTTTACGTTGTGTATTCTGAACATCCTAACTATTCACCGTGATGAGTTTAAAAGCGGCTTTTCACAACTTCAAGAGCCCAGACTTTCCCCCGACAGTAAAACTTGCAACAACTAGCAGGCTAACGTCACACTTCCTGATTAAGCGAGCAAAAAAACGCTTCATAATTGGATGCGCAGCGGACTTATTGTGACCTCGGGAGCTGCTTATGCGATCTGTCTGCACTGGGGCAGGATTACGAGACTGTGAAACCATTTCTCTTCTTGCTCTGACTTCCTTATTTTGTGCGACAACAAATCAAAGCCGAATACGATCTGAATGCATTATAATATTCAGCGCGTTATGAATTGAACGGCAGTAACAGAAGCTCCGACGACATCTCCGCTCATTGGATTAACTGTGGAGTACAAACATGCAATATTAAACCAGATCCTGAACTGTCTGCACGGCGACGCGAGAGGAAAGGGCCGGGAAGGAGGCTGGATTTATCTGGAGGAAGAGGAGAAAGAGGAAGGAAGGAGGAGTAGGGAGGACAAAAATGGAGTATATGTTAAAGGTTGTATAGAGGATTTTTTTAAGGGAAGAGAAATACAGCGACAGTCCTTGTGCGCGTTCAGAATTACTGTTGAAGTTTCCTGTCTGGAAGTAATTCAGCGACCGACGCGTCAGTTTTTAGACCCTTCGTCTGCTTCGGTCGCGCCATCGCTGGACGAGATCTCCAAGAATCACCTCAGTTTGGCTTTGCTCCTTTTCCCCTTCTCTTCTTCTTTCAGCAACCTCAAAAACGGACTTTCTTTTGCGGCGAACCGGTCGTGGATTCTCGTCCGCCGTCGCGACAAACTTTGTGCGAAATGCGAGGAAGCGACAGTTCGAAAAAGCCTCTAAGAACCGCTGTGTAAACCACGTAATCCCCGCGCTCCGACGAGTCAGTTACACTAGGGAGTTTGATTGACAACCTAACAGCCAATAGAAAATGGGGGGGCCTCGTTTTCTATTGGCTGATGTTTATCTGGCCTCACTACGTCCACAGTTGATAGATTTTCGTTCTTTTTTTTTTTTGGTCATCATAATTACAAAGCTGCTGCGTCTCTGTAATGGTATTTTAATCTTTCACTGACAGTTTGAAACAAAAAAAAAAATCCTCCATACAACCTTTAAGACCTCTTCTTCTCCATCCATGGTCCAGACAGACACAATACAGACCTGTTCAATCACAACACTAAGGCTACGTTTATTTGATGACGGTTTGAACAGAAGACGCAAAAGTGGCGTCGCGTTTTCACTTTTTATTCCGCGTTTACACGAGCGTTTTCAGAAGGAAATCTGCTGCATACGGTGATGCAAAAGTGTGTGGAATTCGATTGGGTATGTCTGTACTTATACTTGACAAATACAAATTCCTAAATTGGGACAACACAATCAAATATGCAGATTTAATTCTGGTTTACAAAGTTTTTAATCATCTTGCTGCACCTCCTCTAAAGGAGTTTGTGAAAAGAAATTCAAATCACACAACAAGAGCAGCTCCAGAGGCGACGCTCTGTGCCGTTTAGGAAAAGTACTTTTAGACAACTCTGTTTTGCTTATCGAGCTGCTCAAACATGGAACACAGTGCTGCTCATGTACGAGAACTTTCAACACTGGCGGCATTTTCTAAAGCTTTAAAACATATAGTGAGTGGTTATTCAGTGATGGTCAAATATGTCACCGTATAGTGATGTTTAACATATAGTGAGTGTGTTGTACAATTTATATTTATTTTATTTTGAGGGTGTTGTTGGTTTAAGTCTTGGGTTTAACTCTTAAACTTTTGACTTTGAACTTCAAATGAACTGTTTGTGTGTTGTACTAACTGTGTGTACATATAGTGAGTGTGTTGTACATATAGTGAGTGTGTTGTACATATAGTGAGTGTGTTGTACATATAGTGAGTGTGTTGTGTGTATAGTGAGTGTGTTGTACATATAGTGAGTGTGTTGTGTGTATAGTGAGTGTGTTGTACATATAGTGAGTGTGTTGTACATATAGTGAGTGTGTTGTACATATAGTGAGTGTGTTGTGTGTATAGTGAGTGTGTGTTGTACTGTGTTGTATATAGTGAGTGTGTGTGAGTGTGTTGTATAGTGAGTGTGTGAGTAGTGTGTTGTACATATAGTGAGTGTGTTGTACATATAGTGAGTGTGTTGTACATATAGTGAGTGTGTTTGTACGTATAGTGAGTGTGTTGTACATATAGTGAGTGTGTTGTACATATAGTGAGTGTGTTGTACGTATATAGTGAGTGTGTGTGTACTGAGTTGTGTGTATATAGTGAGTGTGTTGTACATATAGTGAGTGTGTTGTACGTATAGTGAGTGTGTTGTACGTATAGTGAGTGTGTTGTACATATAGTGTGTGTGCTGGTGTTGTGTACTTTTGTGTGATTGTTGCTGTACTTTTCCTCGTCCTATAGATGATTTTACATCAACCTGCCGAGGGACTGAAGATGGAAATGAGCCACGTTGGCTATAATCTTTACATATTTACATGTTTAATGTTCATTAATACGTACTGTCCCTTTACAAATAAATAAGAAATAAGAGCGTCTTTGGACATACGGAAGCTTTCACACCACGCTTTTTCATCACCTCCTCCTTCCACAAAGTTGTTCCACCACCGACTGGTTCTCCAGGTCTCGTTCAAATCCGTCTGACTCGACTGCGACGACCTGGTGCATCCAGAATTTGACAGAGGTGATTGCAGATCCTTCTCTGTTCACTCATAGTCTCTCTGCAGATTCTCGACATTTATTGGGAGCCTCCTGTAAGTTTATTAGAGCAGCTTGAAGGTCCTACGCATGGAAATGATCCGACATGTTTCTGTGTACTGTATGTATGTGACGTAAACGTGTACACGACCTGAGCAGATCTGACCAGAGTTTTGCGTCTTGAGCAGTGTAGACGGAAACACTACGGCGGAGCGTATTCAACTTTTCCACTCTGGAGGCTGGTTTCAGACTTTTACGTTTTTAATCCCAAGAACATGGAGAAAAATCCTGCACACCGTCTTTACTTGCAAATTGTGAGATTTATTAGGACAAACCGGGCAACGTTTCGGCACTAGGCCTTCGTCAGGCAAACAGGTTTTTAAGCCCCAAAAACGCCATCACCGTCCAAACGAAAGGCTCTTCGGATAAAATATTTTGTCGTTTTTACCCGCAAGTGTTCTCGTGACAGACCCTCAATCTGCTAAACGTTTGTGGGGAGGACTGGGAATGGAAAACTAAACCAGGACTAAACAAAGATCTGAAATGAAGACTTAACATGAACATAACCAGGACTAAACCAGGACTAAGACTAAGATTAAATCACAAGTAAAAGCACAACCGAGTCAGGACTGGGCTCTGTTCAGCTGCATATGACTCAAAGGTTTTCTTTCCGCACTCTTCTCTCTCATTGAGTGTGTATACATGCACATCAATAACCCGGTTATTAGCCATATCCCGGTTCTGTCAGTATTCGGGTTACTGTGTTTACATGCGCACTGAGAAACCGGGACACTCATATCCGTGTATACATGATCAAATGGAGTATCCCGGTTTCTAGACATAATCTTACAAATGCGCAGGCGCAAAAATTAACTTAAATCAATTTCATAAACCAGGAAAAATACAAACCGTGAGCTCCTTTAGCATAAGAAGCTAAGGAGCTACGAGATCTCCCACAATCCACTGTGCAGATTCTTCATTAAAATCTTCTGCATAAATAAACTCAACTTTACAACATATAAACCATAAACACTATAGCGCTACATCAGCCCGTTTGATCAGATAATTCAGCTGTGATCACATTTGTTTACGTTTTACAGAAACGAAACTTAAGACCGTAGGCTAATTAGCATAAACTGTTAGCGGTGATAAAAACAACTCGCTCCTTGTGCCGCTGATGTGATCAGTTTCTTTTGGACTAAATGACACGACTCTGTGGATTATGTGTGTTATTTCTGTGACAGAAGAGGTGCTAATGATGGTAAGTGTGTTCCGTGCGTGTGTGTAGTGTATAGGAGATAGTTCATGTTTTAGCTTCTCAGCGTCACACGAGTGCAGGTCGTATGAGTGCAGGTTTAGCGCAGCTCTTAATTTTACAGTAATTTCTCTCGTTTGGTCACTTTATTTATGTTGGTCAATTTATTTATGTCACTATTGTTGTGGTGAAAGGCTGGAAAGTGTCTTTTGGACGCATGCGACTCAACTTTATGTTGCAGTAACCGGGGTACTGCGTATACATGCCACAAGTAACCCGGTTACTATTGGAATAAACCAGCTACAGTAACCCGGTTTCTAATAACCGGGATACTGCCATAACCGGGTTACTGAAACCGGGTTACTGCGTTTACATGCACCATCAAGAAACCGGGATACTCAAAAAACCCGATCATAACCGGGTTATTGATGTGCATGTAAACACACTCATTTAATGCCTCTCGCTGTTTTTAATTTCACGATGATTATTTTTGTTTTCATTTGTTTGTATTGTGATTTTAATGTATTTCTTATTCTGTAAAGCGCTTTGAATTACCATATTTTTTGGACTACAAGGATTATGCCCAAAAATGCGTAATGAAGAAAAAAACATATATAACCAGACCAAACTATGAGTCACACTTTTTAGGGAAAACAGATTTTTTTTTAAAGTCAAATCCATCCAGTGACTTCAGGAAAGTTTCACGTTTCATCCTCCCAGTGTCACAAGTTTCTCGCTCACTCCAAACTTTCTTTCTGCTGCTCGATTATCGTTTTCAGCTGCAGATTTCACGACTTGCAGCTTGTTATCTGCAGAATCTGATTTTCTTTTTGGGGGCATTTGTGTTCAGTTTTCTTTGTTTAAATGTCAAATTGTTCCGTGGTGCAGAAGTAATGGTTCGATCGACTGACATGATACAGACAGAACAGAGGCTCTTTCTGCAGGAGACATGCGCAGTAAAGAGTGAAGTGACAGTGGTGCAGGAGGAACAGGAGCAGCAGATACTCACACACAAGACTAGAGGACTAGAGCGCCCCCTCCAGGCCGTCAGTGTGACTGAAAGGCAGAAATATATGGTACTTTGTGCTTTACAAATAAACTTGCCCTGCTTCAAATTTTTTCTTTGCCACATTTTTTGCCAGTTCCCATACGTCTTCACTCATATATGCTTCTCTCTCTCTTCCCCTCTCTCTCTCTCTCTCTCTCTCTCTCTCTCTCTCTCTCTCTCTCTCTCTCTTTCTCTCTCTCTCTCTCTCTCTTCCTCCTCTTTCTCTCTCTCTCTTCCTCCTCTCTTTCTCTCTCTCCTCTCTCTCTTTCTCTCTCTCCTCTCTCTCTCTTCCTCCTCTCTCTCTTTCCTCTTTCTCTCTCTCTCTCAGATGTCTCTCTCTCTTCCTCCTCTCTTTCTCTCTCTCTCTCTCTCTCTTTCTCTTCTCTCTTTCTTACTCTTTCTCTCTCTTCCTCCTCTCTTTCTCTCTCTCCTCTCTCTCTCTTCCTCCTCCTCTCTCTCTCTGTGTCTCTTCCTCCTCTCTGAAATGTCTCTCCCCCCTGTCTTCCTCCTCTCTTTCTCTCTTCCTCCTCTCTCTGTCTGTCTCTCTTCCTGCTCTCTTCCTTCTCTCTCTCTCTCTCTTTGTTTTGCTTCCTCCTCTCTCTTAAATCTCTCTCTTCCTCCTCTCTCTCTTTCTCTCTCTCTCTTCCTCCTCCTCTCTCTCTCTCTCTGTCTCTTCCTCTTCTCTCTTTCTTACTCTTTCTCTCTCCTCTCTCTCTTCTTCTCTCTCTCCTCTCTCTTTCTCTCTCTCCTCTCTCTCTCTTCCTCCTCCTCTCTCTCTCTGTGTCTCTTCCTCCTCTCTGAAATGTCTCTCGCCCCTGTCTTCCTCCTCTCTCTCTCTCTTCCTCCTCTCTCTCTCTCTCTCTCTCTCTCTCTCCTCCTCTCTCTGTCTCTCTCTCTCTCTCTCTTCCTGCTCTCTTCCTCCTCTCTCTGTCTGTCTCTCTTCCTGCTCTCTTCCTCCTCTCTCTTTCTCTTTGTTTTGCTTCCTCCTCTCTCTTAAATCTCTCTCTCTTCCTCCTCTTTCTCTTCCTTCTCTCTCTTCCTCTCTCTCTCTTTTCCTCTTCTTTCTCTCTCTCTTCCTCCTCTCTCTCGGATCTTTCTCTCTTAAATGTCTCTCTTCCTCCTCTCTTAAATCTCTCTCTCTCTTCCTCCTCCTTCTCTCTTCCTCCTCTCTCTCTTAGATGTCTCTCTCTCTCTTCCTCTGCTCTCTTCAATCTCTCTCTCTTTCTTCCTCCTCTCAAATGTCTCTCTCTCTCTCTCTCTCCCTCTTCATCCTCTCTTAAATGTATCTCTCTCTCTTTCTGTCTCTCTCTTCTTTCTGTCTCTCTTTCTACTCTCATAAATGTCTGTCTCTTTCTCTTTCCTTCTCTTTGCTTACTTCTTCTTCTTCTCCTTCACACGTTCATCTCTGTACATCTGCTGGAGGACCTGTCTGCACAGCCAGTGTCCATCCATCCTCTTATTCTCTCTATCCCACCCTCCTTTTATCTCCATCCCTCTCTCTCTCTCTTTTCTCTCTCTGTCTCTGTCTCTCTCTTTTCTCTCTTTTGTGCTTGAGTCTAAATCAGATGTGTCCTGTTGCTCTGGTGGATTCCTCTGCACAGCCAGCGGCCATTTGCCCTCTCGTTCTATCACTCCCCCTCTCCACCCCTCCTCCCTCTCCATCCCTCGCTCCCTTTTATCTCCGCTTCTTTCTTGTTGCTCACCCCACCCTCTCCTCCCCGTCGTTCCTTATCTTCTCTCTCTCTCTCTCTGTGTTATTTCCTGTTTTTCACTTCTTGTTGTCTCTCCTTCTCTCTTTCTCTCTTATCCTCCTCCTCTTTCTCCACCTCCATCTCCCCTTTTCTCCCCGATCTCTCCATTTTTGTACTCTCTCTGTTCTCTTTTCTCCTCCTCTTCTCTCTTCTCTGTAACCGTCCGTTTTCTCGTTTTCTCTCTCTTTCTTTCTCCTCTGTTTCTTTCTTTGCTCTCCTCCTTTCTCTTATCTCTCCATCCGTGCTCCTCTCTCTTCCCCTTCTCTTCTCCTCTCCTTTTCTCTCTTTCCCACTGTTTTCCCCTCTCCCTTGCTTTTCTCCCATCTTCCTCTATCTCTCTTTTCTCTCTTCTCCTTCTCTTTTTCTTTCTCTCCCCCCTCTCTCTCTCTCTCTCTCTCTTCTGCTCTCTCTTATCCTCTTCTTCCCCCGTCTCCTCTTTTGTCTTTTCCCAGTCTCTCCATCTTTCTCTCTTATCTCTCCAGGGCCTTTTACACCTCCTCGCCCTTCGTCTTTTTCCTTCTCTCATCCTCTCCTTTTCTCTTTCCCTCTTTCCCCACGTTTCTCCTCTCTCCTCCTTTTCTCACCATCTTCCTCTATCTCTCTTTTCTCTCTTCTCCTTCTCTTCTTCTTTCTCTCTTTTTACAATGCCTCTCCTCCATCTCTTACCCCCTCTTTCTCTCCCTTCCTCTCTTTGTCTCCCCTTTTCTCCCTCTCTCCACCCTCATCTGTATTTCTCTTATTCCCTCTCTTCTCTCTCCTCCTCTTACCCCCCCTCTCTCTCTCTCTCTCTTCTCCTTCTCTTCTTCTTTCTCTCTCTCTCTCCCCCCTCACCCTCTTTTTACAACTCCTCTCCCCCATCTCTCTGTCTCGTTCCCTTCTTTCTCTCCCTCTCTCCAACCCCGTCTGTATCTCTCTCCCTTTCACTCTCTCATATTCCTCCTCTTTTCTCTCCTTCTCTTACCCTCCCTTTCTCTCTCTCCCCTCTCTCCAATCTCTCTCTCATTCCTCCTCTTACCTCCTCTTTCTCTCCCTCTCTTCACCCCAGTGTGAATCTCTCGCCCACTTTTTCTCTCTTTTATTCCCCCTCTTCTCTCTCTCTCCACCCTTGTCTGTATCTCTCTCTCATTCCCCCTTTTCTCTCACTCTTTCTCTCTCTCTTATTCCCTCTTCTCTTTCTCTTATTCCCTCTCTTCTCTCCTCTTATTCCCTCTCTTCTCTCTCTCTTATTCCCTCTCTTCTCTCTCTCTCTCTTATCCCCTCTCTTATTCCCTCTCTTCTCTCTCTTATTCCCTCTCTTCTCTCTCTTATTCCCTCTCTTCTCTCTCTCTTATTCCCTCTCTTCTCTCACTCCTTTTCCTCTTCTATCTCTTCTATTCCCCCCTCTTCTCTCTCTCTCTCCACCCTTGTCTGTATCTCTCTCTCTCATTCCCCCCCTTCTCTCTCTCTCTCTTATTCCCCTCTCTCTTTCTCTTTCTCTCTATCCCTCTCTTCTCTCTCTTTCTCTCTCTCTCTTATTCCCTCTCTTCTCTCTCTTATTCCCTCTCTTCTCTCTCTCTTATTCCCTCTCTTCTCTCTCTCTTATTCCCTCTCTTCTCTCTCTTATTCCTTCTCTTCTCCCACTCCTTTTCCTCTTCTATCTCTTCTATTCCCCCCTCTTCTCTCTCTCTCTCCACCCTTGTCTGTATTCCCCCTCTTCTCTCTCCTCTTCTCTTTCCCTCTTTCTCATTGACCCTCTTCTCTCTCCTTCTCCTCCTCTTCTCTCTCTTCCCCTCTCCTCTTGCTTTCTCTCTCACTCTTTCTTCCCGTCTCATTCCCCTCTTCTCTCTCTCTTATTCCCCCTCTTCTCTCTCTCTTATTCCCCTCTTCTCTCTCTCTTATTCCCTCTCTCTCTCTTTATTCCCTCTCTTCTCTCTCTCCCCCTCTTCTCTCTCTTATTCCCCCTCTTCTCTCTCTCTTATTCCCCCTCTTCTCTCTCTCTTATCTCTCTCCTCTTTCTCCTCTCTTATTCTCCTCTCTCTCCTCTTCTCTCTATCTCTCTCTTCATTCCTCCTCTTCTCTCTCCTCTTCTTACCCTCTCTTCCCCTTGTCCTTTTACACCTCCTCTCCCTTCATCTTTGTCCTTCTCTCTCCTTTTCTCTCTTTCCCACTCTTCTCCCCTCTCCCTTGCTTTTCACCCCATCTTCCTCTATCTCTCTTCTCCTTCTCTTCTTCTTTCTCTCTCTCTTCTGTCTCTCATCCTCCTCCTTCCCCGTCTCCACTTTTGTCTCTTCCCAATCTCTCCATCTTTTTACACACATCCCTCTCTTATCTCTCCATCCTCCTCTCCGTGGTACTCCTCTCTTCCCCCTCTCCTCCTCTCTCTTCCCTTTGCACTTTCACACCTCCTTGCCCTTCATCTTTGTCCTTCTCTCCTTTTCTCTCTTCCCCTCTTCCCCACTGTTCTCCTCTCTCCTTTGCTTTTCTCCCCATCCTCCTCTATCTCTCTTCTCTCTCTTCTTTCTCTCCCTCTTTTTACATCCCCTCTCTCTTGTTCCCCCTCTTCCCTCTCTTTGTCTCCCCTTCTCTCCCTTTCTCCACCCTCGTCTGTATCTCTCTCCCTCTCTTAATCCCCCTCTTCGCTCTCCTCCTCTTTCTCTCTCTCTCTCTCTCTTTTCCTTCTCTTCTTCTTTCCCTTACTCCCCTCTCTCCCTCTTTTTACAAACCCATCTCTCTATCTCATTCCCCCTCTTACCTCCTCTTTCTCTCCCTCTCTTCACGCCCACTTTTTCTCTCTCACTCTCTTATTCCCCCTCTTCTCTTTCTCTTCCTCCTCTTCTCTCTCTCTCTCCACCCTTGTCTGGATCTCTCTCATTCCCCCTCTTCTCTCTCTCCTCCCCTCTCTCTTATTCCCCTTTTTTTCTCTCCTCCTCCTCCTCCTCTTCTATCTCTTTTGTTCCCCGCTCTTCTCTCTTCTCCTTCATTTCCCCTCTTCTCTCTTATTGCGATTATTCTCTCTCTCCTGCTCCTCCTCTTCTCTCTCTTATTCCCCCTCTTCTCTCACTCCTTTTCCTCTTCTATCTCTTCTTTTCCCCCCTCTTCTCTCTCTCTCTCCACCCTTGTCTGTATCTCTCTCTCTCATTCCCCCCTCTTCTCTCTCTCTCTCCAACCTTGTCTGTATTCCCCCTCTTCTCTCTCCTCTTCTTTCCCTCTTTCTCATTGCCCCTCTTCTCTCTCCTTCTCCTCCTCTTCTCTCTCTTCCCCTCTCCTCTCGCTTTCTCTCTCACTCTTTCTCTCCCTGTCTCATTCCCCCTCTTCTCTCTCTCTTATTCCCTCTCTTCTCTCTCTTTTATTCCCCCCTCCTCTCTCTCTCGCTCTTATTCCCCCTCTTCTCTTCTCTTCTCTCTGTCTCCATCCATCCCTCCGTCCTTTCACACAGACACAGTCAGATCCTTGTGCTGCCTCTGCCCCTGTTTCCATAGCGACACTTCCCGTCTCCGGCTCTGGTACGGCGGAGCGTTCGAGGGGGTCGGGGGCTCGGGGCGTCGGCTCGAGTTCCGATCCGAAGCCGGTGACCGCGACGGGGGGGAAAGATAAGAGGCCAAACTCGCCGCCGCGGCAACAAACAAATCAACAGTTGTGCAGTTTGTCGGCGGTAAACGCTCGAGTTCACG
Source organism: Boleophthalmus pectinirostris (assembly GCF_026225935.1). Lineage (NCBI taxonomy): Eukaryota > Metazoa > Chordata > Actinopteri > Gobiiformes > Gobiidae > Boleophthalmus > Boleophthalmus pectinirostris. Next base: position 2,175,689 of record NW_026571133.1, read on the forward strand.
ACGCGACTGAAGGATTACGCACAATTCTGAAAAATGGGCAAAACAAAACACAGAATTTTGGTTTGATTTGATTTTGTCCTGTTAAAAAAACTCAAAAGAATATGTCTGTGG
>NW_026571133.1:2176030-2308530 GCF_026225935.1 Boleophthalmus pectinirostris
AACAACAAATCAACAGTTGTGCAGTTTGTCGGCGGTAAACGCTCGAGTTCACGACGCGACTGAAGGATTACGCACAATTCTGAAAAATGGGCAAAACAAAACACAGAATTTTGGTTTGATTTGATTTTGTCCTGTTAAAAAAACTCAAAAAGAATATGTCTGTGGATATGAATTTTCTGAACATAAACAACACTTTAAAGGTGCAGTGTGTAACTTTTCACACACAGCCACATTATGCTGAAGACTTCAATTTTAAGAATATTTTGGGCTCTTGTGCAACAGAAAAACATTCCAGAAAACAAATAAGGGCCTGGTCAAGCAGAAGTAAACAACAAGGCCAAAAATTCAAGTTAATGCATCTGATATAAAAATGTATTGAACAGATACATATGTACTCTAGTTTATGAAACTGTTGACCTTTTTTCTGTACCATTTTTGCACCTTCTACTTGTTTGTACAATTTTCCCTCCGTTACTTTTCCCTCCGTTACCATGATCTTTCTTAATAAAAAATCTTATTACTCAAAAAGTAAGAGGTTTTTCAACCTAATCTTGTACCATATGGTAGAAAACTATATGAAGCAAATATTCAAACCAGTTTGTTAAGGATATGTAAGTGAGAACCAAGAGTTATCACTGTTTGTATTTATTGACCAAAAAGTGCTGCATATTTCATTCCCTCCGTTACCGACATGAGTTTTTAAATTTTTTGTCAACAACTTGAAAGGTTTAACTTGACCCTGTTGGAGTGTAACTCTTTCCTACATTCTGATACTTTACTTATTTCAATAGTTCCTCTAGTTTCTGAATAAAAGACATTTGAATGTCAAAAATCTGCCCCTGTTTCCCTCCGTTACCACTTGACCGAACTCAGTAAGTTCCTTTTGAAAAGGTTTTCAAAGTTTGTTGCAGCGTTTTCACTCATGCTACTCAAGACACCATCTTCAGGTGTGGTTCTGTCCTGCGCTTCCCCGGTTTAGGCTCCTGGCTCCACTAATGAATCACTCTGTTACAACCAATGGAACAGGTGTTAAGTTAATACTGCTGAGGTTGGGAAAATATCAGAATAAATGTATATTTTTGTTTATTAAAATAAAATGGCAAATTTTGGTAGGGTCTATTTTGTCTCCCCTAAATATTTGGTGTGACATGTCCCCACCGTCCCTATGCAAACCTCTACCCTTGTCTTTTTTAGTTCGGCAAGGCCATCACTTTCTTGTTTTTATAGATATCTGTTCAGTTACAGGTGGTTTTAGAGCTCAAAAAAAAAAAAAATAAAAAAAAAAAAAAAAAAAAAAAGGCATTTTGACTGTGAATGGGGTCGCCTCTTCACAGATCTGACCTGTAACTTGGTCTGGTTTGCTCACAATAAAGATAAAAATGTTTTAATATCATACTGTGAAACATTCCAGACAAATCAATAACATTTTTATGGAGAGAAGCGTTTGACGGACCCTCCGGCAGAAGCTACAGAAAAGACGTCTGCGCGGGACAGAATTTTCATGCTTCGCTCTCTTGCATCTGTGATATTTTGTCCTGCCCACAAATCCCACAAGATTAGGGACGTTCACTTTCTTAATTTCTATCAAACATGGAGAAGCAGAAAGAAATTGTCTAAAAAGGTGCGTGAGATTCGACCACATCTGCAAATTTAGGCTGCTTAAAATGTTTTTATTCATGCCAAATAAAATATCCAGCTCAAATGATGTATGATAGTCAAACATTAATCATTTGTATATTTTAATTTACTCTCATATTTAGTTTGCGGGACAACAGTTTATCATCCCACCCACCTGCTCCAGCCTTTCAGAACGTGTCCCGCGCTGCACTGTTTGCGTCAGGTCCCGTGAGAGTGCGGGGCTCTACTACAAAATTTGTTCAAAAATGATGCAGAATCACTTTTAGGAAGGGCTTAACTATGTATTTGATTGAAATGTGTAAGATAAAATTGTGAAATAGTTGTGGCGCTCTCTCCTACTCACCAGACGTGACTGAGCGGTGTCCAGGTGATGAAGATTAAAGGTTGTATGGAGGATTTTTGTTTTGTTTCAGATTGTCAATGATAGGTTAAAATAACATTACAGAGATGCAGCAGCCTTGTAATTATGAAATTCTTGAAAAAAAAAAGAATGAAAATCTATCAAATGTGGACGTGGTGAGGCCAGATAAACATCAGCCAATAGAAAACAAGGCTACCTCATTTTCTATTGGCTGTTAGGTCGTCAATCAAACTCCCTACGTTTCTAGTGTAACTGACTCGGCGGCGCGCTGGGATTACGTGGTTTATGCGGCGGTTCTTAGAGACTTTTTTAAACTGTAGCTTCATCGCAATCCGCACAAAGTTTGTTGCGACGGCGGACGAGAATCCACGACCGGTTCGCCGCGAAAAGAAAGTCCGTTTTCGAGATCGCTGAAAGAAGAAGAGAAGAGGAAAGGGAGCGAAGACAAACTGAGGTGATTCTTGGAGATTCCTCACAGCGATGGCGCGACTCAAGTAGATGAAGGTCGCTAAATTGTTTTTAGATCGGTCACTTCGACTGTAATTCCGAACGCCCACTGGCTGTAAACGTGTGATTTCTAGAGTAAGGAGGCGGGAGGAGATGTTTCTACTGAGGAGCTGTGGAGGAGGAACATTTGAAAAAGAATTGTCGCTGTAGTTCTCTTCCCTTAAAAAAATCCTCTATACAACCTTTAATGTTCAGCTCATGTCAGGAGGTGAGAAAAACAGCGTCCTCCCCAAATCAGAATACTCAATGTTGGGACTTTTAAAATGTAATCCCCTACAGATTACAGATTACACATCCCAAAATGTAGTTTGTAACGTAATCCATTAAATTACTTAAAGTGAGTAATGTAATCTGAATACTTTGGATTACTTTGTTTGTTGTAGAGAAACAAAGACGAGGAAATCTTCACATAAGAAGTTTTGTCTGATAAAAGAAAATAAAAAAGCTGATTCTTTACTTCACCAAATTAAAAATATTATTGATAGAAGAGGAGGAAACACGGTCCACGCAGCAGGATTTAGTCCAGTTAAGTCCTGTTTTAGTCCTGGTTTAGTCCTGGTTTAGTCTTGGTTTAGTCTTGGTTTAGACCTAGTTTAGAACTGGTTTATACCTGGTTTAAAACTGGTTTAGTCTTGGTTTAGACCCAGTTTTAGTCTTGGTTTAGTCTTGGTTTAGACCTGGTTTAGACCCAGTTTTAGTCCTGGTTTAGTCTTGGTTTAGACCTGGTTTAGACCCAGTTTTAGTCCTGGTTTAGTCTTGGTTTAGACCTAGTTTAGAACTGGTTTATACCTGGTTTAAAACTGGTTTAGTCTTGGTTTAGACCCAGTTTTAGTCTTGGTTTAGTCTTGGTTTAGACCAGTTTAGACCCAGTTTTAGTCCTGGTTTAGTCTTGGTTTAGATCTAGTTTAGACCTGGTTTAGTCCTGGTTTAGTCTTGGTTTAGACCTGGTTTAGACCTGTTTAGACCCAGTTTTAGTCTTGGTTTAGTCTTGGTTTAGACCCAGTTTTAGTCCTGGTTTAGTCTTGGTTTAGACCTAGTTTAGAACTGGTTTATACCTGGTTTAAAACTGGTTTAGTCTTGGTTTAGACCCAGTTTAGACCCAGTTTTAGTCTTGGTTTAGTCTTGGTTTAGACCCAGTTTAGACCCAGTTTTAGTCTTGGTTTAGTCTTGGTTTAGACCCAGTTTAGACCCAGTTTTAGTCCTGGTTTAGTCTTGGTTTAGACCTAGTTTAGACCTGGTTTAGTCCTGGTTTAGTCTTGGTTTAGACCTGGTTTAGACCTGGTTTAGTCCTGGTTTAGTCTTGGTTTAGACCTAGTTTAGAACTGGTTTATACCTGGTTTAAAACTTTAGTCTTGGTTTAGACCCAGTTTAGACCCAGTTTTAGTTTAGTCTTGGTTTAGACCCAGTTTAGACCCAGTTTTAGTCTTGGTTTAGTCTTGGTTTAGACCCAGTTTAGACCCAGTTTTAGTCTTGGTTTAGTCTTGGTTTAGTCTTGGTTTAGTCTTGGTTTAGTCTTGGTTTACCTGGTTTTAGTCCTGGTTTAGTCTTGGTTTAGTCGGTCTGGTTTAGTCCTGGTTTAGTCCTGGTTTAGACCTGGTTTAGACCTGGTTTGGTCTAGTATCTGGCAATGAGTGGAATTACTGGGAGAAAAAAAATAAAAGGGGGATTTAGCCCGAAATGTGAAAACAGGAAAATCCCGCTGTGTAATCCATTTATTTCAACAAAGTAACTGTAATCCAATTACCACTCATTAAAACAGTAACTGTAACTGAATACAGTTACTCATAATTTGTACTCTGATTACTCCGGTACATGTAATCTGTTACTCCCCCACACTGAGATACTAATGCTCAACAGTTCACATCACTTTACATGTTACTACAGGGAGGGTCTTTCTCGCTGATTTCCTTAACGCTGCTATACTGATTTTAAAAGACCTAACGGGTTATTTTACTGTGAGTTTCAAGTTCTGTTTACACGTACACGGGTATTTTTAAAAACTGAGACATTGTCTTTGGTTTTGTTAGGCGTGTTCTATCAAAAATTATTAGACTCAATCAATTTAAATCACATAAAATCTATTCCCCTGCCAATACAATTCTAACACCGAGCTGTGGGTCAGACCGCTGCCCCTGACGGCCGACAGCTCCACAGGACGAACATGAGACCATCTGAACGCCTGCGTGTCCCTCAACCCAGAAATATAAAACAACAACATGAATATGCAAATAATACTGTATGTTCAGCAGGTTCACGCCTTGAATCGTCCTTGAAGCGTCTTTGCGTTTCTTCTTTGTGAGGAGGTGACAAACTCCGCTCTGTGAATCACCTCCAAGTCTTGTTTAGATAACACCAGCCTGGGTTATCTCCACGGACTGATCTGAACTAATGTCCCTACAAGCACCTCTGTTTCCCACAGAGTATTTATTACCTTTAAACATTCTACAAAGTTCAACTCAATGTGTAACTTCATTAAACAATATTCAAACAATATTATAACTTCAATGTTTGATCTGCACATGTTGATGCAGCCTTCAGTTTGTGCTCATCTTTTACACGCAAACGGCAAATTCGCCTTTGATAATGAATCTTTCTAAAAACTCCGGCTAGAGTGGAGATTCTGGAAAACTCCGGTTTGGCGTTTGCGTGTAAAGTGAAATAAATGGAGTTTTAGGAGCTGACGGATCAAAAGTGCGACCAGTGTTTCCCTTTTGCTCTGATGATGATGTGTTTGCATTTGTGCACAGTTGATGTTTCATATTCATGACCAGAGACGATGACCAGAGGCTCGGAGGTCAGTGATTTTGCCACTTCTTTAACAGATCTGTGGAGAGGCGAGCCGCTCAGTAAAGCACGTTTTGTATTTTTGAGTAAAACTTACAACTGGGTTCGGTCAAGTGGTAACGGAGGGAAACAGGGCAGATTTTTTACATTCAAATGTCTCTTATTCAGAAACTAGAGGGACTATTGAAATAAGTAAAGTATCAGAATGTAGGAAAGAGTTACACTCCAACAGGGTCAAGTTAAACCTGTGATATTCTTTCAAGTTGTTGACAAAAAATTTTTAAAAACTCATGTCGGTAACAGAGGGAATGAAATATGCAGCACTTTTTGGGCAATAAATCCAAACAGTGAAAACTCTTGGTTCTCACTTACATATCCTTAACAAACTGGTTTGAATATTTGCTTCATATAGTTTTCTACCATATGGTACAAGATTAGGTTGAAAAACCTCTTACTTTTTGACTAATGAGATTTTTTATTAAGAAAGGTCATGGTAACGGAGGGAAAAGTAACGGAGGGAAAATTGTGCAAACAAGTAGAAGGTGCAGGATTTTACATCATTTGTCAACTTTTTTCTGCTGAATACTTTAATATTACTTCAAAATGAAAGAAAACTATTTCTATAAAATATGTCAGTCCTTCCAAGCAATTTTTATCATTTTAAATACTTTTTTTTTTTTTTTTTTTAATCATGTACCTTCATCAACAGTTCAAAGATGGAATAACACAAGATATGATGAAATACATCAGTTTATTTACATGATTTTCAGGTCTTTGAAATTTGGGAAATAATTTTTGTTCCATGTTTCATACATGGTCTGTTTAAAACGTATGGAACTTTAGAACCAAAAATGGTACAGAAAAAAGGTCAACAGTTTCATAAACTAGAGTACATATGTATCTGTTCAATACATTTTTATATCAGATGAATTAACTTGAATTTTTAGCCTGTTTACTTCTGCTTGACTGGGCCCTAATGTAATGAAAAGCTACAGGTTTGAATCTAATCCAGGTTCCGCCCAGAGGTTTGGTGTAGTTAAGACGACGCTCGATGGAGGATTTAGGCAGAAAACGATGCTGTGTGCACGATGTTATTTTGGAAAACAGAGGGAGAGAAATATTCGTTTCTCAACACACTCTGCTCTGTGTAAACGTGGCCTCAGCAGAGGAGACGGATCAGACCGCTCTCTCGTCTCGTTCAGAGGAGCTGCAAAGTTTTTTTCCTTTATTTTGGGAAGTAAACAAGACCGAGGCGAAGGAATAGAGACGGTGATTGGCTAAAAAAAAAAAAAAGAGATCGACTGTAAAGTAAAGTTGGCCGATCAGAGGCAGCGTGAGGCGACCAAATGCGAAATATGCAGATTCTTGTGGATTTTATGGATATATATTATTATTATTTGGCGACTCTTTTGCAATGGGAGCACAAAATATTATCGTGAAGTTCACCTAAGGCCCCCAAATTGCGAAGTCCGCCACTGTTCTAGGCTGCTTGACTGAAAATATCTTCTCACAAACATCACATCTGTGCGTTTTTTCCCCAGATGGCGTCTCTCCTGCGTGTTATAAACTACAGCGCTGTCCAAACTTTTTTCACCAAAGGCTGAAGTTGAAACACGGAGGCCGATAGACGGGTGGACAGCACAGCGAGTCGTTCAGATTTTGACAATTTTTACACATCAGTTGTGTCTTTAATCAGGCCTGGTTGGATGCAGAGTTCACACTTCCTCAGTATTTGACAAAGATGTGAGTCTGGTCACAGGGGAATCTCCCAGAGTTCACATGGGCATGATTGACATTTGGGTTAGTCAATCAGGGACATGATGCACGGTCTCTCTGTGTCGCAAAAAAGAAAGGAAAAAACATCACTGGTTTAGAGGTTTACGGTTTAGTTTAAAAACTGGAAAAACTGAAAAACTGGATCCTGGTTTAAAACTGGTTTACTGGTGGGTTTATGGAGGTTTACCAGACCTGGTTTAGCTGGTTTACTCTGGTTTAGTCTGGTTTAAAAAATACACTGGTTTAGTCCTGGTTTAGTTCTGGTTTACTGGTTTAGTCTGGTTTAGTTCTGGTTTTCTGGTTTAGTCCTGGTTTAGTCCTGGTTTAGCTGGTTTAGTCCTGGTTTACTGGTTTAGTCCTGGTTTATTCTGGTTTAGTCCTGGTTTAGTCCTGGTTTAGTCCTGGTTTAGTTTTCCTGGTTTAGTCCCCTGGTTTAGTCCTGGTTTAGTCCTGGTTTAGTCCTGGTTTAGTCCTGGTTTAGTCCTGGTTTAGTCCTGGTTTAGTCCTGGTTTTACCTGGTTTAGTCCTGGTTTAGTCCTGGTTTAGTCCTGGTTTAGTCCTGGTTTAGCCCTGGTTTAGTCCTGGTTTAGTCCTGGTTTAGTCCTGGTTTAGGTTTAGGTTTAGCTGGTTTAGTCCTGGTTTAGTCCTGGTTTAGTCCTGGTTTAGTCCTGGTTTACCTGGTTTGCTCCTGGTTTAGTCTCTGGTTTAGTCCTGGTTTAGTCCTGGTTTCCCTGGTTTAGTCCTGGTTTAGTCCTGGTTTAGCTCCTGGTTTAGTCCTGGTTTAGTCCTGGTTTAGTCCTGGTTTAGTTTAGCCCTGGTTTAGTCTGGTTTAGCCCTGGTTTAGTCCCCTGGTTTAGTCTGGTTTAGTTCTGGTTTAGTCCTGGTTTAGTCCTGGTTTAGTTTCCTGGTTTAGTTTAGCCCTGGTTTAGTCCTGGTTTCCTGGTTTAGTTCTGGTTTAGTCCTGGTTTAGTCTGGTTTAGTTCTGGTTTAGTTCCTGGTTTAGTCCTGGTTTAGTTCCTGGTTTAGTTCCTGGTTTAGTCCTGGTTTAGCCCTGGTTTAGTTTAGCCCTGGTTTAGTTCTGGTTTAGTTCTGGTTTAGTCCTGGTTTAGTTTCCTGGTTTAGTCCTGGTTTAGTTTAGCCCTGGTTTAGTCCTGGTTTAGTCCTGGTTTAGTCCTGGTTAGTCCTGGTTTAGTCCTGGTTTAGTTTCCTGGTTTAGTCCTGGTCCTGTTTAGTCCTGGTTTAGCTCCTGGTTTAGTCCTGGTTTAGTTCCTGGTTTAGTCCTGGTTTAGTCCTGGTTTAGTCCTGGTTTATTCCTGGTTTAGTCCTGGTTTAGCCCTGGTTTAGTCCTGGTTTAGTCCTGGTTTAGTCCTGGTTTAGCCCTGGTTTAGTCCTGGTTTAGTTCTGGTTTAGTCCTGGTTTAGTCCTGGTTTAGTCCTGGTTTAGTTCCTGGTTTTAGTCCCTGGTTTAGTCCCCTGGTTTAGCCCTGGTTTAGTCCCTGGTTTAGTCCTGGTTTAGTCCTGGTTTAGTCCTGGTTTAGTTCCTGGTTTAGTCCTGGTTTAGTCCTGGTTTAGCCCTGGTTTAGTCCTGGTTTAGCCCTGGTTTAGTCCTGGTTTAGTCCTGGTTTAGTCCTGGTTTAGCCCTGGTTTAGCCCTGGTTTAGTCCTGGTTTAGTCCTGGTTTTATTCCTGGTTTAGTCCTGGTTTAGTCCTGGTTTAGCCCAAAACCAGTTGTCTTTTAGTACTTTCCTGGACATTCTAAACTTTTGAGAGCAGAGGACGGTTTTATCTCTGTTTAAGTCAAGTCCAGACCTGATTTCTAGTCTGGTTGTCGTCTTCTAGTCTTTGTTTTAGTTATTTTTAGTTGTCTGAATTCTTTTGCATAATAATGTTGCTGACTGTGTGTAAACCCTGATCTCAGGTGCGCTGTATAAATGTGACCATCGCATCTTAAAGGTTGTATGGAGGATTTTTTTTTGTTTCAAAGTTGTCAATGATAGATTATAGATGCAGTAGCCTTGTAATTATGATGACCAAAAAAAAGAGAATAAAAATTCATCAACTCTGGACGTGGTGGGGCTAAACATTTGCCAATAGATAACGACACTGCCTCGTTATCTGTGAGCTGACAGGCTGTCAATCAAATCTCCCTACGTTTCTAGTGTAACTGACTTGCCTGCGCCGCCGGTACGTGGTTTACGTACGACTGTCACACAGTCCACAGACGCAAGACGCACAGACGCTGTTTACTCCACCAACGCAACAGTTCTTAGCGGCTTTTTTTGACCTATATCTTCCTCGCAGTTCGCACAAAGTTTGTTGCAATGGCGACAAGAATCCAGGAGCAGTTCGCCGCAAAAGAAAGTCCGTTTTTGAGGTCGCTGAAAGAAGAAGACAAGGGGAAAAGCAGCGAAGCCAAACTAAGGTGATTCTTGAAGATTCATTCCAGCGATGGCGCAACTGAAGCAGACGCAGGGTCTAAAGACTGACGCACTGGTCCACAAATTACTCCTGGACAGGAAACTTCTGCTTATTATGAAAACGTACTTTATTTCCAAGAGCTAGACAAACGTTTTTCAGGACACGAAAGCGATATCCTATGTCTGAAAACGTAATTTTCAAGGCAAAGAAAGAGTCCGCTTGCTGCTGCGTGTTGTAGCTAGTTCATTCGCACTGAATCTCCGCGCAACTCTTCTCTGCACCCCTTTCCTGCTCCTGTCCCCGCTGCCCGATCCGCTCTTCCCCCTGCTCCTCACTTCTCCGGGCACGGAATCTCCGCGCACCGCTCCCCTCTCCTCTCTCCTCTCCCTCTCCCTGCTCCTCTCCTCTCTCCTCTCCCTGCTCTCTGCTCCGCTCTTCTCCCTGCTCCTCACTTCTCGTCCGCGAACGAAATGTCCGCACACCCGCTCCCCCCGCTCCTCACTTCTCCGTCTTGCCTAACCAACACTGTAGTTAGTTGTTTACAAGTCATGTGCAGCACCGGCTGTAAACAAACCTGTTTCTGGCGTAAGGAGGAGGAGGAGGAGGCGTTTCTACGTAGGAGCTGTAGGGGAGGGGGGGTGGTTTCACACATGCGCAACATTTGAAAAAGGACAAACAGTCGCTGGATTTCTCGTTCCTTGGAAAATCCTCTATACAACCTTTAAGCTTTGGGCCTTAAAGGATGAACAGCTCAGCCCCTTTAAAAGCACTTAAAATACTTTAATTTTCTCAAAAATCGACAGTGCACCTTATGTATTCATTCTAGTTGTGCTTACTGACCTTACGCGGTACACGCAAGCCTCGGGGTTACTAAAATAGCCGCCCAATATCACATGACTCCAGATTCACCTTTAGCCCGACGAGGTTCTTCCGGTGGCTGTGGGCTGATTGAGCATGTGCAGAAGTGTCTTTTCTCCCACGGCACACGCGAGCGCACACACGGAGTGTTTAAAAATCATAGTATGTTAATATTTGAGTATTTATAGAGTTTGTAAGAGTTGTAGAAATTAAAATTTTTCCTTTTTAATTGTCTTGACAAGATCTTAGAATGAATCATTACAGTCAGAATAGAAATAATTCAGATTTAAAAGTGCTTCTCAAGTCTTCTCAAGTCACAGGCCTCAAGTCTGAGTCAAGTCCTAAGTCACTGAACCTTCAAGTCCAAATCGAGTCCCAAGTCTTAGTCCATTTTATCAAATCAAGTCTCAAGTCCTAAAAATAGTGACTCATGTCTGACTTGAGTCACTTTCTTTATTTTAAATATTTGACAGTTAAATGGGGGCTGGAGTTGGGGTTATTTGAGTTCATATGGCTGAAGTTAATTCAACTTCCCTTAGTGTTAATTTGGCACCTTCCACCCACCACTTCAAATTCCCATGAAAGACCAGTTTGAACCGGTTTTGTCCATAATTTAATCTTAAATGAACTAAAATAAAGTGTAAAAATAAAACTGCTCTGAGTGTTGTTTAGCTAAATCTACAAAGTGTTATCTGTTTACTCTCAAAACATGAATATAACTCTTGATTTCGGGGTTAAACAGGAACTTTGGTCCAGTGTTACTTACTTAAATTAACTCTAGAACAGATTGGACAAAATTGATTCTGTGAGAGTCAATTTTAACACTCCACTTTTTGCTGTGCACCTTGAAAAACGGGGCATTCTGACTGTGAGCGGGGTCGCCTCTCCACAGATCTGACCTGTAACTTTGGCTATGTTCAGACTGCAGGGCTTAACGCTCAATTCAGATTTTTTTGTGAAATCCGATGTTTTTGCGAGGTCGTTCACATTTCCAATTAAATGTGACTTGTATGTGACTCCAGTGTGAACATTAAACGGCCCAAAAGTGTCCCACATGTGACACTGGAGACACGACGACGTCAACCGCAGCGAGCGTCTCTGTGTTTACAGAAGTTGTCCAAACATGGACGCAGCATTGAGCACCCATCCGACCTACACGTTATCAACAAGCCACAAACGTCACTATTCTGCGCTGAAGTCGGCAAAAATTGTTAATGAACTCCGTGTCACTGAAGCGAAGCACATCACCACTCACCACTCTTGGCTCCGTCTCCACATCCACACGTTCCTTTCAACAGACGTCGCTGCCGCTGCCCCACAAAACACCACGACCAAAAACCTCGTCCTTCTCCTTCTCAATCTCCTCCTTAAAACAAGTAAGTTGTTCATGTTCTGGCTCCGGTACGAGAGGAACTTTAAAATCTCCAGGTGCTCGATGCTGCGTCCATGTTTGGACAACTTCCGTAAACACAGAGACGCTCGCTGCGGTTGACGTTGTCGTGTCTCCAGTGTCACATGTGGGACACTTTCGGGCCGTTTAATGTTCACACTGGAGTCACATACAAGTCACATTTAACTGGAAATGTGAACGACCTCACAAAAACATCGGATTTCACAAAAAAATCTGAATTGAGCGTTAAGCCCTGCAGTCTGAACATAGTCCAAGTGTCCTGGGTCACATTAGAAAAAATCGGATCTGTGTCGTTCAGACTGTCATTAAAAGATCAGATTCAGGTCACATAGGGGCCAAAAAATCAGATTTGGGTCACTTCAGGCTGCAGTCTGAACACAGCCTTTGTCTGGTTTGGTCTCTATGATGACAGAAAGATTTAAAGGTGCACACGGTCACATTTTTATACAACGCTTTTCCACCTTCAAGTCTCAAAGCGCTTTTACAACGAGGACCCACTCGCACATTCAGACACTGGGTATTTGATGCACCCTTCAGCAGAAAAGTTACACAATGCACCTTTAACCTTAACCTTAAACTAATACGGGCCAAGAAAAATCACTATTTGATATTCCGTTAAACCTGCAGGCCTGGTTCACTCGAGGTGCTCTGCTGCGGCGCTTCCCCATCGCATATGGCTGAAATAATTAGCTCACTCATCACACCACTGGATAGCCTCTTGTGCCGGTGACAAAGCTCCCACCAGAGCCCAAATGAATTATGGGAAAGACTTGATCAATGTGAGTTTTAATGCAGAGGCACAGTATGTGGGAGAGCGAGGAGCGCCGCGGAGGAGCTAAAGAGTCTTCAGAGGAGGAACGAGGTTGTGTTTGTGCGACGGAACATTTGAGAATCTCTTTAGTTTCAAAAGGAGCTGGAGGACCGGGCAGGATTTTGTGTTAAAATGTGAATGTTTTAACCTGGTTTATGGTTCAAAATCCTATATTATGAAAAATTTACTCAGAAAAATAGCTGGGGTTGTGTTTTGTTTCATTCACACGTTTGAGTACCGTGGTTTTCAGACTATAAAATGGCTCTGGAGTAAAAATCGCACCAGCCAAAAAATGCATAATGAAGAAGAAAAAAACATATATAAGTCACACTTTTTGGAGGAAATGTATTTTATAAAATCGGAGACCAGGAACCGACATTTCATCTTAAAAGGCAAGTTCTAGTAAAAACAATAGAACAGAGAACAACAGACAGATCAGATAACTACTAGTCAGACTGGCGCCACCTAGTGCCTCCGCTCAATTTAATTTCTTTCCAGCGACTAGATCAGGAATCAGAATACACTAGACGGTTTGTAAGAACCTCAGAAGTGTGAGTTCGGGCACCAGCCAATCAGCAAAGAGACAGACATTCTGTGTTGTCAACGATTTCAGAGTTTGAGGATTTAAAGCCGGAACAAAGAAAATGTTTGGTGAATTTTATCAAGGGGAAAGACGTTATTGTCCTTCTTCCTACGGGATTTGGGAAAAGCTTCATATACCGCATTACATACGTCACGACCAAATAGCAGCGATTGGTTTAATGACAAAAAGTGCCCGCCTACCGTCGAGCAAACGAATTCCAATGCTGCGAGGTGATGAATCTGGCTACATAACTATAGCATAAACAACAGAACAAGTTTACCAAACTCTCCATCTCACTCCAAATCACTAAATCCATTCAATTCTTTATCCTCTGTGTCACTTCTGAGCAACTCCACGACCTCCGGAGGTAAACAGACGCCGCTTCCTCTTCTGTGTCGCTGTCGTCAGACTCAGCATCAGTTCCAGTTAGAATTATTCTGGTCTTTCTGAATCCCGACAGGATGGTTTCAGTGTCACTGAAGTCCAGGCTTTGTCCATCCATCCAGTGACTTCAGGAAAGTTTAATGGTGCATCCTCCCGGTTCCCGTGAAGATGTGTTCTCCATCCCCGCTTTCCGTCAGTCAAGTTTCAAGTTTCTCTCTCACTCCAGTTTTTGGCTGCAGATTTTCTTGCTGCTTTCGGACAGACTTGACAGAGTGTAGAGTGAAGTGACAGTGGTACAGGAGGAACAGGAGCAGTAGATCCTGACAAGACTAGAGCAGGAGTCTCCAACCTGTAGCTCTCCACCCTCTTACAAGTAGCTCACCAAGGGATTTCTGAATTACACGTGTTCTGCTGAATAAGTAAAATTTGATTGATTAAATGCCTTTTACCATTGTACATGTATTATTTTGATGCCTGACTTTGTGCACTAATAAATGGATAATGGTTTATGTTGTATAAGCATCTAACTGCACCTAATCTAAGGCTGCGTTCAGACTGCAGCCTGAAGTGACCCAAATCCGATTTTTTGGCCCCTATGTGACCTGTATCTGATCTTTTAATGTCAGTCTGAACGACACAGATCAGATTTTTTCAAATGTGACCCAGGACACTTGGATATGTGCTCCTGAAACCGATACATATCTGATCTTTTGACATGTGACTTCAGTCTGAACGGCCAAAGTGCATTCATCCACCTACACGTTATCAACAAGCCACAAACGTCACTATTCTGCGCTGAAGTAGGCGAAAATTGTTAATTGTGTCACTGAAGTGAAGCACATCACCACTCACCACTCTTGGCTCCGTCTCCACATCCACACGTTCCTTTCAACGGACGTCGCTGCCGCTGCCCCACAAAACACCACGACCAAAAACCTCGTCCTTCTCCTTCTCAATCTCCTCCTTAAAACAAGTAAGTTGTTCATGTTCTGGCTCCGGTACGAGAGGAACTTTAAAATCTCCAGGTGCTCGATGCTGCGTCCATGTTTGGACAACTTCTGTAAACACAGAGACGCTCGCTGCGGTTGACGTCGTCGTGTCTCCAGTGTCACATGTGGGACACTTTTGGGCCGTTTAATGTTCACACTGGAGTCACACACAAGTCACATTTAATTGGAAATGTGAACGACCTCGCAAAAACATCGGATTTCACAAAAAAATCTGAATTGAGCATTAAACCCTGCAGTCTGAACGTAGCCTAAGGTTCGCTGTGGCTCTTATATTTGCTCAGTTTCAAGTGACTGCTAAAACTAGTACATCTCTGTCTTTTTCGTTTCGTAAAAGTAGCTCACCGGAGGAAAAAATGTTGGAGACTCCTGAGCTAGAGCCTAAATGTTAATATATAAGTCACAGGAAACACCCAAACCATGAAAAAAAGTGCGATTTAGAGTCTGAAAAATGTGGTAATCCTTTATTAGTCTGTTTGATGCTCTGTTCCACCTTGTGATGGCATGAATCGATAGTTTTCAGATTAACAGCTGCAATTTACCTTTTGTTTACTAGAGATTGGCAATTCCTGCACTGAAATGATCATGTATGGAGTTTAAAATCACAGCTGAGCACCTCCTGTATCACCACACGACATTACAAGGTGTTTTCCGTTTGAGAGAAGAACTCAGCCTAAATGTGCAGGATTTGTGTGTTTAAACGTGTGAATGAAACTATAGTCACAGGGAGAATATGCAAACTCCACATTGGTTTCCAGGTTCTAGATTGAGATAATTCCGCACTCACGCTCCCTTAGTCCACTTCTTTATACAGTCTGTGGTAATAACATTAAAGACTGACGTTAAGAGATATAGTCGGTAATCAAGTTTTTACATAGCCGCTTTTGAATTATCTCCCAAATTAAATCCTCTTTGTATAAATCGAATGAAAGTTAAATCCTTATGAGACGCTCTGGACCAACTACAGCCAGTGAAAAGCCTTATTACATCAGTTTATAAGTCCTAATGGTACAAAGGCTCAACAAATTCCTGATCCAGCAAATTTTTCTGGAGCACAGATTCAGATTCTCAGACCTCGTCATATTGAAGAAACAACTAAAGGTTCTGTATTTCACAAAATGTACTCTTGTGAACTTTATAAAATTGCTTAACCATTTTATAATGGTTTTACCTCCTGAAAAATAGATTTTCTTTCGGTCGACGTAAATACATTCGTGTCTCTGTCCAATCAGAACCCTTCCCCACCCCCAGACGTTGAGTGGAATTAAATAAAGACGATTTAACGTGTTTTCCATGTAAACCTCAATTCGGAATTATTACGTCCGTGTAAACTCGAAGGAAAGTATTTTAATTCAGAACTATTTCATTCAGAACAAATAAAAAACCACCACGTAAACATGGTCATTGTGGAACATTCTAAGCCAAGCAATGACATATATAGAAACAAGCAGGTGATGGATCCCAACCTAAAAGTTCCACAGTGCACCTTTAATCTCTTCCTTCCTTCTCTGCCTTCGCTCGGGGCTCTTATAATGTTGCACTTGTTCAGCTGATGCAGATTGGAGACCGCAGTGAACTCTGAGACCAGCGCTACGCTACATAAAGATTCTCAGGGGAGCGCCTTTACTCTCACACTTTACTCTCACACTTTACTCTCACATTTTACTCTCACACTTTACTCTCACATTTTACTCTCACACTTTACTCTCACATTTACTCTCACACTTTACTCTCACACTTTTACTCTCACATTTACTCTCACACTTTACTCTCACATTTTACTCTCACACTTTACTCTCACTTTACTCTCCACACTTTACTCTCACTTTACTCTCACACTTTACTCTCACACTTTACTCTCACATTTTACTCTCACACTTTACTCTCACATTTTACTCTCACACTTTACTCTCACATTTTACTCTCACACTTTACTCTCACACTTTACTCTCACATTTTACTCTCACTTTTACTCACTCTCATTTTACTCTCACACTTTACTCTCACATTTTACTCTCACACTTTACTCTCACATTTTACTCTCACACTTTACTCTCACATTTTACTCTCACACTTTACTCTCCATTTTACTCTCACACTTTACTCTCACATTTTACTCTCACACTTTACTTACTCTCACACTTTACTCTCACATTTTACTCTCACTACTTACTCTCACTTTACTCTCACATTTTACTCTCACACTTACTCTCACACTTTACTCTCACACTTTACTCTCACACTTTTACTCTCACACTTTACTCTCACATTTTACTCTTACTTTTACTCTCACATTTTACTCTTACACTTTACTCTCACACTTTACTCTCACATTTTACTCTTTTACTCTCACACTTTTTACTCTCACACTTTACTCTCACATTTTACTCTCACATTTTACTCTCACACTTCTCACATTTTACTCTCACTTTACTCTCACATTTTACTCTCACACTCTTTTACTCTCACACTTTACTCTCACATTTTACTCTCACATTTTACTCTCACATTTTACTCTCACACTTTACTCTCACACTTTACTCTCACACTTTACTCTCACACTTTACTCTCACACTTTACTCTCACATTTTACTCTCACACTTTACTCTCACATTTTACTCTCACACTTTTACTCTCACACTTTACTCTCACACTTTACTCTCACACTTTACTCTCACATTTTACTCTCACTTTTTACTCTCACATTTTACTCTCACACTTTACTCTCACTTTTTACTCTCACACTTTACTCTCACACTTTACTCTCACACTTTACTCTCACATTTTACTCTCACATTTTACTCTCACACTTTACTCTCACACTTTACTCTCACACTTTACTCTCACACTTTACTCTCACACTTTACTCTCACACTTTACTCTCACATTTTACTCTCACACTTTACTCTCACACTTTACTCTCACACTTTACTCTCACATTTTACTCTCACATTTTACTGTCACACTTTACTCTCACATTTTACTCTCACTTTACTCTCACTTTACTCTCACACTTTACTCTCACTTTACTCTCACACTTTACTCTCACATTTACTACTCTCACACTTTACTCTCACATTTTACTCTCACACTTTACTCTCTTTACTCTCACTTTACTCTCACATTTTACTCTCACACTTTACTCTCACACTTTACTCTCACACATTTTTCTCACTTTACTCTCACATTTTACTCTCACATTTTACTCTCACTCTCACACTTTACTCTCACTTTACTCACACTTTACTCTCACACTTTACTCTCACACTTTACTCTCACACTTTACTCTCACACTTTACTCTCACATTTTTACTCTCACACTTTTACTCTCACACTTTACTCTCACACATTTTACTCTCACACTTTACTCTCACATTTTACTCTCACACTTTACTCTCAACACTTTCTACTCTCACATTTTACTCTCACTTTTACACACTTTTTACTCTCACACTTTACTCTCACATTTTACTCTCACACTTTACTCTCACATTTTACTCTCACACTTTACTCTCACACTTACTACTCTCACACTTTACTCTCACACTTTACTCTCACACCTCACTTTACTCTCACACTTTACTCTCACACTTTACTCTCACACTTTACTCTCACTTTACTCTCACACTTTACTCTCACATTTTACTCTCACACTTTTACTCTCACACACATTTTACTCTCACATTTTACTCTCACACTTTACTCTCACTTTACTCTCACACTTTACTCTCACACTTTACTCTCACACTTTACTCTCACTTTACTCTCACACTTTACTCTCACATTTTACTCTCACACACACTTTACTCTCACACTTTTACTCTCACATTTTACTCTCACTTTACTCTCACACTTTACTCTCACTTTTTACTCTCGCACTTTACTCTCGCACTTTACTCTCGCATTTACTCTCACACTTTACTCTCACACTTTTACTCTACATTTACTCACACTTTACTCTCACACTTTACTCTCACATTTTACTCTCACACTTTACTGTCACACTCTCACACTTTACTCTCACACTTTACTCTCACACTTTACTCTCACACTTTACTCTCACACTTTACTCTCACACTTTACTCTCACACTTTACTCTCACACTTTTACTCTCACATTTTACTCTCACACTTTACTCTCACACTTTACTCTCACACTTTACTCTCACATTTTACTCTCACACTTTACTCTCACACTTTACTCTCGCACTTTTTACTCTCGCACTTTACTCTCGCACTTTACTCTCGCACTTTACTCTCGCATTTTACTCTCGCACTTTACTCTCGCATTTTACTCTCGCACTTTACTCTCACACTTCTGAGCTTTTCTTGCAAATTTAGAAGAATATTATGTAAATTTAAAGATAACTGACATGTATGACAATGCATGAAAAGAACGGTCGTAAACTTACTAAGAAGATATTGTTTTGTTTTTGTCGTTGTTTTTTGTGTTGATACTTTACAGATGAAGTCATCAATATTTGTTGGTGGTGTGATGCAAACTGTAAGCACTGCTCTGTCTGATGCTCGTTAGACTTTAATCTGATCTTTATTTTAACACAATCTGACCAGAAAGAGCTGGTTTGTGTAACTGCTGCAGTGAGCCTCGTCATTTTGGTCTTAAAATGTTTGTATTAACCCGCTCTAGATGATCCTGGGGTTTTTATTTTGCTATTTTGCCCATATTCCTAATATGAACCTCCAAACTCGCCCCTGTAACTGCCGGCCTCTGTAAGCTTCATTTGACTGGAGCTGAATGCTGCGGGTGACGTCACACTCACTTAGTCCACTTCTTTATACAGTTTGTGCTTTTACCTAAACCGGACCATGAACGCTTGTGCCGATCACATAGCCTGATTCATCAGTCGGTTTCACTTCATGGAAACCATCTGACCCCGCAGCATTAGGATTCGTTCGTGTTTAATTTAACCAATCACTGCTATTTGGTCATAATGTAGGTAATGCACCAAATCCCGTAGGAAGAAGGACAATAACGTCTTTCCCTTTCCCTTAATAATGTGTTAAATGCAGCTCTGAGCACATTTGTTTAAGTTTTACAGAAGCAAAACTTAAAACCACATGACTCATTTGCATAAACTATAAGCGATTAAAAAAAAAAAAAAAAAACAGCTCGCTCCTTGTGCGCTGATGCAGTTCAGCTTCTGTCGGACTAAAGAACACAACTCAGTGCAAAATATGTGAAAATCAGTTTGAGGTCAGTAAGCACAACCAGAATTAATACATAAAGCACACTGGATTTTTTTGAAATTTGAGGGTGTACTGTTATCACTACATGTTGGATACACCGTGTATGTAAACACAGATAAACAGCAAGCCAAACTCGGTTTTCAGGAAACTGAGCGTCTTGCTCCTTTAATGCAGTCTTTTAGACAGCTTACAATTGTTACAATTGTGGCGTGAAAAGCCCAAGTGAAACTGGAAAACAAACAAATAAAATGTACATTAGCTTGCAATATAAGAACAGAAATCCATCAGAGAAATAGCTAGCACCACAAACTGCTTCTTTAACAAGTCTTTAGATTTTCGCGATCTTTTCATATGCTAATTAGGCCGCTAATACGTGTGAATAGAGGTAGTACTATGCTAATACACAGTGCTCCTGAGCTAGCAAGATCATGGGCTAGGTCTAATTCCTGGAAATAACCTGCAAAAAACGATCTCTACAACATCTTACAGAACAAGTTTAAGTCACCAAACACATAGTAAACTTACAGCCATTGATTTCGAAGGTGTAAATAAGATTTAACACACAGGATATCAACAAACTGGTTTTCTTTAACACGTTTCTTTTCCTCTAACTGTTTTCTGCCTCTGTTACCCGTAATGCATCGCGACCACTTCCTGAGGCCTTCAAAATAAGATGCACGTAAACCGAACCAAGAGTGCATAGCGATTATTTTTTAACAAATGGCAAGTTTTTTTGTTTTTTTACCTCCGCCAAGGAGGTTATGTTTTTGCCGGCGTTTGTCTGTTTGTTTGTTTGTTGTTTGTTTGTTTGTTTGTCTGTTAGCAACATAACTCAAAAAGTTATGGACCAATTTTGATGAAATTTTCAGGATTTGTTGGAAATGTGAAAAGGAAGAACTGATTTCATTTTGGGGGTGATCCGGAAGAAATCCTGGATTCTGGATCACTTTGAAATTTTAGTTAACATTGTGGTAAATGGGGCCAAAAATTTTGTTTCTCAATATCTCGGTTAATTATTGACCAAACCCCATGAAATTTGACTCGGGGATGGACAATGGGATCCTCTTTCATATTCCAAAGGCTGATCCGGATCTGATCCAGAAGACTGATTCTTTTCTAGTTTTTAACATGAAATTATAACAGACGAATTAGAACATATTTATTACTAAATTATTATAAACCTTTTTAACTCTTCATAGAAACACACTTTTACTGTGGCAGAACAGAGGGATTTTACGTGTGTCTTATAGTCCAAAAAATACGGTACTCAAGTTTTAAACAAGGAAAAACAGTAATCAGTGTTTACCACAGAAAAACTGGTTACACAAGTCGGTGCTGCCGAAAAAGTGAGGAGCAGGGGTGTGTGGAGATGTATGTATATATGTATATTTCAGATCTACATGCAGATCGTGACAAGGCAACTGTGGGGAAGTTCCCTTTTAAAATCAAAATGTTAAACAAACTAAACTGCTGAAAATAACTATAAAACCAAATACATGCAAAAACAATAATGAAACAGAACATAAACCAGTTCTCCTCTCCACATGGTCCAGCCCACGACCTCCTCCAAGATTTTAAAAATGCCCGACATGAGGCACGACCCACTTTTGTCTGGCCCACGTGGAGCTGCAGGTAAATATGATGAATGGAAACTGAAATGAATTAACCAATAAAGTATATTTAAATGAACAATGTCTAATGTGATAATTAACGACAATGACAAAATGCAAAATTAAACAAATGTGAGCTTTAAATGGGACAAAGGCCCACTTTGTCACAGTGACCCCCAAAAGAAATCTCTTGCGACCCACCTAATGGTCGCGATCCAGTCTTCGGGAAACGATGATGTAAAGTATGTCCTTTCTATGTACTTTTACCTTTTAAAACTTTGAAACTAGAGGCGAGTTTCATTGTTGACAAAAGCGCGTTGCATGCTGGGAATTATTTTGGTCGGCGGCAAGAAACACTAATTCAACATGACGGACGGAGCGAGAAAACACGTAAAGGGTATTGATCCCGGTTATTTATCCACTCTAACGGCAGAGGACCCAAGACCATTTGACCAGAAATTGGTCATAAACATTGATGGAGCCAAATCACCCTTTTCAACCCCGACAAAAGGTGGACCAAACCAAATTTCTGGTCAGAATCGCCAACTACCTGGACAAATATTCACTTGGGCGATATCCACAATGACTTGGTGGAAACTCCTGGGCCATTCACAGCAGAAAAGATGAAAACCTCCAAGAGTCTCGATGTGTTGTTGAACTTGTTGGAGTCCACGGTTTGTTAGGATCTTCTACGTTTGCTCTGCGAATGTTTGAAAGCCGTTTAATTCACCGTTAGCGGTTCTTTTCACTCGGAATACGAAAAAGACATTTTCCTTCTTCTGTGTTTCTATTAGGGATGGGCATTCGATGAAATTTTCTTAATCGATCGCCGGAAGAATTAACGATCGATTATCGATTAATCATTAATGTTTTTATATTAAAATGATCATCATTATTATTACTATCTGCACTAATCTGCATAAATAAATTCAACTTTACGACATATAAACTGTAACGACTCTAGAGCCACATCAGCCCGTTTGACATTATAATGTGTTTAATTCAGTTTTGTTCAACTCTCACAGAAACAAAACTTAAAACCACATCGCTAATTTGCATAAACTCAGCGAAGATAAAACTACAGCTCTTGTGTCGCTGATGTGGTTCAATTTCTGTAGGATTAAAAGACATGACTCAGGTGAATACAGGTTAGTGTGACCAGATTTGCGTTTGTCAAAACCAGGACACCGTACGGGGGGAGGGAGGTGGGGACTCGTCATCGACATTGCGCGACTCTCACCTGGTAAAACTTTTTCTCACTGGACACAGAAACATATGTGCTGCTTTATACACTGTGCACATGGACTCACACTTGTCCCGAACGCAACGGAAAGTGTAGAATTTCTTGTATAAGTCATCGTTAAATACACATTTGTGCTTCGGTACGTTGCAGACTGACCGAATGTTTGTGTCTCGCTCCTTCTGAGTGCAGAGACACATGTACACACCTGTTTGGTCACATTACACACAGTAACCTACATTTGGTTTGTCGATTAAAATTAACGTAATCGATGAAATTCTTAATGATCAATTATCGATTAATCATGCCCATCCCTAGTTTCTATTTGTGCATCCAATAATGCAGCAGGAATTTACCATTATCGGGGAGAAATACGCGAGGTTACGCACTGTGTTTGACGCTATCGTGTTTCTTGCCTCCGACCAAAATATTTCCCAGCATGCAACGCGGGCTTTTAATAACAATGACGTCAGCTGAAACTGAGTATGTACTTTCATCTGTCCGTGTACCTCTGATTGGGAAACAATGTTGTATCTCTGCTTTTACAGTTTTACACCGAAACATGTTTGTCTTCGTTTTTATCCAGTCGTTCACAAACAGAAAAGTCCAAACCCAAGACTCGACTCTCGTTTAGATCATTTCATTGTTTTTTCTTAATCTTACGTAAGACTTCTCCATAAAACATCTCAAATCTCCCGTGACAGAACTGAGATTAAATATTAACACTGCTCTTCCTTTTGTTTCCAAACACACTGTAAAAATGCAAACTAACTCACTGCTGTGCTGTTCGAGCCGCACGGACAATTAGTCACATTAGTATCGAGATTCAGACGTTTCTATTTGTCAGAGAGTTTGGGTCTTTGTGGAAAAAGGAGACGTCTGCAGCCAAAGTGTGTGGAGCAGAGTTCAGACCTTGGACGGAGAAATTTTAATATTTTTATGCAAAATGTGAAATCTACGTCCAGGAAATTAATGTAATATTAAAGCCAGCTCCATTTGTTTTTAAGAAAAGCAAAATTAAAATGTAACAAACGTGTGAGAAAAAATAGTTTCAGTGCTAATTCTGTATTAACATAACAACACCTGTTTTTACATTTTCTCTCTCTATTTATTTATCTCTCTCTCTCTCTCTGTCTCTCTCTCTATACATATATGCTTCTCGCTATGCTGTTCTCTATGTTTCTCTCTTTATACTCCTCTCTATGATTCTTCTCTATGCTTCTCTCTTCTTCTCTCGCTCTCTATGTCTCTCTCTCTCTCTCACTCTCTGCATCTTTCTCTCTCTGTCTCTCTCTCTCTCTGTGCTTCTCTCTCTTTCTGCCTCTCTTTCTCTTTCACTCTTTGCATCTCTCTGTCTCTCTCTCTCTCTGCCTCTCATTCTCTTTCACTCTTTGCATCTCTCTGTCTCTCTGTCTCTCTCTCTCTGTGCTTTTCTATCTCTCTCACTCTATGGTTCTCTCTCTCTCTGCCTCTCTTTCGCTCTCTCTCACCTCTGTCTTTCTCTCTGTGCGTCTCTGTCTCTCTCTGCTTCTCTCTCTCTGCTTCTCTCTCTCTCTGTCTCTACATCTCTTTCTCTATGCTTCTCTCTCTGTTTCTCTTTCTGTCTCTGCATCTCTCTCTCTCTCCATGCTTCTCTTTCTCTCTCTCTCTCTCTTCCTCTGTTTCTCTCTTTCATTTTCTGTGTGTTTCTCTCTCTCTGTGTCTCTCTCTATATATGTTTCTCTCTCTTTGCGTCTCTTTCTTTCTATGCTTCTCTCTCTCTGTGTGTGTCTCTCTCTCTCTCTCTCTCTCTCTCTCTCTCTCTATATATATATATATATATATATATCTATGCTTCTCTCTGTCTCTGTGCTTCTCTCTCTGCCTCACTCTTTCTCTATTCATCTCTCTCTATCTCTATACTTCTCTCTCTTTCTATGCTTCTCTCTCTGTGCGTCTGTCTCTATACTTCTCTATCTCTCTATGCTTCTCTCTCTCTATGCAACTCTCTCTCTCTATGCTTCTCTCTCTGCCTAGCCCTCTCTCTGCGTCTCTCTCTCTCTCTCTGTGCTTCTTCCTCTCTCTATGCGTCTCCCTCTACGGGTCTTTCTCTCTCTCTATGCGTCTCTCTCTTTCTATGCTTCTCTCTCTCTCTATGCTTCTCTGTCTCACTTTCTGTGTCTTTCGCTATCTCTCTGTCTCTCTCTCTCACATACATACATACATTATATATATATATATATATATATATATATATATATATATATATATATATATTATATATATATATTATGCTTCTCTCTCTATGCATCTTTCTTTGTCTCTCTATGCCTCTGTCTCTATCTCTCTATGCCTGAGCATATCTATTTATCTCTCTGTATCTATTTCTCTTTTTATCTTTCTCTATATACCTCTCTATACATCTGTCTCTGTATACCTCTCTATACATCTGTCTCTGTATACCTCTCTATACTTTTTTCTCTCTCTGTTTTTATCTCTTTGCTTCTATCTCTCTCTCTCTATATTCTTTCTCTCAATCTCTCTTTTTCTATACCCCTTTCATTATCACTATCTAGTTCTCTCTCTCTATTTCCCTATCTCTCTTTCTCTCTCTATGCCTCTATCTCTTTATACCTCTTTTTACCTTTCTATCCATTTATCTATGTATTTCATTATCTCTCTATACTTCTATCTCTCCATGCCTCTCTATGTCTCTGTCTCTCTCTATCTCTTTCTTTCTCTCTATTCTTCTCTCTGTACCTCTTTATCTATGTAACTATACATCTATCGCTCCATACCTCCTTCTCTCTCTCTAATTTCCCTGTCTCTCTTTCTCTCTCTATGCCTCTATCTTCTTTATACCTCTTTTTAACTTTCTAATCCATTTATCTATGTATTTCATTATCTCTCTATACTTCTATCTCTCCATGCTTCTCTCCATCTTCCCCTCACCTCTCTATCTCGCTATCTCCCCCTCCGTCCTCCCCTCTTTCTTTCTGCGGGGACTCACTTGCATCATTTGCATCTGCTCTCTCTCTCTCTCTCTCTCTATCTATCTATCTATCTATCTATCTATCTATCTATCTATCTATCTATCTATCTATCTATCTATCTATCTATCTTATCTATCTATCTCTATCTATATATGCTCTCTCTCTCTCTCTCTCTCTGCGTCTCTCTCTCTCTGCCTCTCTCTATGCGTCTCTCTCTATGCGTCTCTCTCTATGCGTCTCTCTCTCTCTCTGCGTCTCTCTCTCTCTGCTCTCTCTGGTCTCTCTCTCTATGCGTCTCTCTCTCTATGCGTCTCTCTATGTGTCTCTCTCTATGCTTCTCTCTCCTGTGTCTCTTTCTCTCTGCATCTCTCTCTCTCTCTCTCTCTCTCTCTATGCTTCTCTCTCTCTGCTTCTCTTTCTCTATGTCTCTCTCTCTCTCTCTCTCTGCGTTTCTCTTTCTCTCTATGCATCTCTCTCTCTTTATGCTTCTCTCTGTCTAGGTCTCTGTCTCTCGCTCTCTACGTCTCTCTCTCTCTCTCTATGCTTCTCTCTCACTCTGTCTTTCTCTCTCCATGCTTTTCTCTCTCTCTACGTCTTTCTCTCTCTATGCATCTCTCTATGCGTCTCTCTCACTCTGTCTTTCTCTCTCTTTGTGTCTCTCTTTATGCTTCTATCTCGCTCTATCTCTCCATGCCTCTCTATGTCTCTGTCTCTCTCTATCTCTCTCTTTCTCTCTATTCTTCTCTGTACCTCTTTATCTATGTAACTATACATCTATCGCTCCATACCTCCTTCTCTCTATTTCCCTGTCTCTCTTTCTCTCTCTATGCCTCTATCTCTTTATACCTCTTTTTACCTTTCTATCCATTTATCTATGTATTTCATTATCTCTCTATACTTCTATCTCTCCATGCTTCTCTCCATCTTCCCTGCACCTCTCTATCCCGCTATCTCCCCCTCCGTCCTCCCCTCTTTCTTTCCGCGGGGACTCACTTGCATCATTTGCATCTGCTCTCTCTCTCTCTCTCTCTCTCTGCATCTCTCTCTCTCTCTCTCTCTCTCTCTCTCTCTATCTATCTGTCATCTATCTATCATCTATCTATCATCTATCTATCTATATCTATATCTATATATATATATATATATATATATATATATATATATATAGGTCTCTCTCTCTCTCTGCCTCTCTTTTTCTGTCACTCTCTGCATCTTTCTCTATCTGTGTGTTCTCTTTCTATGCTTCTCTCTCTGCATCTTCTCTTCTCTCTCTCTCTCTCTCTCTCTCTCTCTCTCTCTCTCTCTCTCTCTCTCTCTCTCTCTCTGCATCTCTCTCTCTCTCTGCGTCTCTCTCTCTATGCTTCTCTCTCTGCGTCTTTCTCTCTCTCTATGCTTCTCTCTCCTGTGTCTCTTTCTCTCTGCATCTCTCTCTCTCTGCTTCTCTTTCTCTATGTCTCTCTCTCTCTGCGTTTCTCTTTCTCTCTCTCTATCTATCTATCTATATAGGTCTCTCTCTCTCTCTCTCTGTCTGCCTCTCTTTTTCTGTCACTCTCTGCATCTTTATCTGTGTGTCTCTTTCTATGCTTCCCTCTCTCTATGCTTCTCTCTCTGCATCTTTCTCTCTCTCTCTCTCTCTCCTCTGCGTCTCTCTCTCTGCGTCTCTCTCTCTGTCTCTCTCTATGCTTCTCTCTCTCTGCGTCTCTTTCTCCTACGTCTCTCTCTCTATGCTTCTCTCTCTGTGTCTTCTCTCTGCATCTCTCTCTCTATGCTTCTCTCTCTCTGCTTCTCTTTCTCTATGTCTCTCTCTCTCTCCGTTTCTCTTTCTCTCTATGCATCTCTCTCTCTTTATGCTTCTCTCTGTCTAGGTCTCTGTCTCTCGCTCTCTACGTCTCTCTCTCTCTCTCTCTCTATGCTTCTCTCTCACTCTGTCTTTCTCTCTCCATGCTTTTCTCTCTCTCTACGTCTTTCTCTCTCTATGCATCTCTCTTTGTGTCTCTCTTTCTGCTTCTATCTCGCTCTATCTCTCCATGCCTCTCTATGTCTCTGTCTCTCTCTATCTCTCTCTTTCTCTCTATTCTTCTCTGTACCTCTTTATCTATGTAACTATACATCTATCGCTCCATACCTCCTTCTCTCTCTCTCTCTCTATTTCCCTGTCTCTCTTTCTCTCTCTATGCCTCTATCTCTTTATACCTCTTTTTACCTTTCTATCCATTTATCTATGTATTTCATTATCTCTCTATACTTCTATCTCTCCATGCTTCTCTCCATCTTCCCCTCACCTCTCTATCCCGCTATCTCCCCCTCCGTCCTCCCCTCTTTCTTTCTTTCCGCGGGGACTCACTTGCATCATTTAGGCGCCGACAGCCGGTTAGGGAAAGCGGGCGGAGCTACGCGCCGACGACGAGGAGAGGAAAGAGGGAGGGGAGAAAGAGAGGAGGAGGAGAGAAAGAGAAAGAGGAGGAGGACGAAGAGGAGGGAGGGAGGGAGGGGGATAGTGATAGTGAAAGAGGCAGAGACGGTCGAGGAGCAGCTCCAGAGCGCCCAGACCTCCGACGCCCCAAGATCGCGCACCCGCCGCCGGACCAGCCCCGCTCTCCTCCGCTCCATCCCTCCATCCCTCCATCCCTCCAACAACTCCTCTACAAGTTTCTGACAACGTTCAAGGTATTTCTCGTCTACGTTTCTCCTTTTCCCCCCCCCGTTTTTTTTATTTTTTTCCCCAACGCCGTGCAGCAGGTTGATTGGTATGCGTGGCGGAGGAGAGGAGATAGAGAGAATAGAAAAGAAGGAGGAAAGAGAGGTGAAAACGGGTTGTAATTTGTCAAACACGTCGGGGGAGATAGTGCAGAGGTGGAGTTGAGGTGACGTTCGCGCCGAGATAACACTTATAATAGACTCACGAGCGCGGATAAAAGACAAAGAGAGGCATGGGAAAAGTATCGAAAATCAGATACTTGAACTCATATCGAAACTAGATCAAGAATCGATACTGACAAGTCACATTCGCAGCGCAGAAATGAAGCTTTTGAGTGTTTTTAGAACGAGCTTGACCACAAATATAAAAAAAAAAAAGAGAATAAAAAAGAAAAAAACTACAATTTAACGTCAGAAAATCACATTTTTAGTTTGAAATGTTAGTATCGTGACTATACTTTTTCTCTTCATTCATGACTCTACTCACTCTACCTAAGACACCTTTGAGAATTTTTTCATTTTTTTGTCTTTTATAAATATTACTTTCTTTTTTTTTCATCCACTCGGTCAATAATTTCAGATTTTAAAACCTACACGAGTCATGACACGAGAAGTTATATGAGTTAGTGTCATTTTTTTTTTTTTTTTTCAAGCTTCTATTGTCCCGTATTTGAGGCTTGAGCGCTCGGGAAAATTCCTGTTTTCACCTACCCCCTATCCCCGCCCACAGATCGGTACTTTCTTTAAAATTAAAACCATAAAGAAGCAAAAAAAAAAATGTTTTAAATCCCAAAAAACACATAGACATTTTAAATTTTGAATTACGTACGTGACAATTTAACTCAACTCAAATGATGAGTTTCTTATTCGTATATTAAAGCTGCATTGTGCAACTTTTTTTTTTCTGATTGTTGGGAGTCCGTCACCTGATTGTTTGAATGTTCCACAGTGTGACATTAAACAGCTCTACTTTACATTTATTCAATTACAGCTGGTTTTATCGCTCAAAAATACTTAAAAAATAAGGCGTTCTGACTGTGAGCGGCGTCGCCTCTCCGCAGATCTGACCTGTAACTTGGTCTGGTTTGGTTTCCGTGACGATAGAAAGGTTTGGTAACGTACCGCGGAACAGAAAAGTTACACATCGCACCTTTAAAATTGAAACGAAAAAAAAAAAAAAAAAGATCAGTTTTATATCGCGATTTTGTTGGACATTTGAGATCAAAATCGCAGTTTACAATTTAGAAAAAAGTAAAATAACGATCTCAAAAACCAACTGCATCGAATTGAAACATCTGATCGATCTCAGACTCGTAGTAAAGACTCGGGTTTGTCGCTGTGACACGGTGAGATCAGACGCCGTCGGCTGTGACGGTGTCCGCCCCGTTTCACGTCTCTGTGGGAAGAAAACGATCTAAAGGTTTGACCAAAAAAAAAAAAAAAAAAAAAAAATCATGTGTGTGAGTTTGAGTGCATCTCAGAGCACGGCCAAGAATAAACCAGGACTGAACCAGGTCTAACAGGACTGCAGACAGATTACAAAAACACGATCAAAATGTACAAGAGAAGAAGAGTCATATTTTATACGTGTATATAAAAAAATAATAATGATAATTTTAGAAACACATCTAAATATGAATTAAACTCACTTAGAATTAATGAAGCATGAATAGACTCCATTCTTGCTTAGTCCTGGTTCAGTCCTGGTTCGGTCCTGGTTTGTGTCCCAGTTTGGTCCTGGTTTGGTCCTGGTTTAGTCCTGGTTTAGTCCTGGTTTAGTCCTGGTTTAGTCCTGGTTTAGTCCTGGTTTGGTTCTGCTCAATTTCTTTATTAAAACACATGAATCAAGCTTAATTAGACTTAATGATGCATGAACGTTTATTATGGTTTAGTCCCGATTTGATCCAGGATTAGTCCTGGTTTGGTCCTGGTGTAGTCCCGGGGGAAGACCCGGTGTAGTCCTAGTTTAGTCCTGGTTTGATCCTGGTCCTGGCTTAGTCCCTCTTTTGTGCTGGTTCATTCCTGGTCCTGGTTTAGTCTCGGTTTAGTCTCGGTTTAGTCCTGGTTTAGTCCTGGTTTCCTGGTTCAGTCCTGGTTCGGTCCTGGTTCGGTCCTGGTTTAGTCCTGCTTTAGTCCTGGTTCTGTCATGGTTCGATCCCGGTCCCGGTTAGTCTTCATTTGGTCTTGGTCTTGTGTAGTCCTGGTGTAGTCCCAGTGTAGTCCTGGTTTGGTCCTGATTTAATTCTGATTTAGTCTCAGTTTAGTCCTGGTGTAATCCCGGTGTAGTCCTGGTTTAGTCTCAGTTTAGTCTCAGTTTAGACCTGGTTTAATCCTGGTTTGGTCCTGGTCCTGGTTCAGTCCTGATTTGGTCCTGATTAGTCCTGGTTTAATCCTGATTTGGTCCTAGTTTAGTCCTGGTTTGGTCCTGGTCCTGGTTCAGATCTGATTCAGTCTTGGTGTAGTCCTGGTTTAGTCCCGGTTTGGTCCTGATTTAATCGTGGTTTAGTCTCCGTTTAGTCCTGGTTTAGTCCTGATTTAGTCCTAGTTCAGTCCTGGTTTAGTCCTTGTGTAGTCCTGGTGTAGTCCTGGTTTAGTCTCGGTTTAGTTCCGATTTAAGTCCTGGGTTTGGTCCTGATTTAGTCCTGGTTTAGTCCTGGTTTAGTCCTGGTTTAGTCCTGGTTTAGTCTTGGTTCAATTCTTGTGTAGTCCTGGTGTAGTCCTGGTTTAGTCCTGCTTTAGTCCTGGTTTGATGTGTTGTGTAAATGCAGTCAAGTCTTTAGAATATCTTCACTCCTTCACCGAGCGCTCGGTCTCTCAATCTCTCTCTTTCTCTTTCTTTCTTTCTTTCTCTCTTTCTCTTGTTTCTGTCTGAGTTTGTTCTTCATTAGTGTCATTAACAGACTCTTAATCATATCAGACACATCGGCTCGATCGACCGCTCCTCCTCTCCTCCTCTCCTCTTCTCTTCCTCCTCCTCCCTCTCCTCTTCCTCCTCCTCTCCTCCTCTCTTCCTCTCTCTCCTCCTCTCCTCCTCCTCTCCTCCTCTCTCCTCTCTTCCTCTTCCTCCTCCTCCTCCTCTCCTCCTCTCTTCCTCCTCCTCTCCTCTCTCTTCCTCCTCTTCCTCTCCTCCTCTCTCTCCTCTCCTCTCTCTCTCTCTCCTCCTCTCTCTTCCTCCTCTCCTCCTCCTCCTCTCCTCCTCCTCCCTCCTCCTCCCTCTCTCTCTCTCCTCCTCCTCTTCTCTCTCCTCTCCTCCTCCTCTCCTCCTCTCTCTC
The DNA here is from genome assembly GCF_026225935.1 of Boleophthalmus pectinirostris. Classification (NCBI taxonomy): domain Eukaryota; kingdom Metazoa; phylum Chordata; class Actinopteri; order Gobiiformes; family Gobiidae; genus Boleophthalmus; species Boleophthalmus pectinirostris. The sequence continues at coordinate 2,207,565 of NW_026571133.1, forward strand.
CCTCTTCTCTCCTCTCCTCTTCTCCTCTTCCTCCTCTCTCTCCTCTCTCCTCTTCTCCTCCCTCTCTCCTCTTCTCTCTCCCTCCTCTTCCTTCCTCCTCCTCCTCCTCTTCCTCTTCTCCTCTCCTCCTCTTCCTCCTCTCCTCCTCTTCCTTCCTCTCCTCTCTCCTCCTCCTCCTCCTCTCCTCTTCCTCCTCCTCTCCTCTCCTCCTCTCTCTCTCCTCCTCTTTCCTCCTCCTCCTCCTCCTCCTCCTCTTCTCTTCTCCTCTTCCTCCTCCTCTCTTCTCCTCTCCTCTCTCCTCCTTCTTCTCCTCCTCTCCTCTTCTCCCCCTCTTCTCTCCTCCTCTCCTCTCTCCTCCTCTCTCCTCCTCCTCTCTCCTCCTCTCTCTTCTCCTCCTCCTCCTCCTCCTCTCTCTCCTCTTCTCTTCCTCTCCTCCCCTCCTCTCTCCTCTTCCTTCTCCTTTCCTCCTCTCCTCTTCTCTTTCCTCCTCTCCTCTTCTCTCCTCCCTCCTCTCCTCCTCTCCTCCTCTTCTTCCCTCCTCTCCTCTTCTCTTCCTCCTCCTCTCCTCCTCTCTCCTCCTCTCCTCTTCCTCCTCCTCTCCCCCCTCTCCTTCCTCCTCCTCTTCTCTGCGTCTTAATACAAACACGGGACTTTCCGACTGTAGCGCGACGGAGAGAAAACTGTTGAATGGAGACGAGGCGGCTCAGCGGTTCAGAGCGATCGATTCCCGAAGTTCTGCCGTTGTGTCCTTAAGCAAGACACTTCCTCCTCACAGCCTGTGGTGTGAAAGTGTTGAGGGGCCGCGTCAAGAGCGAAGCAGAAAACATGTCAACAAGGTAAATACACTTTACTGCATTGTCTTTAAAAAGAACCTAAGAAGTTAAGAGCGAAGCGCGTTACGAGTGTTTTCGTTAAACGTTTCGGAGGGATGCGCTGGCACGGAGGTCGGAGACTTGTCCGTCACGTCGAGGTTTGGGAAATCGATCGCTGCTTGGGCCAAATTCCGTTGTGCACTTAGGCAAGACACTTCACCGAGCTCAGGCTACGTTTAGACGATGACGGACTGAAGAAGAAGAAGACGCGAAAGTGATAGATCTGCTTTAAAATGGGACAAAATCTAACTTATGTCGGGCGTACACTGGCATATTTTCGGTCGTGTCATTCAGATCAAATCGCAGGGTTTAAAAGTTCACAGCTCATGAATCATGTTCTCACACTGAACGAAACGATGCTCAGACGCGACCTGCCTGCGCACACTGAACGTTCACATAACGACCGGAGTTGTTGTTCCGGAAGTAGAAAACCACGGAATTAGAAAAACACAGACGTGCGGAGACACAACGCTGATCCAGGCAAAAAAAACAGACGCGCTGCTTTGGAAATTTGTGCCATTCTCTGCGTAGACGAGCCCAAAAAGAAGAGGTGACGAATCTGGTCAAAGAAATGTCTGGGCAGACGTGGGCAGACGTGGGCAGACGTGGGCAGACGTGGGCCGTACGGGTTGTCAGTTCTTCAGAAGGAACTGGAGTTAAGTAGCATCAAGTTTTTCACCAAACTTCTGTTCTGTGTTGCTCGATGAGCTGCGCCTCCATGTCCTGTGTAAATATAATATAAAAACGTTAATGATTAATCAAAAATCCATCGTTAATTCTCCCGATGATCCATTCAGAAAATTTACCAGACCAGAGTTTTGCGTCTTGGGCAGAGTAGACGGAAACGCTACGGCGGAACGTATTCAGCTTTTCCAATCTGGAGGCTGGTTTCAGATTTTTGCGTTTTTAAGATCCAAAAACGCCGTCACCGTCTAAACGAAAGGCACTTCGATAAAATATTTTGTCGTTTCTACCCGCAAACGGTAGACCTTTAGTTTGAATTGGTGCGTGTGTGTGTTTGTGGAGGTTGTGGAGGCTGATGTTGCAGATTGGCAGCCTCACTTCGGTCAGTGTGCCCCAGGGCAGCTGTGGCTACACTAGTATCTTACCAGCAGCGAGTGTGGAGTGACTGAACACTGTGAACACTGACTCCAGCGCTTTGAGGCTTTGCAGAGTCTGTAAAGTTCGATTGTTGATCATGTTGGAAACTAAATCTGCTGTTTGATGTTGCGATGCTGAAATTAATTATTCGGTGATTTCATTCATGAATTTGATGCATGATTTATTGTTGTCAGAATCATTAGTTAAAAGAATATTTCAAAGTGTCTGCTGTTACATCTCTGTGAACCAAGCACTGCCTGTATTTTTCTGTGATTATTCTTTATTAGTGATGTAACAACAACTGAAATATCGTGATATCGTATCGTCAAAGTTCTCACAATAACATCGTGGACCATCACAATATATCGAATTACAAGTGTCTTTGCTTAAATGAAGAGTTATGGTGCAGCAATAGTTAAAAAAAAAGACAGAGGAACTACATAGACCATGATCCTTTGCTCCATTTCAGTGCAGACGACAAGAAGAAATAACAGTTCTAACACTTTTAAGTCTAAGTCTTGTCGAGTTTATAATAATTGTTATTGTTTTATGATTGGATATTGTTACATCCTTAATCTTGAGCCTCCCCACCGTATCGTGAGCTTTCCCACGATATCGCAATAAATATCGTACTGTGAGGGTCATACCGTCACGATATCGTATCGTGAGACTTGGATATCCTTACAGCCCTATTCTTTATATCTGTATTTTTTTTTTTTTTTATGAAATAATTTGAAATCAGTCGGGGTGTAGCAATATCCAAGTCCCACAATACGATATCGTCACAGTATGAACCTCACGGTACGATATTTATTGTGATATTTTATGGGACTTTTTCCTTGTAAAATGCCTTGACAAGACTTAATCCAAAGAACTAAGACTTAAAAGTGTTAGAACTGCTATTTCTTCTTGTAGTCTGCACTGAAATGCAGCAAAGGATCATGGTCTATGTAGTTCCCTTTGCATAAAATATAAAGCGCTGATAAAAACGGCTCGCTCCTTGTGCGCTGATGCGGTTCAGCTTCTGTCGGACTAAAGGACACGACTCAGTGGAATATGAGTGTTCTTTCTGTGACAGAGGGATGTTCTGCTGATGGTGAGTCTGTTCTGTGTTTCTATCGTGTTGGAGATGGTTCATGTGAAACTTTTCAGAGATTATACGTCTGCAGGTCGTACGCACAGACCTTACAGCGGTGCGACTTCGTAGTTTACCAAAGTCGTATTAAAACGTTTTGGTAATACGGTAATACTGTTTACCTAAAATCCTGAGAAGGTTTAACGGTATCAGAATTTGGATACCGCCCAACACTAGTTCACAGTTAATACCCCAGAGAAGTGCAAACAGTACAGCAGGAGAGTCAAACTCAAATTCACAGAGGCCGAAATTAAAAACTGGGACTAAGTCGTGGGCCAAACTAAATACTTATTGAAAAATTTCAACAACATCTGCATGTTTTCTCTTCCTTCGAGATATGAAATGTTAAACCTTTTCTTACTAAAATAAATGTTTAATAATAGTTTTGTTTAAACACTGAATCCAGAACAAGCAGAATATAAAATCATAGCAACATTTTAAATAAATAATGTCTCTATAGTCTATCTGTAGCCGGCGGGCAGCTCTGATACATATTTGATCTCGTGGACCAAATATAATTATATCGCAGGCCAAATTTGGTCCCTGGGCCTGAGTTTGACATGTCCTACAGTCTCCAAAAATGTTTACAATGAAAAAAACTTCACTTTGTTCCCTATAACTGCACGACTCAACTGATTAGAGACTCAAATCTGTACTGGAGTGATCACGTAAACTATAACCAGTGTTGGGAAGGTGACTTTTAAAATGTAATCCCCTACAGATTACAGATTACATACACCAAAATGTAGTTTGTAATGTAATCCACTAAATTACTTAAAGTGAGTAACGTAATCTGAATACTTTGGATTACTTGGTTTACTGTAGAGCAGCAAAGACGAGGATATTGTGACATAAGATTTTTTTTTTTGCTAAAAGAAAATAAAAAGCCCAAACTTTACTGAACCAAATTAAAAATATTATTGATAGAAGAAGAGGAGACATGTTAAATCCTCTTTTAGTCTTGGTTTAGTCCTGGTTTTAGACCTGGTTTGGACCTGGTTTAGACCTGGTTTAGACCTGGTTTAGACCTGGGTTTAGTCCTGGTTTAGTCCTGGTTTAGACCTGGTTTAGACCTGGTTTAGACCTGGTTTAGTCCTAGTTTAGTCCCAGTTTAGACCTAGTTTAGACCTGGGTTTAGTCCTGGTTTAGTCCTGGTTTAGACCTGGTTTAGACCTGGTTTAGACCTGGTTTAGACCTGGTTTAGTCCTAGTTTAGTCCCAGTTTAGACCTGGTTTAGACCTGTTTTAGACCTGGTTTAGACCTAGTTTAGACCTGGTTTTAGACCTGGTTTAGACCTGTTTTAGACCTAGTTTAGACCTGGTTTAGACCTGGTTTAGACCTAGTTTTAGACCTGGTTTAGACCTGGTTTAGACCTGGTTTAGACCTGGTTTAGACCTGGTTTAGACCTGTTTTAGACCTGGTTTGGACCTGGTTTAGACCTGGTTTAGACCTGGTTTAGATCTGGTTTAAACCTGGTTTAGTCCTAGTTTAGACCTGGTTTAGACCTGGTTTAAACCTGGTTTAGTCCTAGTTTAGACCTGGTTTAGATCTGGTTTAAACCTGGTTTAGTGTCCGATGAGTGGAATTACTGAAAAAAAAAAACCCCAAAAAAACCCAGGTAAATATCTCTGTGTAATCCATTTATTTCAACAAAGTAACTGTAATCCAATTACCACTCACTGAAACAGTAACTGTAACCGAATACAGTTACTCATAATTTGTACTCTGATTACATAACTCTGGTACATGTAATCTGTTACTCCCCGACACTGACTCTAACGCATGTAAGACGTTTCAAAACGGCAGAAATGAACCAACGGGGGCGGACGTATTCTTCGTGAAAAACCCGCGGTCGCTCCTGTGTTCCACTTAAACCCCACATGATGCTTTGTGCAGGAACCACGTCGAAGGGAGAGACGTATAAATGGACTGAAATTATACATTGCTTTATGATCCCCTCAGAGCTGATGTCTATAGGCACCGCTCTGCTCGGCTCGCCCTCGCTCTCCCCGGGTTCAGCGTCGGACTTAAAGCAGGTCCATTTGCTGCGTGAAGAGGCAATTGCGCCGCTCTGAACTCGTCTCTGCAGCGGGGCCATTGTGTTGGATCGTCCATTAGGATCACACAGGAGGAAGTGCTGCAGATCGGAGCGCGCGTCGAGAAATACAAGCGCGATGTTTCCCCCGGAGGAACAAATAAACATTTAAAACCGTTAAAATATAATGTAGAGCTGGGTTATTAAATCTAATGAGTCTACAGGGGCTCGGAAGTCCAGCTCTGACCAACGGCGCTGATGTTGTGCCCTTAGGCAAGACTTCACACCGGGCAAATTTAAAGGTGTAGGTTTGATCTCAGCCCCCTTCGTATGTTTTATGAATTCTTTCCAAAAACACAGAGTCTGGGCAGGTCCAAAATAAGTGAGAGGTGGTTTATTTTTTGTCGTGAAAGAAACGGGAGAGGACCCAAAACGCAGGTCTGCACTTCAGTTGTTTCATGTAATAAAACCAAAAAACAGAAGAAACCAAATCCAAAAATCCAAAAATAGAAATTACAACACGCGCATCGCGATTTTCGGACTTCTGGTCATCGCGCAATGCAGGATTTTATGAAAAAGTGAGCATCAAATCGCCATGTTTGTTTTCCCAGTGGGATGCGTCTGTTGTCAAAGCCGATCTTTTCTCAAGTCAAGTGTCGTCCGTTTGTTTCGCTTAATGCGCATTATAAATTCAATTCAATTCCAATTCAATTTTTATTTTTCCACAGTGTCAAATCATAATCTCACACATCCACACGTACATGCAAACATCTACATACAATTAACATATACATTATGTGTGGCCATATGTGTCAACTGTGAAATAAACATGGACTCTGAAGGAAGCTGGGAAGTTTATATATATATATATATATATATATATATATATATATATATATATATATATATATATATATATATATATATATATATATATATATATATATATATATATATGAGGTCCATCACCATGGTGTGATTCATTTAGTGGCTTGACATGTTGATAATAAAAAACGCCAAAGGAAAGCTTTATCATCCATATGAAAACAGACAAGAGAGACTTTATAATCAGGTGCACCTTATAGTCTGAAAAATACAGTAATACTAATTGTTCTGAGAGACACAATCACTCAGTCAACAATAAAATATCCTCATTATTGTTCAATAATTGTCACAAATTTATTGTGATTTACCAATAACATCTATTAACTTTTAAAATATGAATCCCCAGAAAAAAACATTTGAGAAACACTGATCTAGATGAAGAAAACTGGGCCATTTTCTCAGTTTTCCCAGATTTTGTCAGATTTATCATCGCCAACAGAGCCCAGAGGAAGTCGTCCTCCACATGTTTCCAAACGTCTGCTGGTTTTGTGACGTAAGTGTGAACAGAGCCTGTAGTAGTTTACCACCACAGAGTGTGGAGAGATGAATAATGCTCTGAAACACTTTAGGTGTCTTGAAATACAAACTATAGAAATCTAATGATGAATTCATTAATTAATTAATGAGTGTTGGTGGTGCTCAGAGGGAGACAGACTGTCACAACCTAGTGCCTCCACTCAGTTTCATTTCTCTCCAGCCACTTGGTCAGGAATCAGAATACACTAGACCAGGGGTGTCCAAACTTTTTTCATCAAGAGCCACAAATCTAAACACAGATGAAGCAGAGGCCGATCGAGGACCATGGACAGGAGCTCAAAACAGTGAATAACTGAAATATGTGCATGTTTAACACATTAGAATGAGCCATCAGTCTTTACTCATGCTAAGATCATTAAAACCAAACACTAAATATGAAATATCAGCTTTATCAAGGTAGATTTACAATAAAACTTGCAGTAAAAAGTACATTTTGAATTGATGCAAGGTCATTTGGGCCAGTTCACCTGGAAGCCTGAGGGCCAAGAAAAATTTGTCTGAGGGCCGCATTTGGCCCACGGACCATAGTTTGGACATGCCTGCACTAGACGGTTCACAAATACCCCGTATATGTGAGTTCGGGCTCAAGCCAATCAGCGAAGAGCCAAACATTCTGTGTTGTCAATGATTCCCGAGATCGAGGATTTAAAGCCACAACAAAGAGAAAGTTTGGTGAATTTCATCAAGGGGAAAGACGTTATTGTCCTTCTTCTTATGGGATTTGGGAAAACCTTAATATACCAGTCAGTCCTGTTAGCGGCGCATTACATACGTCACGACCAAATAACAGCGATTAGTTAAATTTAAAAAAGTACCCACCCACTATCGAGCGAACGAATCCTAATGCTGCGAGGTCAGACGGTTTCCACGAAGTCTGATCAAGCATCTGATGAATCAGGCTCGGTCAGAGGGGCCAGTGGCGCAGATTGTCGGCCTCACTTCTATCAGTCTGTCCCGGGGCGGCTGTGGAAGTTTCCAGAGAAATCTCCTTTACCGTGAATTCTACCTGGACGAGATTTTTCTGAAGCTTCCGGAGACGTTAATGACTTGTTTCCAGACCCGTGTTTCAGTCCTCGTGTGTATAATCCAGCTCATATGTAATTATACCGTTTAAAGTATTTCAGGATTACGGTGCTGAACTCCTTTGAACTCGGCGCGTGGTTTAGTTTTGTTTTGTTTTTTTTTTGCAGCGGTATGTTACAGAAAATAACTCCACACTGTACAAATAAATCAATAAAAAAAAATAGGTCGTGATCTAAAGCCTGAACCCGCTTCTGTAGATGCATGAATTCACCTGGTGGGCACATCTGCATCTGTGTGTGTGTGTGTGTGTGTGTGTGTGTGTGTGTGTGTGTGTGTGTGTGCGTGTTGAATAAAGTGCATAGAGATGAATGGGAGCAGCTGTTGCGTGACACTTCAAACAGACTCGTGTTGTTGGCATCGCTCCGGCAAAACTCCGACTCCGCGCACACACACACACACACACACACACACACACACACACACACACGCACGCATACGCCGCCACGATCAAAGCACGGAGAGACAGAACACGCATGAATATTGATAAAAGAGAGAAAGAGAGGGGGATGGAAAGAGAGAGAGAGATGGAGAGTTACAGCATGCGCATGAATATTGATAGAGAGAGAGAGAGAGAGAGAACAGAAGATGGAAAAAGAGGGAGAGAGAGTTACTGTATAAACATGGTTATTGATAGAGAGATACAGGGGGAAGAGGAGGAGAGAGAGAGAATACGTGAATATTGATACAGGGAGAAAGAAGAGAAAAAGGAGAGAGAGAGAGACAGATTAATATTGATAAAAGAGAGAGAGAGAACGGGGAGAGAGGAGGAGAAAGAGACAAAGAGAAGGAGGGAGGGGGACAGTTAGAGTATAAACATGAATACTGATGAAAGAGAGAGAAGAGAGAGAGAGAAAGAGAGAGACAGCTGTGGTATAAATGAGAGATAAAGGGGGAGAGGAGAGAGAGAAACATGAATATGAGACTAATAAATGTGATTGTTGATAAGAAATAAAGGGAGAAGAGAGAGACAAACATGAATATTGATAAAAGAGAGAAAGAGGGGGAAAGAAAGAGTTACAGCACATAAAGAGGGAGAGAGAGAGAGAGAGATGAACGTAAATATTGATAAAAGAGGGAAAGAGAGAGAGCTACAGTGTACAGTGATTATTGATACAAGATAAAGAGGGAGAGGAGAGAGAGAAAAAGAGAGACAAACATGAATATAGATAAAAAAGGGAAAGAAAAAGACAGAGAGAAAGACACAAATGTGAATATTGATAAAAGAGAAAGAGGGAGAGAGAAAGAGAGAAACATGAATGTTGATAAAAGAGAGAGAGAGAGCTACAGATGTACAGTGATTATTGATACAAGATAAAGAGAGAGAGAAGAGAGAAAGACAGAGAGAGACAAACATGAATATTGATAAAAGAGAAAGAAAGAGAGAGAGAGACAAATGTGAATATCGATAATAGAGGGAGAGAGAAAAATAGAGAGAGGAAAGAGAGAAACATGAACATTGATAAAAGAGAGGAAAGAGAGAGAACGTTATACAGTGATTATTGACAAGATAAAGAGGGAGAGGAGAGAGAGAGAAAGAGACAAACATGAATATTGATAAAAGAGAAAGAGGTAGAGAGAGAGAGAGAGAGACGGCTACAGTATAAATGTTATTGATATGAGATAAAGAGGCATAGAGAGAGAGAGAAAGAGACAGAAACATGAATATTGATAAAAGAGAGAAAGAGGGGGAAAGAAAGAGTTACAGCACATAAAGAGGGAGAGAGAGAGATAAACGTAAATATTGATAAAAGAGGGAAAGAGAGAGACAGCTACAGTATACAGTGATTATTGATACAAGATAAAGAGGGAGAGGAGAGAGAGAAAAAGAGAGACAAACATGAATATTGATAAAAAGGGAAAGAGGGAGAGAGAGAGAGAGAGAGAGAGAGAATGGAGTATAAACATGAATATGTTTGTGATCAAATATTTTTATTCCAGTTTTATCATTTGCAGTTACAAAGGTTCTAGTCCAATGTTGGCATTTTTAATTTTAATTTTAATTTTAATTTTAATTTTACATAATACAATTGTCCGGGTTTAACTAAAAAAAATTGCAACCTAGTCCTGTTCTAGTCCGGTTTTAGTCCTTATTTAGTCCAAGTTTAGTCCTGGTTTCGTTAATATAAAATCCACACACAAACATATATTAAAGGAAAAAAAAGACGTCCAGGTTTAAATTCCCTTTACACAAAACAATTGCAAATTTCCTCAGCAGAAATTACATTATACACACTTGTTACATAAAAAATGTACATATTGTGTACATATAATAAATGTCTCCGAGTAACAACAACACGACACATTCAGATCTCTATTCCGTCGTTTTTTTTGTTTTTTTTTAAGATCGGAGAAATGTTTTTTGGCTTTTGCTCGTCGCGCCGGAGCCGCAGAAAAGCTCCAGTCGAATGATTTCTGTGTGAGATAAGAGCCATTCTCTCCCAGACAACAGAGGAGGAAGCGAGCGTAAACATGAATATTGATAAAGGAGAGAGAGAAAGAGAGAGAAAGATGTGAATACTGATACGATATAGGAGATAAAGACGGAGAGAAGAGAGAGACATAAACATAAATATTGATAAAGACGAGAAAGCGAAAGAGAAGGAGAGAAAGAAGCAGCTACAGTATCAACACGACTATTGATTAAGGAGAAAAAGAGAGGGAAGAGGGAGAGAGAGAGAGATAGCTACTGCATAAACATGAATATTGATAAAGAGGAGAGAAAAACGAGAGAGTTATAAGAGAGAAAGAAGGAGGGAGGGAGGGAGGGGTAAAGAGAGCTGACATAACTATGAATATTGATACAGAATTAGAGACAAAAATGGGAGATGAAAAACGAGAGAGAGAGGAGAAAGATAGAGGGATGGGAAAGGGAAAGAGAGAGAGAGATGACATAACTGTGAATATTGATGCACTTTAAGAGACAAAGGGAGGAGAGAGAGAGAAAGAAGAAAACAAAGAGAGAGAGAGAAACAAAGAGATTGGAGAGAAAAGGAGAAAAGGAGGGAATCCGTGTATCATTCGTTCATTTGTTTTTCAAAATAAAACCAAAAATAAGAAAGGAAAAAACATTTTCTTCATTATTTGTCTCCAAAATCAAAATGGAAAAGAAAAAAACAAAAACAAAAAAAACAGATAATGATTCGTTTTTTTCAGTTTTCGATTTTGTGTTTAAATGAAAAATGGAAAAAAACGATAACGTTTATGTGACTTAAACTGCGACTGAACCGGGACTAAACTGTTTTCAGTCCTAGTCTGGTCCCAGTCCCAGTCTCGGTCTGGTTCCTGTCTCAATCCTGGTCTCAATTCTGGTCTCAGTTCTGGTCTCAGTCCCGGTCCCGGTCTAAGTCCTGGTCTCAGTCCCAGTCTGGTCCCGAACCTGGTTCAGTCCAGGTTTAGTCCTGGTTTAGTCCTGATTTAGTCCTGGTTCAGTCCTGATTTAGTCCTGGTTCAGTCCTGGTTCAGTCCTGATTTAGTCCTGGTTTAGTCCTAATTTAGTCCTGGTTCAGTCCTGATTTAGTCCTGGTTCAGTCCTGGTTTAGTCCTGGTTCAGTCCTGGTTTAGTCCTGGTTTAGTCCTGGTTCAGTCCTGGTTTAGTCCTGGTTTAGTCCTGGTTTAGTCCTGGTTCAGTCCTGGTTCAGTCCTGGTTCAGTCCTGGTTCAGTCCTGATTGCCGTCACGGAAGTTGCATAAACGTTCATTATCATTTTTTTTTCCCCCCCATTTTTCATTTAAACACAAAGTCGAAAACTGAAACAAAACATAAAAAAAATCATTATCTGTCTTTTTCATTTTGGTTTTGGAGACACATAATGAAGAAAATGGTTGTTTTTTTCATTTTCTTATTTCTGGTTTTATTTTGAAAAACAAATGAACGAATGATACACGGATTGGAGAGGTTAGGGTTAGAAGACAGAAAGAGAGAAAGGAGGAGAGATAGAGAGAGAGAGATGAGGATAGACATTTGTAAATAACTATGAACATTGACACGGTAAAGAGAGAAAGAAACCAGAGAGTCGCCAGTTTGAGCCTCGACTAAAGGCCGACACTACAGGAGAATTGGCCCGATTTTTCTCTGCGATTTGCTTCTCTTCGTGTTCAGGGAGGAGCAACATACAAACTCAGGAAACAGTGAAAATAATTATTACTCACCTGTCGTAAAGTGGGAAATTGAAAGTGTAGCATCTCATCCATATTATCCATAGAAATTATCCTCCTCAAATAATGACATCCAAGTCCACAAAACCGAGCTGTGAATCCAGTTTGAGGTGTTCTTTGAAAGTAAAAAGGTGGGAGTAGTTCCTCACGTGTGTCTGTTTACATCCACACAGCGCACGGATCGAGGTGAAGCTGCAGATTGTGCCTCTACTTCCCGTGGACTTTATCACCAATCTTTTATGCTTTAAAAATCAAGTACCTGAAGTTTTACACCGTATTTCACAAATAATAATAATGCAGTTTTGACTTGTATTTAAACTAGAAGAGTCTCAGGGCGCACTCACACGAGGACTTCAGAACCATATCGTGCTCAAACGCTCACACCTGCACATCCAAACTGAGCCACGTTTACATGTGCTTGTTTTGAACTGGCTCGGAGTTCGAACAAAGGAGAGTCCACACATGTTTTAAAAAAGTACAAAAATAGATACTGATTTAAAAGCAAGGTGCAAATAAAGTTGTGACCGGCACGGTGGAGAGCAGTCTCCATCCGTGTATCATTCGTTTATTCGTTTTTCAATATAAAACCAAAAATAAGAAAACGAAAAAACAACAGTTTTCTTCCTTATTTGTCTCCAAAACCAAAATGAAAAAACGGATAATGATTCGTTTTTTCAGTTTTCAATTTTGTGTTTAAATGAACAATGGAAAAAACGGATAACGGCCGTTTCCCGTTTATGTGACTTCCGTGACTGCGATGCCGAACTTTTGCACCGCGTACGGACTGAACCAGGACTGATCCAGGTCCGAGACCAGAGCGGAACTGAGACCGGGACCACACCGGGACCAGAGTGGGATCAGAGCAGGAACTGAGACCGAGACCAGTGGTCCGAGCGGTTCCGTGTCATCGTCTCCGCGCTGGTTCCTGCGGGGAAAGTGAGAATGTTCTGTGGACTACAGGTCCGGACGGGCTGCTCCAGTCCTCCACGCTCAAGAACCGCGGCTGGTTCAGAGGTGGTGCAAAGATCCAACTGACGCTTTCACACCAACGAAAACGAACCGAACTAAGAGCTTCTGGTTCAAATGGACCAGACCGGGACCAGAGCGCTACTCAGACTGGGACCAGATCAGGACCAGAGCGGACCTGAGACAGAGACAAGACCGAGACCAGATCGGAGGCTCAGAGCCCACGGCAGGGCCGGAGCTCGAAGCTGAGGCTCGGACCCCGTGGAGGCTCGGAGTCAAAGCTTGGAGTCCGCCCCAGTCCCGCTCTGGTCCCGCTGTGGTCCCGCTCTAGTCCCGGTCTGGTCTCGGACCTGGATCAGTCCTGGTTCAGTCCGTACGTGGTACAAAAGTTCGGCATCGCAGTCACGGAAGTCACGTTATCCGTTTTTTCCATTCTTCATTTAAACACAAAATCAAAAACTGAAAAAAACTAATCGTTATCCGTTTTTTCATTTTGGTTTTGGAGACAAATAGCGAAGAAAACTGTTGTTTTTTCGTTTTCTTATTTTTGGTTTTATATTGAAAAACGAATGATACACGGATTAGTCTCCAGCAGCAGCTTTTAAAGGTGGTGGGCCACGCCTATAATCAGGTGCAGCTCATTATGTTGGCCCTCCCACTCTGGAGTCTGGAAGGGAGGGGAAGAAAGAGCCAGCAGCAGCAGCACAAACACCGCAAAGTACAGACCCAAGCTGAGGTCGTAACAGTGCTGACACTTATATTTCTATTGTTTCTATTAGAGGCAGAAAAATCTATTAAATATTGAACCTGAACCTTTTGATACTCGCTCCTCCGTGAGTTCATCGATATAAAAACTGTGCGGAGCAGAGATGACAGCTGGAGACGAGAGGCAGCTAAACTTCTGTCTGTCCTTTTTGAAGGTGAGCGCGGGTTCGCCGTGTGTTTTGGAGCAGAGTTTATTCACTGTTTTCCTTGTATGAGTAACATCGGCGCACACACACACGGGGCTCGTATAGTAAAGTTTTGCGTGTGCACGTACATGAGCGACCGCGCCGTTGCTTTGGCCCGTCTCCTCCAACTGGGCCAAAGTCTCATCCGTGCTGCGCCTGAGCACGGTTCGATTACGCTCACACTGGACAAACGTACCGCGTTGTAGGGGCGATCCGAGCTTGGGTACGATTCTGATTCTAAACTCCTCGTGTGAGTGGTTTTACTGTAGACAGGAAACAGCTGATGCGATCGCGCTCACAACTTTATATCATGTGGTCCGCAGACAGATCCCGCTGCTGTCTTTGCGATCGGAGATTTGAAGTCTCAGAAGATTCTCCTCGTGTCTGTGGTGTGCGCTTTTTGTCGTACATGATGTGAACAGACACACGTGAACTACTTTCGCCTTTTTACTTTTAAAGTCCGCTTCAAACTGGATTAATAGTGCGGTTTGTGGATTGGATGTCATTATTATTCGTGACGGGCGAATGGAGCCTCCGTCGCAATATTGTCTCAAATGGTTCGACGTGTCTGAGGCCTCGGAGAAACACTGACCTCTAGTGGACAAATTTAACAATAAGACAATACCTGTGTGCAGAGCGTAAACTACGGAAGCCGAGAGGGGTCACCGCAAACGCAAACGCCGCAACAAATACGAATGCGACAACACAACAAAAAGCCACAACAACACCAAAAAAAGCCACAATGGAAGTGACCGCGGGACTCTATTTTAATGCAAACGCCACAACAAATACAAACGCCACAACACAAATGCAAATGTCGCAACACATTAAAAAGCCACAACACATTAAAAAGCCACAACACATTAAAAAGCCACAACACATTAAAAAGCCGCAACACATTAAAAAGCCGCAACAAATACAAACGCCACAACACAAATGCAAACGTCGCAACACATTAAAAAGCCACAACACATTAAAAAGCCACAACACATTAAAAAGCCACAGCACATTAAAAAGCCACAACAGAAATGACGGCGGGACTCTATTTTAATGCAAACGCCACAACACAAACGTCGCAAACACATTAAAAAGCCACAACACATTAAAAAGCCACAACACATTTAAAAGCCACAACACATTAAAAAGCACAAGCACATTAAAAAGCCACAACAGAAATGACGGCGGGACTCTATTTTAATGCAAACGCCGCAACACAAACGTCGCAACACATTAAAAAGCCACAACACATTAAAAAGCCACAACGGAAGTGACCGCGGGACTGTGTTTTAATGCAAACGCCGCAACAAATACAAACGCCACAACACACATGCAAATGTCGCAACACATTAAAAAGCCACAACACATTAAAAAGCCACAATGGAAATGACCGCGGGACTCTATTTTAATGCAAACGCCGCAACAAATACAAACGCCACAACACAAACGCAAATGTCGCAACACATTAAAAAGCCACAACACATTAAAAAGCCACAACGGAAGTGACCTCGGGACTCTATTTTTGTCGGACCGATCAAGCGGCAAGTGAAGAAGAAGAACTACAACGTGAAACGAATAATGATAAAACAATAAATTACTTTTACTTACGTCTCCAACTTCTCCGTTCCTTTTACTTTTCACGTTGAAGTTCTTCTTCACTTGCCGCTTGATCGGTCCGTCGGAAAATAGAGTCCCGCGGTCACTTCCGTTGTGGCTTTTTGATGTGTTGTGGCTTTTTAATGTGTTGCGGCATTTGCGTTTGTGTTGTGGCGTTTGTATTTGTTTCGGCGTTTGCATTAAAATAGAATCCCATGGTCATTTCTGTTTGGCTTTTTTTGGTGTGTTGTGACTTTTTGTTGTGTTGTCGCATTTGTATTTGTTGCGGCGTTTGCGTTCGTTGTGACCCTTCTCGGCTTCCTTAGCATGCACAACCAGAATTAATACGTAAGGCGCACTGTCGATTTTTGAGAAAATTAAGGGACTTTAAGTGCACCTTATAGTCCAAAGAATACGGTACAGAGCAGACACAAGCTCAGTGTGTCTTCTTTAAACTTGAGGAATCCACTGAAATCGGGAGAATCAGATAATCATGACAACCATTCCTTAAAAATCCGAAGTGAATCGAGGGTTGTCCGTTCTCCTCCGTCAGCCACTGCATCAAACTCCACAGTGTCACTATGCAGAGAAACTTTATCATTGTGAATTCAAGTCAATCCCACAATGCAGCAGGCGAGCGAGCGATGCATGCTGGGAAACACTCCAGTCCCCCCGGAGGCTTAAAAACAACCAGAAAACGCCATTCAACCCTTAACATTCGCATTCAGAAGACACTGCGTTCAATCGGAGACTAATCTGGTGTGTGAGAGCTCCCGCACCGAGCATGCAAATCACACACACACGGAGCTGAAACAGAATCACGAGGAAAACGGATTCTGCGGGACGGTCGAGTGACGTTTGCAGAGCTGTAGTGTCTCTAATGGGTTTTTCATGTATGTTAGAGGAGAAAAAAACACGTCCGCGGGGAGTCGGACGCTTCAAAGAGCAACAAGTGACTTTAAAACAGCTCAGGGTAAAGATACAGAACCAAGGGGGAGTCGTGTAGTCGTTTTAATTTTAATTTTAATTTTATGTTAATTATTTGTCCAGGTTTAACTAAAACATCGCAACTTAGTCCTGTTCTAGTCTAGTTTTAGTCCGGTTTTAGTCCAAGTTTAGTCCTGGTGTAGTCTTAGTTTAGTCCAAGTCTAGCCCTGGTTTAGTTCAGATCTAGTCCAAGTTAAGTCCTGGTCTAGTCCTGGTCTAGTCCTAAACTAGTCCAAGTTTAGTCCTGGTCTACTCCTGGTCTAGTCCTTGTTTAGTCCTGGTTTAGTTCTGGTCTAGTCCTGGTCTAGTCCAAGTTTAGTCCTTGTCTACTCCCTGGTCTAGTCCTGGTTTAATTCTGGTTTAATCCTGGTCTAGTCCTGGTCTAGTCCTGGTCTAGTCCTGAGCTAGTCCAAGTTTAGTCCTGGTCTACTCCTGATCTAGTCCTGGTTTAGTCCTGGTCTAGTCCAAGTTTAGTCTTTGTCTACTCCCTGGTCTAGTCCTGGTCTAGTCCTGGTCTAGTCCTGGTTTAGTCCTGGTTTAGTTCTGGTCTAGTGCTGGTCTAGTCCAAGTTTAGTCCTTGTCTACTCCCTGGTCTAGTCCTGGTTTAATTCTGGTTTAATCCTGGTTTAGACCTGGTTTAGACCTGGTTTAGACCTGGTCTAGGCCTGGTCTAGTCCTGAGCTAGTCCAAGTTTAGTCCTGGTCTAGTCCTGGTTTAGACCTGGTTTAGACCTGGTTTAGACCTGGTCTAGGCCTGGTCTAGTCCTGAGCTAGTCCAAGTTTAGTCCTGGTCTAGTCCTGGTCTAGTCCAAGTTTAGTCCTGGTTTAACCCTGGTTTAATCCTGGTCTTGTCCAAGTTTAGTCCTTGTCTACTCTTGGTATAGTCCTGGTCTAGACCAAGTTTAATTCTGGTCTAGTCCTACTTTAGTCCTACTTTAGTCCAAGTTTAGTCCAAGTTTAGTCCTGGTCTAGTCCTGGCCTAATCACATTTTAGTCCTGGTCTAGACCAAGTTTAGTTCAGGTTTTGTCCTGTTCTACTACTGGTTTAGTCCTGGTTTAGTCCTGGTCTAGTCCTGGTCTAGTTCAAGTGTAGTCCTGGTCTAGTCCTGTTTTATGCCATGTCTATTCCTGGTCTAGTTCTGGTTCAGTCCTGGATTTGTTCGGGTCTAGTCCAAGTTTAGTCCTGGTCTAGTTCTGGTTCAGTCCTGGATTAGTTCGGGTCTAGTCCTGGTTCAGTCCTGGTTTAATCCTGGTCTAGTCCAAGTTTAGTCCTGGTTTAGTCCTGGTTTAGTCCGGGTCTATTCCTGGTCTAGGTCTGGTCTAGTCCTGGTTTAGTCTTGGTGTAGTCTTGGTTTAGTCCAAGTTTGGTCCTGGTCTAGTCCTGGTTTAGTATGGATCTTGTCCAAGTTTAGTTCTGGTTTAGTCCTATTTCAGTCATGGTCTAGTCCTGTTCTAGTCCTGGTTTAGTCCTGGTCTAGGCCTGGCCTAGTCACATCTTGGTCCTGGTCTAGACCAAGTTTAGTTCTGGTTTTGTCCTGTTCTAGTCCTGGTTTAATCCTGGTCTACTTCTAGTTTAGTCCTGATTTAGTCCTGTTTTAATTATGGTGTAGTCCTGGTTTAATCCTGGTGTAGTCCTGGTTTAGTCCTGGTTTAATCCTGGTGTAGTCCTGGTTTAGTCCTGGTTTAGTCCCGGTTTAGTCCTGGTTTAGTTTGTTTCTCGTTTGCACACGGCCTGAGCCTCTTCGCTCTGATCTGTCCTTCCACGTCTTCACTCTTCCCTTCGTCATATTCACACATTCTTCAAATAAAATTAAAATGTTGGATTGAAAAGTGAAACGGACGCTTAATGGATTTCCACTAAACTCAAAGCTTCTTATTTCAGGCAAAGAACATAAATGATTGACTGCAGATTTGAGTCTTTAAAAGTCCATTTGTGGAGCTTTTCGTGGAAGAAACGTTTACTGTTCGTCTGACGGGATTTTTAGTTTAAAAGAAAATCATTTACTCGAGTTGGATCTTTTCAAAATAAAACCGACGCTAACTGAAACATTGTCGCTGATCACA
Source organism: Boleophthalmus pectinirostris (assembly GCF_026225935.1). NCBI lineage: Eukaryota > Metazoa > Chordata > Actinopteri > Gobiiformes > Gobiidae > Boleophthalmus > Boleophthalmus pectinirostris. The sequence goes on from NW_026571133.1 coordinate 2,225,926, forward strand.
GTGACAGACCCCAAAAACCAAAGAGTTACATTAAAAAAGCACATTTAAAGGGACAGTCTGGAATTTTGGACATAGGACCTCATTTCCTAGTGATCCAGAGTGTTGGAGACGTGTGGAGACACTTTTTTAAAGGGCCCATCTCATGCAAAATAACTCTTTTCACATTGTATCTTCTGCACATAAACAAGCACAATTTGGGTTTTGGAACATCCATGACACAATAGTTATGAAATCTTACTGATTTCTTAGAGACAGTCACAGACCAGGAATTATGAAAGTCCGACTATTGCTCCTCCCCCCGCCCGTCCTGAGAAAGCACAGGCTCCGCCCTCCAAACGTGACGTAGGCTCTGAGTGAGCCGCCCTTCCTCCGCCATCTCAGGGAGGGAGGGGGAGACAGACGTGACCCTGATAGCGGCAGGAATAAACTTTTATTCATCATGGAGATACAGCGCGTTCAGCCGCATGTGTTGGACCCGGAATCGGACGAGGACTTTGAGGAGCACGAAGCTCAAGCACCGAGTCCACATCAACTGAACATTACTGATTGATAAAGTATTAATAAACACTAGTAGATAAACGTATTATATCATGTACACTAGGGATGGGCATTCAATTAAATTTTCTTAATCGATCGTCGGGAGAATTAACGATTGATTATTGATTAATCATTACCATTTTTATATCAAAATGATCATCATTATTATTACTATCTGCACTACTGTTACGACCCAGCTCGTTTGGGGTGAGGGAAGTAACAAAAATAAAAACCAAGATGTAAAATGGAATAAATTAAATAATGTTTAATTAACAGGAATGTAAAGGTAAATTAACAAAAGACTAAACATATACAGAAAACAACCTAAACTAAGAAACAGAACAACAGAATAAACAGAGTTTTGTGCCACAAAAGGGGTCACGCAGGCTTACAAAAACGAGTGGTAAAACTTAGGGACACACACTAAACCAAAACACAAGTTCCCCAAATTAAACCACATAAACCCACAAACAGAATCGAGTGACCAAATCAAAAAAGGCACAAAACAAAACTAAACTAAACTACACAAACATGAAACCAAAATGGCAGACTGGCCACCAAGGCCAGCAGCCCCAAACAGGTGCTGGCAAACTCCTTAAATAGGGGGCGATGGCTGCAGGTGAGGTGGGCGTGGACTTGCCCCACCAATCACGGACCAGGGCTCGTGCAGCAGGAATCAAGAGAACTCTGCAGAAATATTAGAACTAAGGCCTGGGGCTGTAACAACTACTCTGCATAAATAAATTCAACATTACGACATATAAACCGTGACGACTTTAGAGCCACATCAGCCCGTTTTAGATTATAATGTGTTTAATGCAGCTTTGCACAACTCTCACAGAAACAAAACTTAAAACCGCATCGCTAATTTGCATAAACTAAGCGAAGAAAAAAAAACAGCTCTTGTGTCACTGATGCAGTTCAATTTCTGTCGGATTAAAAGTCATGACTCAGGTGAATACAGGTTAGTGTGACCATATTTGCGTTTGTCAAAACCAGGACACCGTACGGGGGGAGGGAGGTGAGGACTCGTCATCCACATTGCGCGACTCTCACCTGGCAAAACTTTTTCCCACTGGACACTGAAACATATGTGCTGCTTTATACACTGTGCACATGGACTCACACTTGTCTCGAACGCAACGGAAAGCGCGGAATTTCTTGTACAAATCATCGTTAAACCCGCATTTGTGCTTCGGCGTTTTGTAGACTGACCTTCTGATGCACAGAGCTACATGTACAGACCCCCGTTTGTCCCCAGACACGGACGTTTCAGTTTGTCGATTAAAATGACCGTAATCGATGAAATTCTTAATAATTGTTAATTATCGATTAATCGAGTAATCATGCCCATCCTTAGTGTTCACTGCAGTGTTTGGACATGGACCCAGAAGTGATACAGAAAGTCGGACATTTCCAGCACCCCCAGAGAAGTGATCCCACCTACCCTCAACACCACCCCCCCCCCAACACACACACACACACACACACACACCCAACCCCCCCCCCCCACACTCCATCGGTTTGAACCCAGACACTTGACGAGACGACACACACCAAACTCCACCAGATACACGCCGGAGGGAACCAGTGATTTACGAGCGGACGACAAGACTCCACCGCCCACGTCCCCACCTCTCTCTTCCCCCCCCCTTATAGGTGCCATCAGCTCCGTCCCCGTCCATATCCCGCCTCGTCAGTTTCGCCCGACAGCAGCGTTGGAGGCCCCGCTGACACGCCGCACACAAATGGATGCCCCTCGGTTCACTTTGCCGCTGTCACTTCCCGCTAGCTGAGACTTTTTTCCCCAAAACTTGGCCCGGGGAGATGTGCAGTGTCACGCCGTGCAACACTGAGGCTCATTTTCACATGTCGACGAAGAGAAACACTCGCAGGGTTAAGAGATGGGCAAGCACCAGGCACTGTAAAAAGTCGATCTTGGCGAGTTAAAATGACTTGAATTCCTCGTATTACTTTTTTTGTCACATTTGGTTATAGTTTAGACTTGATACTTGATAGAAATAACTACATTTACTAAACATTTTATAACTTTAAAGGTGCATTGTGTAACTTTTCTTGTGGGTCCTGGTCATGGAGATCAAACCACACTGCAAAAACTAAATTCTCGCCAAGTGAAGATCATTTTAAATAAGTTTGACCATGATTTGAGTAAATTTCACTCAACAAGTAAAATTATCTGCCAATGGAACAAGACTTTTTGTACTTCAAATATAAAAATACATCTTGCTGCACTTAAAAAAAAAAAACAACAACATTTTGCACATAAAATAAAAAGAAAAAAAACCCAAAAACGTACACTTATTCCACTGGTAGATAACGTTACTTGTCAAGTTGAATAACTAAAATAAAGTAAAATATTTTTTAATTTAAACAGTTTTAATTTACCTATATATTAATTTTTGCAGTGCAGACCAAGTTACAGGTCAGATCTGTGGAGAGGCGACCCCGTTCACAGTCAGAATGTCTGTTTTTTTTGTGGTATTTTTGAGCTCTAAAACCACCTGTAACTGAATAAATGTAAGTTAGAGCTGTTTAATGTCACACTGTGGAACATTCAAGGCAGCGCAATGACGTATCCATAGAAACAAGCAGGTGAAGGACCCTCCACCTAAAAAGTCACACAGTGCACCTTCTAATTAGGAATGTAACAATAACTGAAAAATCGTGATATCGTATCGTCAAAGTTCTCACAATAATATCGTGTCTCTTTGCTTAAATTAAGAGTTATGGTGCAGCAATAGCTAAAAAAAAAAGACTATATAGACTTGGCCCAGGTGAATTGGCCCAAATGACCTTGCATCAATTACAAAATAACTTTTTACTGCAAGTTTTTTGAAAATCTACCCTGATAAAGCCAATATTTAATATCTGATCATATTATCCATGAGCCATCAGTCTTTATTCATTCTAACGTGTTAAACATGCACATATTTTCAATTATTCACTGTACTGAGCATCAGTCTATGACCCTCGATCGACCCTCTGCTTCATCTGTTTTTAGATATGTGGCCCTTGATGAAAAAAGTTTGGACACCCCTGACGTAGACCATGATCCTTTGCTCCATTTCAGTGCAGACGACAAGAAGAAATAACAATTCTAACACTTTTAAGTCTTAGTTTTAGTTCTTTTATTAAGTCTTGTCAAGGCATTTTAAGAGGAAAAAGTAGCACATTAACAGTTTTGTTAAATATCGTACCGTGAGATGTATATCGTGAAAATATCGAACCGAGAGATTTGGATATTGTTACATCCCTAATCTTGAGCTTTCCCACCATATCATGAGCTTTAACACGATATTGCAATAAATATCGTACTTGGATATCGTTACACCCCTACCTTTAATGTATAAAGAAATGACATGAGGTTAAAGCTAATATTATTATATTATATTGTAATTATATAGCATAAAAAACAAATACCTTTTTTCATTTTGCTAACCTTTATTTAACTGAAAAATTATGTATCTCTTGATGATAAATAATGAATCGATTTGCGAAGACCGATGAGTTTTTGGACAACAAAGGTTTATTCTTGTTACAGCAGATATGGACAGGGCCTGCACCTGCCCTGACCACAGACCAACATCCTCCTCTCCCCAGCAGTATGTCCCTACTCCATTTTGAGCCCAAATGTTACAAATAACCAAGTTTATATAACCTGAGGACATATACAGCTCTGGAAATAATTAAGAGACCACTGCAAAATGATCAGTTTCTCTGATTTTACTACTTACAGGTTGTGTTTGAGTAAAAATTGTTTCAATCTTTATACTACTGACAACATTTTTGACAAATTCCAAATAAAAATCTTGTTATTTAGAGCATTTATTTGCAAAAAATGACAAATGGTCAAAATAACAAAAAAGATGCAATGTTTTCAGAACTCAAATAAAATGAAGAAAAGATCATAGTCATTTTAAAACAACACAATACTAATGTAGCTTCGGCAGTGATGCGGTCGCTGTATCGGACCGTTGTGGTGAAGAGGAGCTGAGCCAAAAGGCGAAGCTCTCGATTTACCGGTCAGTCTTCGTTCCTACTCTCACCTCTGGTCATGAGCTCTGGGTAGTGACCGAAAAGGACGAGATCGCGGATACAAGCGCTTGAAATGAGTTTCCTCCGCAGGGTGGCTGGGCGCTCCCTTAGAGATAGGGTGAGGAGCTCAGTCACACGGGAGGAGCTCGGAGTAGAGCCGCTGCTCCTCCACGTCGAGAGGAGCCAGTTGAGGCTCGGGCATCTGTTCCGGATGCCTCCTGGGCGCCTCCCTCGGGAGGTGTTCTGGGCATGTCCCACCGGGAGGAGGCCCATGGGGAAGACCCAGGACACGCTGGAGGGACTATGTCTCTTGGCTGGCCTGGGAACGCCTCGGGGTCCCCCTGGAGGAGCTGGAGGACGTGTCTGGGGTGAGGGAAGTCTGGGAGTCCCTGCTTAGGCTGCTGCCCCCGCGACCCGGCCCCGGATAAGAGGACGAAAATGGATGGATGGATGGATGGATGGACAATACTAATGTTTTAACTTAGGAAGAGAAAAAAAAAATCTAACAAGTTCTATAAAATAAGATAAGAGAGATAAAGTGTGAGAGAAAATCTTTTGACCGATCCTTCGACCAGTGCGAGTGGGGCAACCTGCTGCTGGGGGAATGAAGAAAGTGCCCAGTGGAAACCCACACAGACACAGGCAGAACATGCAAACTCTACTAGGGTTATCCCGATCCAATCACGTGATTGGAAATCGCCGCCGATCACGTGACTGCGGACTCGATCTGGACACATTCCAAGCCCAGACTGTGGTAAAAGTAAAGATTTTCAACAATGATGGTGCACGGTTAGAAAAGTGAATAAAATTAAAGTTTTGGACATTAGATTTTTCACAAGTTCAGTCAAATACTACACATGAAATCAATACAGTTCTGATCCCCCCACATCCTGGATCTTATTCTTTGCTCATTTAATAATTTTTATAGAAGTATCGGATCGGGACTCGGTATCGGCAGGTACTCAAAATCAAAAGACTCGGACTCGGGGGCAAAAAAATGTGATCGGGACATTCCTAAACTCCACATAGAAAGGCCCGGGGATCAAACCTTGAACCTCTCTGCTGTGAGGCGTGAGTTCCAGTGTAGATTATACAAGCGCTTACACCGAAAACAAAAACGACTAAATGAAGACGAGCTCATTAGTCACTTTCAGCCGCTCTAAAAATACGCTTTTTTTGCAGTGCGCCGACCCATCACCTTGACGACGGCGCCCGTAGGGGACAGCAGAGAGCACGTTTTATGCCGCGAAAAAGACAAATGCAGTGTGAGTTTCGCCCCGGGCCGCAGCATCAGGTCAGATAGCAGCAGTAATTACAGCAGAAGTAGGACAGTCCGGGGGTGGAGAGTTATACAGTTATACAGTGCAAATGTCAGATTGGTGGAGCGGTGCACTAACTTGTGTCTTATTTGTTGAAAGAGTTCGTAAAGTGTATTTTTGGCCGGGCGTTTGAGTGGGAGGCGTGAGACAGAGCGTGGAGACGTTAGGGAGATGTATTTTGAGCGATGTATGTAGGCAGCGTAAGTCTGAAAGAGCATGTTAGATTTAGTTGATATAAAAGGAGAACGAGGTTGTAAATGTCTTAATAAAAGATTTTTAAAGGGGACGTGTTTTACAAAATCCACTTTTATGAGCTTTTAACCACAGTGTTGGGGAGTAACAGATTACATGTACCGGAGTTATGTAATCAGAGTACAAATTATGAGTAACTGTATTCAGTTACAGTTACTGTTTCAGTGAGTGGTAATTGGATTACAGTTACTTTGTTGAAATAAATCGATTACACGGCGGGATTTTCCTGTTTTCACATTTTGGGCTATTTCCCCCCCTTTTTTTTTTTTTTTCCTTTCTGTAATTCCACTCATTGCTGGAAACTAAACCAGGTCTAAACTAGATCTAAACCAGGTCTAAACCAGGACTAAACCAGGACTAAAAACCAGGTCTAAACTAGAGCTAAACTAGATCTAAACCAGGACTAAACCAGGTCTAAACCAGGTCTAAAACCAGGATCTAAACCAGGACTAAACCAGGACTAAACCAGGTCTAAACCAGGTCTAAACTAACGATATACTTGGTCTAAACCAGGTCTAAAACCAGGTCTAAACCAGGTCTAAACCAGGACTAAACCAGGACTAAAACCAGGTCTAAACTAGAGCTAAACTAGATCTAAACCAGGACTAAACCAGGACTAAACTGGGACTAAAACAGAGCTGTCGTCAGACTCAGCGTCAGTTCCAGTTAGAATTATTCTGGTCTTTCTGAATCTCGACAGGATGATTTCAGTGTCACTGAAGTTCAGACTTTGGTCCGTCCAGTGACTTCAGGAAAGTTTCATGGTTCATCCTCCCGGTGTCACAAGTTTCTCACTCACTCCAAACTTTCTTTCTGCTTCTCAATTATCGTTTTCAGCTTCAGATTTCTCTACTTACAGCTTGTAATCTGCAAAATCAGATTTTGTTTTTGGAAGCATTTGTGTTCAGTTTTCTCAATCGTCTTTATAAGTTTGTTTAAATGTTAAATTTTCAGTGTTACAGAAGTAATGTTGCGATCGACTGACATGATCCAGACAGGACAGAGGCTCTTTCTGCAGGAGACATGCGCAGTAGAGTGAAGTGACAGTGGTACAAGGAGGAACAGGAGCAGCAGATACTCACACACAAGACTAGAACCTCTCACCGCTTCAGTGTGAACATTTTTAAATATATATGTCGTACCAGAGTATAAGTCATAGGAAACACCCAAACCATGAAAAAAGTGCGACTTATAGTCAGAAAAATACAGTAACTCTGTATTGTTTTTGCATGAGGTGCGGAGCTCTCCGTCAGTCCTTTCTCTTGCGGTCACCTCCGATCATGAGTCCTAGTTCAGTCCTGGTTTAGTCCTCCTCTTCAGTCCTGGAATCAGTCCTAGGTTAGTCCTGTTTTAGTCCTGGTTCAGTCCTGGTTCAGTCCTGTTTTAGTCCTGTTTTAATCTTAGGTCAGTTTTGGTTTAGTCCCGTTTTAGTCCTGGTTTAGTCCTAGTTCAGTCCTAGTTCAGTCCTGGTTCAGTCCTGTTTTAGTCCTGGTTTAGTCCTGTTTTAATCCCGTTTTAGTCCTGGTTTCGTCCTAGTTCAGTCCTGTTTTAGTTCTGGTTTAGTCCTGGTTCAGTCCTGGTTTAGTCCTGTTTTAGTCCTAGTTCAGTCCTGTTTTTAGTCCTTAGTTTTAGTCCTGTTTTAGTCCTAGTTTCAGTCCTGGTTCAGTCCTGGTTTAGTCCTGTTTTAGTCTTAGTTCAGTCCTGGTTCAGTCCTGGTTCAGTCCTGGTTCAGTCCTGGTTCAGTCCTGGTTCAGTCCTGGTTTAGTCCTGTTTTAGTCCTGGTTCAGTCCTGGTTCAGTCCTGGTTTAGTCCTGGTTTAGTCTTGGTTCAGTCCGTGGCGTAGGCAGCTCAAAAGTTTAATATAATCTCGGGTTAACGGGCGGGTGTGAGTCTCCAAAAATGGACCTGTGCAGGACAAAATAAATGAATCTTCGGTTCGTTACGTAAAGAAGAAGGAAAATAACAAAAGGACGACAGCAGAGATCAATTTTAAGACGGATGTAAAAAGAGTTGTAACTGTCCTGTGTGAGAAAAGAGTATAAAGTTTGTGCTGAGAAGTTTTACAGACTTAAAACAGATAAAATAAACTTGACTACTTCACGAATTTCACCTATCGCGGGTTATTTTTAGAACGTAACCCCCGCGATAAACGAGGGACACTGTAAATGTAAAGTAGAACTGTAGTTGTGATTGCGTCTTGTCCCTCTAGCGCCCCCTGGTTCTCGTCCAGGTCGTGTCTCCGTCTCCGTCTCGTCCTCTTTTCTTCTGCTCGACCCGCAGCTCTTGAAAGCAATTTTCTTTTAATCAGTTTCACCACAAAGGCCCCGACGCCGACCTCCACACAGACTCCGTTTAGACACTTCACCTCCTCGTCTCTCTCTATTTTTCTCTCTCTTGCTCCTCCTTTCTTCATTTTCTTTTACACTCTCATACACCCGTCTCTCTCTCTCTCTCTCTCTCTCTCCACCTCTTCCCTATCCCATTTTCTCTCTCTTGGGTTCTCTTATCCATCTGTCTCTTACGCTCATCTCTCTTTCTCCCTCCTTTTTTTTTATTTCTCTCCTTCCCTTTTTTCACTTCTTGTCTTTTCCTTCTCTCCCTATTTCTGTCTCTCTATTTGTCATTCTCTTTTCTCTGTCTTTCTTTTTCTCTCTCTGTTCTATCGCTTTTCTCTCACTTTGCTCTCTCTTCTTGTCTCTCTCCCTCCCTCACTCCCTTCTCTTGTCTCCCCCGTCTTCCTCTCCTTGTCTTGCGCTCTCTCTCTCTCCTTCCCTCTTTCTCCCTGTCTCTCTCTCTCTCTCTTTCTCTCTCCCCTCTCTTCCTCCTCTGTTTCTCTCTCCATCCATCTCCCCATTCTCTCTCTATCTCCCTCTCCCTTCTCATGTCTCCCCTTTCTTCTTCCTCCTTCTCTCTCTCTCTCTCTCTCTCTCTCTCGTCTCCCCTCTCTTCCTCTCCTTGTCTCTTTCTCCCTACCTCTTTCTCTCGTCTCTCTTTCTCCCTCCCACTTTCTCTCTCTCTCCCTCCCTCTCTCTCTTCTCTTCCTCCTCCCTGTTCCTCTCTCTCTTTCTCTCTCTCTCTCCCTCCCTCTCTCTCTTCTCTTCCTCCTCCCTGTTCTCTTTCTCTCTCTCTCTCTCCCTCTCTCTCTTCTCTTCCTCCTCCCTGTTCCTCTCTCTCTCTCTCTTTCTCTCTGTCTCTCCCTCCCTCTCTTCTCTTGTCTCCCCTCACTTCCTCTCCTTGTGTCGCTCTCTCTCTCCTTCCCTCATTCTATCTTGTCTTTTTCTCCTTCCCATTTTCTCTTTCCCTCCGTTTGTGTCGCTCTCTCTCTCTCCCTCACTCTTTCTCTCTGTCTCTCCCTCTCTTCCACTCTCGCTCCTTGTCTCTCTCTCTGGCTCTCTCCCTCTTTCTCTCTCGCTTCCTCCTCCCTCTTTCTCTCTTGTTTCTCTTCCTCCTCCCTCTTTTTCTCTCTCTCTTCCTCCTCCCTCTTTTTCTCTCTCTCTTTCTCCCTCCCTCGCTCTCTCTCTCTTTCTCCCTCCCTCGCTCTCTCTCTCTTTTCTTCCCTCTTTCTCTCTTGTCTCTCCCTTCCTTCTCTCTCTCTCTCTCTCTCGTCTCCCCACTCTTCCTCTTCTTGTGTCTTTCTCTCTCTCTCTCTCTCTCTCCCTCTCCTCCACCTGCTCTAAGTCACTCCCCCTTCAGAGCACCTGAAAGCATCTCCACATCTTCTTTTTTTTTTTTTTTTCTTTCCTTCACCGCGTCGTCTTTAAGTGTCTCTCTCTGTGTCACTCACCTCTCTTCTCCGCGATCGCTCTCTCCTCTCCTCTCGTCCTCCGGTGGGCGCTCCCTTCTTCCCTTCTTTTCTCGTCCTCCTCGGCAGACCGTCTCTCTCTGTCTTTCTCTCTCTCTCTCTTCCTCCTCCCTCCTTCTCTCGCTCTCTCTCTCTTTACCTCTTTCTCTTCTGTCTCTCTCTCTCTCTCTCCCACTTCTCTTTCTCTCGTCTCTCCTCTCTTGCTCCTCTCTCTCCCTCTTTCTCTCTCCTTCCCACTTTCTCTCTCCCTTCCTCTGTCTCTTGTCTCCTTTCTCTTCCTCTCCTTGTCTTGCTCTCTCCCTCTCTTTCTCTTTGTCTCTCCCTTCTCTTGTCTCCCCGCTTTTCCTCTCCTTGTCTCTGTCTCCCTTTCCTTCCCTCTATCTGTTTTTTTTCTCTCTCTCTCCCTTTTTCTCTCTTGTTTCTCTTTCTCCCTCCCACTTTCTCTCTACGTCCCTCTCTCTCTTCTCTTGTCTTATCTCCTCTCTCTTCCTCTCCTTGTGTCACTCTCTCTCTCCTTCCCTCTTTCTCTGTGTCTCTTCCACTCCCGCTCTTTGTCTCGCTCTCTTTCTGTCTCTCTCCCTCTTTCTCTCTTCTCTCTCTCTCTCCCCCTTCTCTTTTCTCTCTCTTCCTCCTCCCTCTTTGTCTCTTGTCTCTCCTTCCCTCTTTCTCTCTTGTCTTTCTTTCTCCCTTCTCTTCTCTCTGTCTCTCTCTTTCCTTCCCTCTTTCTCTCTTGTCTTTCTCTCTCCTTCCCTCTTTCTCTCGTCTCTCTCTCTCTCTCCCTTCTCTTCTCTCTCTCTTCCTCCTCCTCTCTTTCTCTCTCTCCTTCCCACTTTCTCTCTTGTCCCTCTTTCTCTCCTTCTCTCTCCCTCTCGTCTCCCCACTCTTCCTCTTCTTGTGTGTCTCTCTCTTTCTCTCCTCCCTCTTTCTCTCCCTCCAAATTCCTTCTCCCTCTCTCTCTCTCCCTCTCCTCCACCTGCTCTAAGTCACTCCCCCTTCAGAGCACCTGAAAGCATCTCCGCATCTTCTTTTTTTTTTTTTTCTTTCCTTCACCGCGTCGTCTTTAAGTGTCTCTCTGTGTCACTCTCCTCTCTTCTCCGCGATCGCTCTCTCCTCTCCTCTCGTCTTTCGTCCTCCGGTTTGCGCTCCCTTCTTCCCTTCTTTCTCGTCCTCCTCGGCAGACCGTCTCTCTGTGTCTTCTCTCTCTCTCTCTTCCTCCTCCCTCCTTCTCTCGCTCTCTCTCTCTTTACCTCTTTCTCTTCTGTCTCTCTCTCTCTCCCACTCTCCTTTCTCGTCTCTCCTCTCTTGCTCTCTCTCTTTCTCTCTCTCTCCTTCCCTCTTTCTCTGTCTCTTCTTCCTCTCCTTGTGTGTCTCTCTCTGCCTCTTTGTGTCTCTCCCTCCTTCTCTCTCTTCTCTTGTCTCCCCTCTCTTGCTCCTCTCTCTCCCTCTTTCTCTCTTGTCTCTTTCTCTCTCCCTTCCTCTGTCTCTTGTCTCCTTTCTCTTCCTCTCCTTGTCTTGCTCTCTCCCTCTTTCTCTCTGTCTCGCCCCTCTCTTCCGCTTCTTGTCTCTCTCTCTCTCTCACCCTCCCTCTTTCTCTTTCTCTCTCCCTTCTCTTGTCTCCCCGCTTTTCCTCTCCTTGTCTCTGTCTCCCTTTCCTCCCTCTATCTGTTTTTTCCTCTCTCTCCCTTCTCTTTCTCTCTTCCTCTCTCTTTTCTCTCTCTCCTTCCCTCTTTCTCTCTGTCCTCTCCTCCCTCTCTCCCTTCTCTTGTATCTCTCTCACTTCCTTCTGCCTTTTTCTCTCTTTCTCTTCCCACTTTCTCTCTCCTCTCTCCCTCCCTCCCTCTCTCTCTTTCTCTTCTCCTCCTCTGTTTCTCTCTCTCTTTCTCTCCCTCCCTCTCTTCTCTTGTCTCCCCTCACTTCCTCTCCTTGTGTCGCTCTCTCTCTCCTTCCACTCTTTCTCTCTTGTCTCTCCCATTTTCTCTTTCCACTCCTCGCTCCTCTCTCTCTCTCTCTCTGTCTGTCTCTCTCCCTCTTTCTCTCTTGTCTCTCTCTCACACTCCCTTCTCTTCTCTCTCTCTTCCTCCTCCCTCTTCTCTCTTGCTTTTGTCTCTCTTTCTCCTTCCCTCTTTCTCTTTTGTCTCTCTTCCTCCTCCCTCTTTCTCTTTTGTCTCTCTTCCTCCTCCCTCTTTTTCTCTCTCTCTTCCTCCTCCCTCTTTTCTCTCTCTCTCTTTCTCCTCCCTCGCTCTCTCTCTCTTTTCTTCCCTCTTTCTCTCTTGTCTCTCCCTTCCTTCTCTCTCTCTCGTCTCCCCCTCTCTCTTCTCTCTCTCTCTCTCTCTCTCTCTCCCTCTCCTCCACCTGCTCTAAGTCACTCCCCCTTCAGAGCACCTGAAAGCCTCTCCGCATCTTCTTTTTTTTTTTGTTTTTCTTTCCTTCACCGCGTCGTCTTTAAGTGTCTCTCTGTGTCACTCTCCTCTCTCTTCGCGATCGCTCTCTCTCTCCTCTCGTCTTTCGTCCTCCCTTCTTTCTCGTCCTCCTCGGCAGACCGTCTCTCTGTGTCTTCTCGTTTTTTTTTTTGTTTTTTTCTTTCTCTTCTCTTCACAGTGGGCGTGTGACCTTGGCTCGACGCGCTGATGCATATAAATGAATCGTCTCGTGCTGTTGTGGATTCAGACGCCGCAGCCTCGGCCTTGTAACCATCGATTGGGGGGAAATATAATGCAAATGTGTTACTCCTGCCCGTGACGTAACGCGCGGCGAGCGGAAACGGCGTTGTAGGGATTATTATAGTGCGGGGACGCGGTTCGTGACGTAATAAAGCTGAAATATTTGATGTTTTGGTTTTGTTTGTTTTTTTACTTAAAATGATGCAGAATTGTGTTTTTATAGAACAAAAAGCACAGATTACAGGACTAAAACAGGACTGAACCAGGTCTAAATCAGGTCTAAATCAGGACTGAACCAGGACTGAACCATTACTAAATCAAGTCTTAAACCAGGATTAGACCAGGATTAGACCAGGACTGAATCAGGACTGAATCAGGATTGAACCAGGTCTAAACCAAGACTAAAACAGGACTAAACTAGGTCTAAACCAGGACTGAACAAGGTCTCAACAAGGACTAAGCCAGGACTGAACCAGGACTAAACCAGAACTAAACCAGGTCTTAACCAGGTCTAAATCAGGAGGACTAAACCAGGACTGAACAAGAACTGAACCAGGATTAGACCAGGACTGAATCAGGACTGAACCTGGACTAAAACAGGACTAAACCAGGACTGAATCAGGACTAAACAAGGAGGACTACACCAGGACAAAACCAGGTCTAAAACAGGTCTAAACAAGGTCTAAACCAGGACTAAATCAGGTCTAAACCAAGACTACATCAGGACTAAACAGGAACTGAACCAGGACTGAACCAGGACTAAACAGGACTAAACCAGGACTAAACCAGGACTAGACAAGAACTGAACCAGGACTAAAACAGGTCTAAACCAGGACTAAACAAGAAGGACTAAACCAGGACTAAGCCAGGACTAAACCAGGACTAAACAGGACTAAACCAGGACTGAAACAGGACTAAACCAGGTCTTAACCAGGTCTAAACCAGGACTACATCAGGACTAAACAGGAACTGAACCATGACTGAACCAGGACTAAACCAGGACTGAACCCTGTCTAAACTAGGACTAAACCAGGTCTAAACTAGGACTGAACCAGGACTCAACCATGACTCAACCAGGACTAAACCAGGACTAAATCAGGTCTAAACTTTACTTAAGTCCAGTTGAGAATCTACAACTGCACAGAGCACTTCACTTCTGCACATTTTCCACAAACTAAATAGTAATATTTTTCACTAAAACAGAACTAAAGTCGGTCTTCCGGCGTCACCGTGTTTGTTTGTTTTATTTGTTTGGGCATTTCACCTTTGGCTTCCACACAAACCTGAACACTGCGACGTGGTTGGCTGCCCACCACCTGTCGGGCCCAACAAAAAATAATCTTAAGTTTTTATTAAACCGTGTGATTACATTAAACTCTGACAAAAAAAACAAATATTTCTTGAGAATTTGTAGTTTCAAAAGGCCAAAACCGTGAACTCACTCACACATTTTTTTATCATAAATTATTTCCAAACCTGATCTCGTGGACCCAGCCTCCTGCTTTGACTCTGTTTTTTCCCCTGTGTGAGAAAGAAAGGAACAGCACAACATTCCATTATCTGAAAACATCCGTGTTTTTGCACAAACCAAAGTCAGAGCAGCTTTAATGTACAACAGGAGATAATGATGTTTGAAGCGTGAGCGGCGGCGGCGGCTGCAGGTTTGTGCTGCACATAGACACAGATGCAGAATGATGCAGAGTGTGGAGGGACCGAGGGAGAAACACTGTAAACCGAAGTAAATAGATCTGTTTACATGAGGATTTACACAGAGCTGTCACGGACTCTGTGTCTCAAACAGGGACTTATACTCTGTGTGTGTGTGTGTGTTTGTGTGTGTGTGTGTGTGTGTGTGTATAGGAACATGGGAGATGACAATATTTTAATAGACAAACTTTACTGTTCCACAAGGGAAATTACACGAACACATCACCATGTATTATAAAACCAAAGGTCAAAAATATAAATGGTCCAAATAAATTCAAAATAAGGAGAAAAAATATCAAGAAACTGGTGTCAAAGTGTCAATGCATAATTATATAAATGTAGCCGGACTGATGCCACCTAGTGCCTCCGCTCAATTTCATTTTTCTCCAGCAACTAGAAAACACTAGATGGTCAGAAAAACCCTGGAAGTGTGAGTTCGGGCACCAGCCAAACAGCGAAGAGACAGACATTCTGTGTTGGCAGCGATTCCCGAGATCGAGGATTTAAATCCGGAACAAAGAGAATGTTTGGTGAATTTTATCAAGGGGAAAGACATTATTGTCCTTCTTCCTACGGGATTTGGGAAAAGCTTCATATACCAGTTAACCCCGTGAGTGAAGGATTACATATGTCATGACTAAATAGCAGCGATTGGTTAAATACAGAAAGTACCTGCCTACTGACAAGCAAATGAATTTTAACACTGCGAGGTCAGACGGTTTCCCCAAAGTGAAACCGGCTTATGAATCCGGCTAATATAAATGTACACTTACAAGTAAAAATAAAATATATAAATATAGTTATACAGATATGTCTCAGTATATACAAGTATGTAGTGATTCAATACATGACAACACACTGTGATTTTATTATGATGTTTAGGTCAGAAGAACTTTTATTGCCATTTTATTTATTCGAATGTTAGAAAAAAAAAAAAAAAGTTGGTTTTGAAAAGACTGACACAAGGGATAATAAAAGACTAAATAATACAAAAAAAAGTAAAAATACAACACACACACAATGCAAACAATACCACAACAAAAATAAATACCATATTTTTCAGACTATAAGTCGCTCCGGAGTTTAAGTTGCACCAGCCAAAAAATTCATAATGAAGAAAGAAACATATTTAAGTTGCACTTTTTGGGGGAAATGTATTTGATAAAATTAGAGACAAGGAATCGACATTTCATCTTAAAAGTGAAGTTCTAGTAAAAACAATAGAACAGAGAACAACAGACTGTTAACGTCACATATGAACAGTTCTTCAGATAAACTATAACATAAACAACAGAACAAGTTTAACAAACTCTCCATCTCACTCCAAATCACTAAATCCATTCAATTCTTCATCCTCGGTGTCACTTCTGAGTAACTCCACGACCTCCAGAGGTAAACAGACGCCGCTTCCTCTTCTGTGTCGCTGTCGTCAGACTCAGCATCAGTTCCAGTTAGAATTATTCTGGTCTTTCTGAATCTCGACAGGATGGTTTCGGTGTCACTGAAGTTCAGACTTTGTCCATCCGTCCAGTGACTTCAGGAAAGTTTCATGGTGCATCCTCCCGGTGTCACAAGTTTCTCACTCATTCCAAACTTTCTTTCTGCTGCTCGATTATCGGTTTTGGCTGAATATTTCAGGACTTGCATCTCGTAATCTGCAAAATATGATTTTCTTTTGGGAGGTATTTGTGTTCAGTCTTCTCAGTCGTCTTTATTAGTTTCTTTAGATTTTAAATTTTCAGTGTTACAGAAGTAATGGTGCGATCGACTGACATGACACAGACAGGACAGAGGCTCTTTCTGCAGGAGACATGCGCAGTAGAGTGAAGTGACAGCGATACAGGAGGAGCAGGAGCAGCAGATACTCACACACAAGACTAGAACCTCTCGAGTCGCACCGGAGTATAAGTCACAGGAAACACCCAAACCATGAAAAAAAGTGCAACTTATAGTCCGAAAAATATGTTACTTTTTTTTCGCATTACATTTGGGGCAATGCTGCAGAGTACATGTGTTTTATTCATGAACAGATTCAAAATTACATAAATAGATTCAAATTAAATTCAGCGTGTACTGATCACAACTAGACACACACTGAAACATTTGCAGGTTCAGACGTTTTGATATTGGTTACATGATATCAGTTCAGTCAATATCTTGTCCTTGAGTTTGATGTAATAAGAATATTTATTTATATTTACAGGCTGATTTTGTATAAGAACGTCTCATAAGGTTTGAACTTTTCTTACAAAACTTATGCAGTAGTTTCTTGAAGGATAAAGGTGAGGTCGGGTCCACTTCATTGTCCCTGTGGAGAAGTTTGTCCTCTGCGTTTGAAGGATACATAACACTTACATAACACAGCTGGATCTGTTGTGTAATAAGTTCATACACTGTGTTTTAAAGGTTGTATGGAGGATTTTTTTTTGTTTCAAATTGTCAGTGATAGATTATAGATGCAGTAGCCTTGTAATTATGATGACCAAAAAAAAGAGAATAAAAATTCATCAACTCTGGACGTGGTGGGGCTAAACATTTGCCAATAGATAACGACACTGCCTCGTTATCTGTGAGCTGACAGGCTGTCAATCAAACTCCCTACGTTTCTAGTGTAACTGACTTGCCTGCGCCGCCGGTACGTGGTTTACGTACGACTGTCACACAGTCCACAGACGCAAGACGCACAGACGCTGTTTACTCCACCAACGCAACAGTTCTTAGCGGCTTTTTTTGACCTGTATCTTCCTCGCAGTTCGCACAAAGTTTGTTACAATGGCGACAAGAATCCAGGAGCAGTTCGCCGCAAAAGAAAGTCCGTTTTTGAGGTCGCTGAAAGAAGAAGACAAGGGGAAAAGCAGCGAAGCCAAACTAAGGTGATTCTTGAAGATTCATTCCAGCGATGGCGCGACTGAAGCAGACGCAGGGTCTAAAGACTGACGCACTGGTCCACAAATTACTCCTGGACAGGAAACTTCTGCTTATTATGAAAACGTACTTTATTTCCAAGAGCTAGACAAACGTTTTTCAGGACACGAAAGCGATATCCTATGTCTGAAAACGTAATTTTCAGTGCAAAGAAAGAGTCCGCTTGCTGCTGCGTGTTGTAGCTAGTTCATTCGCACGGAATCTCCGCGCACCCTCCTCTGCACCCCTTTCCTGCTCCTCTCCCCGCTGCCCGATCCACTCTTCCCCCTGCTCCTCACTTCTCCGGGCACGGAATCTCCTCTCCTCTCTCCCCTCTCCTCTCTCCCTGCTCCGCTCTTCTCCCTGCTCCTCACTTCTCGTCAGTGCACGAAATGTCCGCACACCCCCTCCCCCTGCTCCTCACTTCTCCGTCTTGCCTAACCAACACTGTAGTTAGTTGTTTACAAGTCATGTGCAGCACCGGCTGTAAACAAACCTGTTTCTGGCGTAAAGAGGAGGAGGGAGGAGGCGTTTCTACGTAGGAGCTGTAGGGGAGGGGGGGGGGGTTTCACACATGCACAACATTTGAAAAAGGACAAACAGTCGCTGGATTTCTCGTTCCTTGGAAAATCCTCTATACAACCTTTAAGGACGTGAGTGCCGTTGTCACTCAATGTGCTTAATCGATCGTCGGGAGAGTTAACGATTGATCATTAACGATTTTTATATTAAAATTATCTTCATTGTTATTACTATTACTAATATGCACTAATAAACCCAACTTTACAACATATAAATTAGGGGTGGGCAAACTTTTTGACTCAAGGGCCACAGAGTGTTCTAAAATTTGACAGAAGGGCCGGACCACGAGCAGATGGATGGAGTTTTTTTTTTGGTAATCCGCCTCATAAAAGAAAAAAATAACATGGGATATGTAGAAAATATATTCCACGTTATTGAAATATAACATAATTGAAAATCATTACAACAAAATATCTGTCTTTCAGGTCACACGATATTTACAATTTATTGAAAAAACTTGGAAAAACACTGAATATTCTCAAGTTTCGCGGGAAGGGTTAAGAAGATTAAAGGCTCCCGGGCTGTAGTTTATTCACCCCTGATATAAACCATAAACACTCTAAAGCCACATCAGCCCGTTTGACATTATAATGTGTTTAATGCAGCTTTGACACTTTTGTTTACGTTTAATACAGAAACAAAACTTAAAACCACATGGATCATTTACATAAACTTTAAGCGTTGAAAAAAACCCTGCTCTTTCCTTGTGCGCTGATGCGGTTCAGCTTCTGTCGGACTAAAGGACACGACTCAGTGTAATATGAATGTTCTTTCTGTGACAGAGGATGATGATGATGATGATGATGGTGAGTGTGTTCTGTGTGTGTGTCGTGTTGGAGATGGTTCATGTTTTCAGAGATCAGACGTGTGCAGGTTTAGTGCAGCTCTTTATTTAACAACATTTCTCAGCATCTTTTACTTTATTCAACTCAATTCAAGTTTATTTATGACACATTTAAAACAACTTCAGCTGATCAAAATGCTTCACATAAAAGTCAACAACAACAGAAGAAACAGATACACAGATACTAGTGGTGTAACGATATCCAAGTCTCATGATACTATATCGTCATGGTATGGACCTCACGATATGATATTTATTACGATATCGTGGGAAAGCTCATGATTAGAGATGTAACAATATCCAAATCTCTCTGTAGGATATTTTCAGAATATACGTCTCACAGTACGATATTTAGAGCGATATTTTGTGGAGGCTAACAGAACTGTTAATATGCAACTTTTTCCTCTTAAAATGCCTTGACAAGACTTAATCCAAAGAACTAAGACTTAAAAGTGTTTAGAACTGTTATTTCTTCTTGTCGTCTGCACTGAAATGGAGCAAAGGATCATGGTCTATGTCAGGGGTGTCAAACATACGGCCCTCCGAGACCTTTAATCTGGCCCTCGGCTGATTTTCTACTAGAATATTTTAATTATATTTTCTATTAAAATATTGTAAATTTTCTGCGGGGCTGAGCACAGCAGCGTCTCCAGCGTCTCTGTACGTGGCCCCTCCCACCAGAGCAGCACAAATGAAGACTTGTCTCTTTCCAAACGCTCTTAAAGGACGATCGTTTTGACTGTCGACCGTGACACCCTCATCAGAAAAATGTCAAAAATGAGAAAAGTGGAGCCGAGTGCAGGATTTTCCAAGAAAAATTGACTTATTCCTATTTACATACAAGTTAATATTAAAACATTGTGTTGAAATTGCATTTTTCTTAAAGTTTCAGGTTGTTCATAATATTATAATATTTTGTAGAAGAAAGAGTTCATCAATTAAAAAAGATTTCTTAATAGATTTGTGTTTCTCTGCACAAAATATTTGAACTTATTGTTATTTTTTGGGGTTTATATGACATGAGTTTTCTGATCCGGCCCCTTTGGGATCAATGTTAGTTGGATACGGCCCCCCCGTCCCTCTGACTCTCTTTGCTGCACCATAACTCTTAATTTAAGCAAAGAGACTTGTAATTCGATATATTGTGATGGTCCACGATGTTATTGTGAGAACTTTGACGATACGATATCACGGTTATTGTTACATCCCTGGGAAAACGACGACAATAAAAACACCAATATGTTATGTTTCGCCAGTATTAATGTGTGTATACATTCTTTTCAATACATAATTTGTTGATTTAAATTGAAAACATGGCACGAAAACTCATATATAAATCCAAACCCACATACATACTCATATACTTTTACTTATTCCAACTCTCTTCTGTATCTTTCTTACAATATCACACCGTCTTGAAGTGGACACCAATTCCTATTTCGAGAAAACGAGCTGTCTCTGTCGCTGTCTCTTCAACAAAATACATTTCAAAAAGTTTTCAAAGTCTGAAACAAAACACAGCCCAAATGTTCCCTGAGACGTCTTTAGTAGCAAAACCGTGACATGAAACCGCCAATTATTTTCAGTACGCCTCACCAAAAGAAAATACATGACATTCCCTGACACCGTTTTGTCCTCAGCCACCTTGAAAACTCGCCGAAAATCACACGGCAACGGCTAAAAATAGGTCCGAACTGCCAAAGAATCGGAAATCCCTGTTTTAGTTTCGCGATGTTAAAATGCCACAGCCTACACTCCCCATTAACTTCCTTGTTATTGTGCCCTTTCTGTCTGCAGGTGGGGGGTTGACGGTTTGAAGCCTGTCTCCGCCTTTGTGCCCTCGTCCTCTGCACTCAGGTGAGCCGCTCCGGAGTGGGTTTTTTTTTTTTTTTTTTTTTTGTACTCTGCTATCGCCGTGATGGATGCGTTTACGAGACAGCGAAGGTATCGGAGGTGTCAGGCCGGAGTCATTTTACGGCTCTTTAAGTTTGAGTGCCTGTCCCCTTTGCGCGGAAAAGAAAAAAAAAAAATCCCTCTGACGGGAGCCGCTGTGGTACTTTTCTGGCAAACCGTTCGCCCGCTCGTCTCCTTGGATTATTGCTTTGTCTGCAATGTTCCGCAGCGTGGCATTAAATCTATGATAATTCCTAAGCCTGTCACGATAATTACTCTATTGATTTATTGTTCCGTATATGACAGATTAAATTTAGTTTTTGTGGCTCTATTTGCACAGAGTGTAACTTTTCTTTAAGACATTTTTATGGATAATAACTAGGGAGGCAACGATATGGTTTTCCCACGATTCGATATGTATCTCAGTACAGGGGTCACGATATAAATTCGATTTCGATAAGTTTTAAGACACAAAAAAAAGTCTCATGTATTTTTTTCTGCTAATGAGTACAATATAATAACACTATGATATTAATGAAACATACATACAATACACACAATACAACTACAGTAAAGTTGTAGTTTACCGTATTTTCCGGAGTATAAGTCGCACCAGCCAAAAAATGCGCAATGAAGAAGAAAAAAAACATACATAAGTCGCACTTTTTGGGGAATGTATTTTATAAAATCAGAAACCAGGAACTGACATTTCATCTTGGAAGGCAAATTATAGTACAAACAATAAAACAGAGAACAACAGACTGTTAACGTCACATATGAACAGTTCTTCAAAAGACTAAAACATAAACAACAGAACATACGTTTATCAAACTCTCCATCTCACTCCAAATCACTAAATCCATTCAATTATTCGTCCTCCGTGTCACTTCTGATGTAAACAGACGCCGCTTCCTCTTCTGTGTCGCTGTCGTCAGACTCAGCATCAGTTCCAGTTAGAATTATTCCGACCTTCCTGAATCCCGACAGGATGGTTTCGGTGTCACTGAAGTCCAGGCTTTGTCCATCCATCCAGTGACTTCAGGAAAGTTGCATGGTGCATCTTCCCAGTTGCCGTGAAGCTTTCCGTCAGTCCCTCACAAGTTTCTCGCTCACTCCAAACTTTCTCTCTGCTGCTCGATTACCGTTTTCGGCTGCATATTTCACTATTTGCAGCGAGACAGTGGCTTTTTCTACAGGAGACATGCGCAGTAGAGTGAAGTGACAGTGGTACAGGAGTAATAGTAGCAGTAGATACTGACACACAAGACTAGAGCCTCTCACGGCTGTCAGTCTGAAAATTTTAATATATAAGTCGCAGGAAACACCGAAACCATGAAAAAAAGTGCGACTTATATTCAGAAAAATACACTATATGTGAAGTGTTTTAGTTCATTTGGTTCAGTGATTCACAGCTAGAATTTGTATTCAGTGAAAATAAGAACAGAGCTTTCCCAGGCTAGTTTATATTTTATAATATACCAGTCTCTCTTAATACAGACTGTAGGGGAGTTATTCTGACAATTTTACTTCTTTGATGATGATTTGATGATTTCTTTTCCTCCTGAGTCTCACTCCCCGCACATTCATGTCAATGGGCCGAGCTCAATGGTGCATGACTCCAGATTGGGTACAAGGTTCTTCCGGTGGCTCCGGGCTGATTGAGCATGTGCAGTAGTGTCTTTTCTCCTGCGGGCACATGTCACAAGAGAACGCGCGGCCTTGTGTATCACGTGATCGCTTTGACCAATCAGAGCGAGAGGAGCTAGAGCGGAGCCAGAGCGAACGATTATAAAGCGTTTTTTAAGACAACTGAAGGATTTTGAGCTGAGAAAAAGTTTATGATCTAAAAATAGGTAAAAATCGCCACAAAATCCAACATTTTTGAAAGTTGTAGGTCTGTGTCAGAAGAACACGAGCAGTTTGTGTTTACATTCCGCTCTAGGAGAAAAATCCTTTCTCAGCCCAGGGGACTTTTTCCGTTGAAGAACCAGTGAGTGACCACTACATCAACTGGAGGCAGATAAAAGCAGCAACACCCTATCCACTTATTTTTAATAGGTCTCACTGTGTTCACAAGCTTGTGTCCACGGCTCTGCCTCCTCCAGCAGAGACAGTACGTAGCTCCTCCCACACTGCCCCCTACACTCTGTGCTCTTACAGACACACTGCTCTCTCCCGTCCTCTTTCTAGACATTTAAACTATGTTATATTACATAGAAATGTCTCAGCGGACTGTTTTCTGAGTAGAACTTATGAGATAAAGTCTGAGAAAAACATTGCCTAAATCATTGCGTAGCATCACTGCGTATACAAGCACATTTGATTAAAGCCGATGTGAAGCCAAAAGCGTTTCTAAAGTATTTAAAAGTGAATATCTTTGTCATTCCTGGGCCTGTCAACGTAAAATAAAAAGTGACTGAAAGATAAAATCCACCTCTGTTAGAATATTTCAGCTGTAAGTCCCTATGAAGCTGTTTTCTTGTGTCTGAGGCGGATGCTGTGACGCCTTTCGGACCAAAATAAATGACGACACAGCTCATGAAGGGACATGTGCACATCGACACGTGCCAGACTGTGGAATATTATCGGCAAACGAACGGCATTTTTATGGAAACAAGCTGTAGAGGTCAAATAAGAGTCAGGTTTGTGGAGATTCAAGCCCGCTCACAGTAAGAACCAGGGCTGAGTATCATTAAGAAGTTGTCGATACGATACATACCTCGATACATAGGCCACGATACGATACTTATCTCGATACAGTGCACTTTTGATTCGAAGGTAACACTTTATAATAACTACACCTTACTTAGCCTTAATAAAGCATGAACAAAGACTTAATTAATAATGAACAAAGATTTAATTAATAGCGATTCATGCTTAGTAAATGCTTAATAAAGCATAATTTGTTTTCACTGTAGAAAAGCTCTCAAAAAGACTCGACTAACAGATAACAGCTGCCTGAATTAACATTGCATTGTATTATTAGTAAATCAAATCATCTCTCATAGCTTACTAATCATTAATAAATGCTCAGATGCTTAGTTCATGAGTAATTAAGTATGAAATAATTATGAGTAACTATTTACAGCACAGGCAAATTAAGTGCAAGTGCGAATTAAGGCAGTAATTAAGTAGTTATTAAGCGTGAATCGTTATTAAGTCTTTGTTCATTATTAATTAAGCCTTTGTTCATGCTTTATTAAGGCTAAATAAGGTGTAGTTATTATAAAGTGTTACCGATTCGATACGATGTATTTTAAATCGATTCGATATAGTTACAAAAAATAAATAAATAAAGGTTAAATCATGACTGTGACACTAAAAGTCTTTGTTAAACCACTTCTTGTGCAAAGTGAATATGAAACACAAACATTTTAATCATACTCAGCCCACGATATCGATACAGTAAACGATACGATATACTGATGTGTCGATATTTTTGCACAACCCTATGTTTTTTTTTTTTCAGTTTTTTAGCGCACATAATAAACACATCCATAATAAAAAACATGCTTTCAACGTATTTGTTTTTAATCTTTGCCAAAAAAAAAAGTTACACACTGCGGCTTTAACCAAAACAAAAGACAAAAACGAGCCAATTTAAGGCGCTCAAACGCAGTGTTAGAGAATACATGTTTATTTTTAACCAGCGAAACAACACGGAGAGCTCTGAAAGTTAAATTTGCATAATGTATCCGGTTTTACCATGTGGAAAAAGCCTCTTTATTTATTTCCTTGTTTGTCCAATTTCTGCAGCACTCAAATAATAAACATACAAATTGATATGGCTGCTGGTTAAATAATGCACTTTTGATTAGCAGCATCTCTCAAAGCACAAACCCAGGAGCGGTTTGAGCTCGCGCCGCTAATAGCCGCGTCTCCCCTCCGCTCTATTTCTGTGAGCCGGTTTCAAAATTGGCCCTGAGTCTATATTTCTCACAGTGAAAAATGACTTTGTAACACAAAAGCGCGCGGTGAAAATGGTTACATAGCTGCTGTAACACTGACGATATTCCGAGCCACCGAAATAATGAACCAGACGCAACTCCGTAATTAGATCTGTTTCTGCGTTTCTGCTTTTGGGAGATTTGCGGATGGTGCAAAGTGACTGAGAATGCATTAAGGATTTAAAAATATGTGCATAATAAGTAGACTTTTTATTAAGGCGAGTACGTATACAGACAATAGAGCCATACATTACCATATCGTTAAAATTCTCCGCAGTATTTTCGTGTTATAGATGTCTGGGGCGGAGGATAAGTCTGGCTCGTACTGTAGGATTTACTGCAGTATTGTCTTCGTAAATATCTATTCGGAAATGTAATCGTTAATGACTGACAATGGGCGAAACCTTGCGACTCGCTTTAGACAAAGACGAGTCCAAACTTTTTCTCATTGTCGGCTGCATATTGAAATATTAAAGCCACGGTGTGTAACTTTTTCGCCAAACAGTTACAAATAAAAGCAGGTTGTTCATTTTGGTTTTGTTGATTGCAGTGAAAAACATGTTCTTACGGTGAGCGGGCTTGCATCTCCATAAACCTGACGCTTATTTGGCCTGGAGGAGACCATGGAAATGTTGTTGCTTTGGCTTTAATGTTCTACCCTCGATGATAAACTGCAGTCCCGCAAACTAAAAATTTGTGTAAAGTAAAATATACAAATGGTTAATGTTTGTCTGTCATACATCATTTGTGCTGGATATTTTATTTGGCATTAATAAAAACATTTTAAGCAGCTTAAATTTGCGGACGTGGTCTAATCTCGTGCACATTTTAGACAATAAAGGCATCAAGAATCTTGGACTTCCTGTCATTGCGCAATGCATACTGGGAAGGATTTTCCGAAAAAGTGAGCATCAAACCGCCATGTTTGATTTTCCCAGTGGGATGCGTCTATTGACAAAGTCGATCTTTTCAAGTCTTTTGAACCATATCACTTTTGTTTCTGGTTCTGATATTGTCATATTTTAGTTTTGGGATTCGGACATCGTTAATTGTGTGGTTGTTGGATCCTAACAGCGGAAAACGACTCGAGAAATTTGTTTGCGAACTCCATAACTGCAAAAGTGAATCAGATGTGTGTGACTGCAAACCTCTGTTCAAACTGTTTCTCTTCCCAACGGAATTGAAAAATAGTGAAAGGTGAAGGCGATGGGCAGGATTGATCCACAGGAAGAACAATAAAGGAAACCTCTGGCTGCCTAAATCATCCCGTGTTTGCAGCGAACATTTTGTATGTGGAGCGACATCAAAGCAAAACTCCCGATCCCTCGCTCAACCTCCGTTACAAATTTTAAAAAGTCAACACCAAAGTGAAAGGCACCAACTGTTCACCAAGAAACACCTTCCACTGCAAAGAGACCAAGACGTGATGTTGCTGTAAAACCACAAGAACAAGAAAGTGCAGCTCAGTCTGTTTGTCTTCTGCACCTCTCGCTTAACAAATGGGATCCCTCTTTGTTGTTGCTCCACATACAACATGTTCGCTGCAAACTCGGGATGATTTAGACAGTCAAATGTTTCCTTTTTTGTCCTTCCTGTGGATCAATCCTGCCCATCACCTTCACCTTTCACTATTTTTCAATTCCGTTGGGAAGAGAAACAGTTTGAAGAGGTTTGCAGTCACACACATCTGATTCACTTTTGCATTTATGGAGTTCGCAAACAAATTTCTCGAGTCGTTTTCCGCTGTTAGGATCCAACAACCACACAATTAGAATGTCCGAATCCCAAAACTAAAATATGACAATATCAGAACCAGAAACAAAAGTGATATGGTTCAAAAGACTTGAAAAGATCGGCTTTTTCAATAGACGCATCCCACTGGGAAAACAAACATGGCGGTTTGATGCTCCCTTTTTCGGAAAATCCTTCCCAGTATGCATTGCACAATGACCAGAAGTCTGAGATTCTTGATGCGTGTATTCCTTTCTGCTTCTCCGTGTTTGATAGAGTTTAAAGGGATAGTTCGGGATTTTTGACATGAATCTGTATGGCATCCTCATGAGCAGTGTCTTACCCCCGACAGCGTCCGGTGAGCCCAGATACTGTCAGTTTTTGGTGCTGACGAAAGTAGTCCGGCAAATTGGCTGGGGACATTAAAATAAAACGTTTTTCTTCTCAAAACAACGTGTGTTCAAAAGAGTGATACATTTGCATCACAAAACCATCGTCCTCCAAAAAGTCAGACCTCATAATCGCTTGGCACTATTTTCTTTCTGTTCGTATCACTGCGCGCTGCAGCAACACTGCTCACGAGGATGCCATACAGATTCATGTCAAAAAACAACCCCATCTTGAAGGATTTGTGGGCAGGAGCGGGATGAAATATCACAGATGAAAATTGATTGATTCGTTTTTATTTCGAGTTTGTGCCAAGAGAGAAACAATAATCATAGATACTACATACACATTGTAAACAACAGAAAAGCACATTTCTTGAAAAGGAGTGGGAAGAAGAAAAACTTATATGAACCCACCCCTATTCATGACATAGTTTCCAAAATGATGTGGTTTTCTGTCCCGCACAGACCTCTAATGTGTACACATTTTACATTTTAATGTGGAACAGCTCTCTCTGAAACTCAAACTTTTGTCAAATCCAGTGGAAAGAATAGCACAGACATCTTCCCAGTCCACAAATGTACTTAGGCTATGTCCAGACTGCAGCCTGAAGTGACCCAAATCTGATTTTTTGGCCCCTATGTGACCTGTATCTGATCTTTTAATGATGATTTCATGACAGAGATCCACTTTTTTTCAAATGTGACCCAGGACACTTGGATATGTGCTCCTGAAACTGATACATATCTGATCTTTTGACATGTGACTTCAGTGTGAACGGCCAAAGTGCATTCATCCACCTACACGTTATCAACAAGACACAAACGTCACTATTCTGCACTGAAGTAGGCGAAAATTGTTAATGAACTCAGTGTCACTGAAGTGAAGCACATCACCACTCACCACTCTTGGCTCCGTCTCCACATCCACACGTTCCTTTCCACAAAACACCACGACCAAAAACCTCGTCCTTCTCCTTCTCAATCTCCTCCTTAAAACAAGTTGTTCATGTTCTGGCTCCGGTACGAGAGGAACTTTAAAATCTCCAGGTGCTCGATGCTGCGTCCATGTTTGGACAACTTCTGTAAACACAGAGACGCTCGCTGCGGTTGACGTCGTCGTGTCTCCAGTGTCACATGAGGGACACTTTTGGGCCGTTTAATGTTCACACTGGAGTCACACACAAGTCACATTTAAATGGAAATGTGAACGACCTCGCAAAAACATGGGATTTCACAAAAAAATCTGAATTGAGCGTTAAGCCCTGCAGTCTGAACGTAGCATTTTCACCTACTTCAGCGCAAAATAGTGACATTTGTGGCTTGTTGATAACGTGTAGGTGGATGAATGCGCTTTGGCCGTTCAGACTGAAGTCGCATGTCAAAAGATCAGATATGTATCGGTTTCAGGAGCACATATCCAAGTGTCCTGGGTCACATTTTAAAAAAATCGGATCTGTGTCGTTCAGACTGTCATTAAAAGATCAGATACAGGAACATAGAGGCCAAAAAATCAGATTTGGGTCACTTCAGGCTGCAGTCTGAACGTAGCCTTAGTCATTTTTTTCCAATTTAAAAGATAGAATATGTTGTTTTAAATTGTTGCTAAGACTATTTTAATCTTTCATCACTCTAAAACCCAAGGGAGAGCTCATATACTGAGTGAAAATCTACCTTGAACTTTACTCTACCGACAAATCCTGCTTTCATCTCGCTGTCTCCGCTCCTGTCCACGTCTTCATCTCCTTCTCCTCTTCTCCTCTTTGCCCTCTGACTCTCCGTCCTGTATCTTCTTCGCCTCTTTCCCCTCTCCGTTAATGAGCTGACTCCGGTGCGTGTACAGGTCACGACGCTATTTACGGATCCGGCAGAAGCGCCAGCGACGTTCGCCGGCCTCCCCGCCGCGCCGCCTCATTTGCATCGCTTTCAGACTCCCTTTCCCCCCACTGTTCTCCCCCTTGATCGACAGCTCCTGCACTCCTCGCGCCAGTTTGTGTCGCACATGTTAATTAAAGCCGCTAATTACGTTTCCCCGCGAAAAAAGGCCCACATTAAATCAGATTGTGAAGACTGAATGATTCTCTGGTATTAGCATAATTGTGTTTTGAACTGTTAAAGATTTGAACATTAGGGAGCTGTGTTTTTTTTTTGTGATTAGTTGCGCAAAAAAGGCTTAAGGAGTGAAGGCAAAGTTCGACTGGGGGCAAGAACGTATCAGGACGCTACACATGGGGCGCAGATATAATGAGACGGCTTCTCTCTGATGGAGCAAAGAGTGAGCTAACTAAAGATATTAACAAATAAAAAATCTAAAATAAACCAGAAGTGCGGCGTGCCCGAGGTGGTCCGCGGAGAGGCAGGCACGAGCGGAGAGGGAGAAACTACTGGAGCTGGTGAATAAATAATATCGGGGGGTGTTTTGTTTGAGTTTTAATGAGTTTTGTAGCCACATGCGCAAAACAGAACGCTCACATGTCGGATTTAGGATAAGGAACCTTTGATTGTACCGCAGCGGGAAGAACGAAGGAAGGAAGGAAGGAGCGGTGAAGGCAGAATTAGCCCGTGTGAAAAGTGTGAAATTATACAAATTACTCCAACAAAGAAAAGTATTAACAGTGGACCAGAAATGTTAGAGAGATAAAAACGAAAATGGACGCAAATGTTAATGAAACTTTACATTACGTTATTTATTTACTGCATAAAAACTGCATATAGAAGTGGACGGAGGGAGTGTGACGTCACCCACGGCGTTCAGCTCCAGTCAAATGAAGCTCATTGAGGCTGTGAGCGCATTTGGAGAATTTGGGGTTAAATATTAGGAAAAACCTGAAAGTGAACATTTCAAGACCAAAATGAGGACACTGATCAAGTTACAGAGAAAGAGACGGGAGTTTTTTAATACAAAGAGAATTGGAGCCAGAGTCATTGGAGCCAGAAGAGCTCCCGTGCTCACTTCCTATTTGGGGGGTCCGCTGCCTATTCCGACATCCCTTCATTATGACATGTCTCTATTTAGACATGCCTGGTATTCCGTAATGTCTCTATTTAGATGTGCCAGTACTTCGACATGACTCTATTTAGACGTGTCGGTATTCCGACGTGCTTCTATTTAGACGTGTCAGTATTCCAAAAATGTCTATTTAGATGTGCTGGTATTCTGACATGTCTTTTTAGACATGCTGGTATTCCGTCATGTCTATTTAGACATGCCGGTATTACGAAATGCTGGTGTTACGACATGTCTCTATTTAGACATGTCGGTATTCCAACATGACTCTATTTAGATGTGCTGGTATTCCGTCATGTCTATTTAAACGTGCTGGTATTCCGTCATGTCTATTTGACATGCCGGTATTCCGTCATGTCTATTTAGACGTGCTGGTATTCCGTCATGTCTATTTAAACGTGCTGGTATTCCGTCATGTCTAGTATTCCGTCATGTCTATTTAGACATGCCGGTATTCCGTCATGTCTATTTAGGCATGTGCCGGGATTCCGTCATGTCTATTTAGATGTTCCGGTATTACGAAATGCTAGTATTACGACATGTCTCTATTTAGACGTGCTGGTATTGCGAAATTCCGGTATTTTGATATATCTCTATTAAGATGTGCCCGTATTCCGACATGCCGGTTTTCCAACATGCCGGTATTCTGACATGTCTCTATTTAGACGTGCTGGTATTCCGTAATGTCTCTATTTAGATGTGCCAGTACTTCGACATGCCTCTATTTAGACATGTCGGTATTCCAACATGTCTCTATTTAAACGTGCTGGTATTATGACATGTCTCTATTTAAACGTGCTGGTATTATGACATGTCTCTATTTAAACGTGCTGGTATTATGACATGTCTCTATTTAGACGTGCTGGTATTATGACATGTCTCTATTTAGACGTGCTGGTATTATGACATGTCTCTATTTAAACGTGCTGGTATTATGACATGTCTCTATTTAAACGTGCTGGTATTATGACATGTCTCTATTTAAACGTGCTGGTATTATGACATGTCTCTATTTAGACGTGCTGGTATTATGACATGTCTCTATTTAGACGTGCTGGTATTATGACATGTCTCTATTTAAACGTGCCAGTTTTCCATCGTGTTTCTATTTAAATGTGCTGGTATTCCGACTTGCCTCAATTTAGACGTGCCAGTTTTCCAACACTTTTTAGTATCACTTTTCCGACACATCATATATGATGTTCTCAGCAAATCGCCTACATCATTGTTTCCCAAAGACAGTCAGGTGAGCTCGGGCATCTGGTCATGCTCTTTGCGACCCTATCATATAAAGTGATGTCAAAAGTCTCTGAATGCGTAGTTTGATGCTTGAAAAATAATGTTTATGCCGCTACTCTGACAATTGTCAATGTGAATAACATCGTGCATCGTGTTAGCGTCTAGCACAGTTCATTTATGTCCTTCACCCCGGCCCAACCCTGCTGAGCTTTAGAGATCAGACGAGATCGGACATTCTCAAGGTGTTGTGGCCTAAACTTTTTATTGGAAACCCACCAGTAGCAACTTATTTTCTCTAACACCACTGTACATCAACATTGTACAGGCCAAAATATTGAATACAGATGAGAGGCGGCTAAATGAATATTCCTAAAATGCAGTTGTAGTAGAGCAGGTTGGTTCTTGGGTTCAGTAACAAAAACAAAATGAGGCTTAGTTACATTTTAGATATTTCATGGCAAAGAACTTCTGAAACTTCTGCGAACAACAAACTTTTAGCAGACAGAGATGCTCCCTGGAGTTTCCACACATGTCCTCACGGCGCTCTTCGGCAGGGATCAAGTTCAGACTCAGAAAAGTAAAAAAAACGGAGGCGCTCCAAAAGGTCAGAGTATTAAAAGCTTTCATTAGCACATGGGCAAATCCTGATGAAGGTCAAAGAGTTGAAACTCATTGGCATTTCAATCCTATTTGCAGAACAAGTTGCTATAGTGATACATAATTTGCACATAAAATTATAAATATGGCAGATGAGTGGGAGACTGTTCCGAAAACATAACAATTTATTCCTTAAAAGTTGTATTGAAGATTTTCCAAGGAAAGAGAAAGAAAGCGACCTTTTTTAAATGTTACCCATGCTCCTCCACAGCTCCCTCAGTAGAAACACCTCCTCCCGCCTCCTCCTTACGCTACAAATCACGCTTGTTTACAGCCGATGCACGTTCAGAATTGTTGAACTAACTGCTGTTGAAGTTTCCTGTCCAGAATTAATTCGGCGACCACCGTGTCAGTCTTTAGACCCTTCGTCGCACCATCGCTGGAAGGAATCTCCAAGAATCACCTTAGTCTGGCTTCGCTCCTTTTCCCCTTCTCTTCTTCTTTCAGCGACTTCAAAAACGGACTTTCTTTTGCGGCGAACGATTCGATTCTTGGCTTCGTCAGCTTCTCCTGGAGGCAGCCTGTACAGAGAATCTTAAAAAAGAGTCTTGGAGAGTTAAAACAGTTCTCAGACATCTCTTTATTAGTTCAGGCAGGTGCAGGTCTCTTCGATTCAAGTAGATTTTACATGATTCAGCCACACGCCGTCTCTTTGCGTCGTCGTCGTCCCTCGACAACGCCCTTAGACGACGTCCCCCATTCTGACCATTCACAGAAAGCAGGTGCATTTATACTAGCCCTAACCCTAACTTGTTGAATTAGCATCTTCAGCAGAAACATACACAGCAGTTTTGACCCAACACGTGTTTATCGTAGATTGGCATATGCTAAAGGTTGGAGACCCACCCCTTTGATGTCCTGTTACGGCCCAAGGCCTTAGGTTTAATTCGCTGTGTGATTTTTGTGAAGTTCTCTAATTCCTGCTGCAGAATCTTGGTCCGTGATTGGTGGGGCAAGTCGACGCCCACCTCACCTGCAGCCACCTCCCCCTATTTAAGGAGTTTTGCCACACCTGTTCGGGGCTGCTGGCCTTGGTGGCCAGTATGCCATTTTGGTTTTGTGTTCTACTGTTTTGTGCCTTTTTTGATTTGGTCACTCGATTCTGTTTGTGGGCTTATGTGGTTTATTTGGGAACGTTTTAGTTTAGTGTGTGTCCCTAAGTTTTAACTCGTTTTTGTGTAAGCCTGCGTGACCCCTTTTCTGGCCACCTGCTAA
Organism: Boleophthalmus pectinirostris; assembly: GCF_026225935.1. Taxonomy (NCBI): domain Eukaryota; kingdom Metazoa; phylum Chordata; class Actinopteri; order Gobiiformes; family Gobiidae; genus Boleophthalmus; species Boleophthalmus pectinirostris. Next base: position 2,258,664 of record NW_026571133.1, read on the forward strand.
GGTAGTTTTCTGTTGTTTTGTTAATTTACCTTTACATTCCTGTTATTAAACATTACTTAATTTATTCCATTTTACATCTTGGTTTATTTTTGTTACTTTTCACCCCAAACGAGCGGGTAGTCCCATACACACTCATAGGCCATATGACGTCATATCCAAACCCCATTGACACTCCAAAGTCCAGAAACATACACATCACGTCAAGGAACTCAGTGACTTCTTGCATGAATGAAACATTAAAAACACAGGGAATGAGCTCACAGCTTCCTGCGCAACAAACTTTGTGCAAACTGCGAGGAAGCTACAGTTCGAAAAAGCCGCTCAGAACCGATGCGTTGGTTGAGTAAACAGCGCCTTGAGTATTTGGAATGCATGGGAGGTGAACATAAACCACGTAATCCCAGTGCTCCGTCGAGTCAGTTACACTAGAAATGTAGGGAGTTTGATTGACAACCTAACAGGCAATAGGATAACGAGGTCGCCTTGGCTATTACATTGTATAATAGGCTATCACATTAATATTAATCATGTCGGAAAAGTGGAATGTTTGAAAAATAGTGCCATTACTCCGACAATGAAAACAAAAAAGTCAAAGCAGTGGGAAGCTTGAAAAATAATGTTTATGCCTCTACTCCGACAATTAGACGTCAGTGTCTGAATAGCAGCACGTGACCCATGAAGAGGTAGTGTTCACCTTTTATAGAGCATGTATGCAATCGGTCTTACATTATGGCATGTTTTTACCTTGACTAAAAGAGCAGGTAAAATAATGGGTGTGGCCCCCAGCTCACTTCAGCAAATTTTTGAGGAGACTGTTAGGAGGCTCAGCAGAAAGAAGGCCAGCGACACAACCCATGTTCTTCACAGTCAGTTTGAGTTGATGTCGTCAGGCAGAAGGTTCAGGATCCCCAACTGTAAACTGAACAGATTCAAACATTCTTTTGTGCCACCAGCCGTTGATCTGCTAAACTCAGATAGTACAGTTAAAAAATAAAAGTAAAGAGCTTAGGGAGTGTGCAATCAAAACTGCACATAGTCTTAGGGAGTGTGCAATCAAAACTGCACATAGTCTTAGAGAGTGTGCAATCAAAACTGCACATAGTCTTAGGGAGTGTGCAATCAAAACTGTACCTAGTCTTAGGGAGTGTGCAATCAAAACTGCACATAGTCTTAGGGAGTGTGCAATCAAAACTGCACATAGTCTTAGAGAGTGTGCAATCAAAACTGCACATAGTGTGCAATCAAAACTGCACATAGTCTTAGGAGTGTGCAATCAAAACTGTACTAGTCAGGGAGTGTGCAATCAAAACTGCACATAGTTTTAGGGAGTGTGCAATCAAAACTGCACATAGTCTTAGGGAGTGTGCAATCAAAACTGCACATAGTCTTAGAGAGTGTGCAATCAAAAACATAGTCTTAGGGAGTGTGCAATCAAAACTGCACATAGTCTTAGAGAGTGTGCAATCAAAACTGCACATAGTTTTAGGGAGTGTGCAATCAAAACTGCACATAGTCTTAGGGAGTGTGCAATCAAAACTGTACCTAGGTCAGGGGAGTGTGCAATCAAAACTGCACATAGTTTTAGGGAGTGTGCAATCAAAACTGCACATAGTCTTAGAGAGTGTGCAATCAAAACTGCACATAGTTTTAGGGAGTGTGCAATCAAAACTGCACATAGTCTTAGGGAGTGTGCAATCAAAACTGTACCTAGGTCAGGGGAGTGTGCAATCAAAACTGCACATAGTTTTAGGGAGTGTGCAATCAAAACTGCACATAGTTTTAGGGAGTGTGCAATCAAAACTGCACATAGTCTTAGGGAACGTGCAATCAAAACTGCACATAGTCTTAGGGAGTGTGCAATCAAAACTGTACCTAGGTCAGGGGAATGTGCAATCAAAACTGCACATAGTCTTAGGGAGTGTGCAGTTATTAATAGAATACAAGACTGATGAGTTTGCCTGTAAAAAGTGACTCAAAGGTCCTGTTTGTGTATCACTCGTGCTCAATCTTGATAGTTGGTCTCTTACTTATTTACGTTTCATGGTGGAGGTTTATGTGGTGCTTTTGTTGCTGTGCTGTTCTGTCTTTGTGATAAAGCTGTGATCCCGTGTCCCAAGACAGATTTCTCCCATGGGCGACGATAAAGGATTATCCCATCTTGAGTTAACAGCTCCTTTTACCATTGGTTCAGTAGAGATTAACAATTCCAGAGGTGAAACTATCCAAATTATTCTAGTGAAGGTGTTTTTATTTTAGGTGTATGGTTTAAGTTTTATAGTTTTACAGTGGAGCTGTATTATCACGTGACATCACAAGGTGGAACAACGTGTTTTCCGTCTGAGGAAGAACTCGGCCTAAATATGCAGGATTTGTGAGTTAAACTTGTGAGAATGAAACAAAACACAACTCCAGTTTTGTTTGTTTTTTCGACGAGGAAACAACATTATAACACAGATCATAAAATACCGCCTCTTTAAGCCACATTAACTACATTATTTACATTCTCTTTATTTATTCTTACATCCATCTTGTCCCCGGCTCTTACGCTCTGCGCCGAAACAGCCCCTGTACAGCTAATTACACCCCTGTTCCAGCACTGTAGCACTTTGTCGTGACTTTTTCATTATCAAAAATGAATATTTAATTTGCACGTAGTCGTAGTCGCGTCCTACAGGAGTAAACAAACCCCCCGCTTTAATTCGTCTCCTCCGCGTTTAATATTCAGCGCGGTGTTTGCTCGTGTAGCCGCACACGAAGCCCGCGTCTGGGTGAAGGGGAATGAAAGGTTATGTCGGCGCCGCACACGAGTCTGCATTACTCACGTGCGAAAGGGCTCACGGCAAAACGCTCGGCTCCGTGTGGCGGCTACGGCTCGCTGAATTATACAGAGTTGTGTTGTGTTTTATGACGTCATGAGAAGTTCAATCAGATTTTTATGATTCGCTGTTGCTTCTAATACTATTACCACTACTACAAATACTACAACTACTACTACTACAGTTTGCTTATTGTTATTACTTGTTATATTGTCTTTTTAAAAAAATCTGATCTAACAGAAGCAGAGTTGGGTTTGGTTTGTACTTGGATGGGACAGCGCGGGAACTAACAGGTGGCAGAGTGGAGAGCCAGTGGCAAAAAAACAAAACAAAACAAAAAACTGTTGTTGTGTCCTTAAGCAAGACACTACACCCATTTTTCCTAGTGTAAGTGTGTGTTTTTGTATGTGTGTGTTTGTGTTGGTGGGGGTCATAAAGTGCTTTAGGTGTATTAAAAGGTGCTATATAAATCTAATGGATGACAAATACTACTACTACTACTACTACTACTACTACTACTACTACTACTACTACTACTACTACTACTAGAACAACAACTATTATTACTACTACTACTACTACTACTACTACTACTACTAGTAGTAGCAAGCAACTATTATTACTAGTGGTGCTACTACTACTATTCCTACTGCTACTACTGCTAAAATTACTACTACTGCTACTGCTACCACCACCACTACTGCTACTTCTCGTGGTGCTACTACTACTATTTCTACTACTACTGCCACTAGTACTATTACTACTGCTACCTGCTACAACAACTACTACTACTACTACTACTACTACTACTACTACTAGTGGTGCTACTACTACTACTACTACTACTAATGGTGCTACTGCTTCTAGTATTACTACTACTACTGCTACAACAACTACTACTACTGCTACTACTACTACTTCTGCTACTGCTACTATACTACTATTACTATCACTACTGCTAGTGCTGCTGCTACTACTAGAGGTGCTACTACTCCTAAAACTACTACTGTTACTACTACTACAACTAGAGGTGCTACTACTACTACTTCTACTACTACCACTACCACTACTACTGCTAAAATCTTCTATTTGAATGTATTTGAAAATGAAAAAGTCTAAAATGTGGTTATTTTCTGTTGTGAAAAAGTAACATAAGTCAAAGCTTTTTGGATAAAGATCAAATATTGAAGTAATATAAGTATTAAAAATGTATGTGTATGTGCATTACTTTTAGTACAACAGCAGACTGAACCACCACTGTACAACAAATTCTTAAAATTCCCATAATTTCCTCCACGAACATCAAAATCTCCAGTCTTATCCTGCGTAAAAACTGCTATTTTAGACTCTAGTTTTAATTTTTGAGCTCATATTTCAGTCTTTTTTAAACGTAAATATAATCCTTTTGTTGAAACATAAATCGCAAATCTAATCAGAATCGTAAAACTTGTCCAAAAAAACGTCAAATTACAGACAGATTCCCACAAACTCTCACTGACTATCCTGAAAATACGACGAAGATCTTTTTCGGTAATATTTTAACTTCCTCAAAACTTGAAGAAATTTTGCAGTTTGTCAAATCTCAAATGCAAGAAACTAGGTCAAAGAATCGTATATTTGCTGACTACAATCACGCGAATAAGACGTGCATGTAAAATTCATCGTGAGGTTCCGTATTAAGTTCGTCTAGCCCGTTAGCTCTGCACAGTATTTCCATGTCTTTCGGTCTTGTATATATTTTAGATGAGGCCCGGCGGCACCGAGTGTGTTTTAAATTCACACACACAGAGCGGCTGATCTTCTGAGAGCTCATTAGTGCCATTTCTGATTGGTTTTCAAAGGCTCCTAAGACACTGTTTCACATCCAAACCCAAGCCAGGAGCGTTTCAATCTGCCATTACTCGCGCATTCGTAAATCAACACGAGTCTAAATGTTGGATCCCACGTCAGGCGGAATCCAAGTTTGTGTCAGTTTAGAGCAGTTTGTGTGCCAGGATTTGACTTTTAAATTGGGATATTGGATGCGTGTTTACTGTAAAACTCTGCACCCGTGTCGAGCGGGAAATGTACAGACTTAAATTTGGAGTAAAGATCGACGCACACTACAGGAAAATTTGCCAGGTTTATGCCGCGATTTTCTTCTCCCAAAGTTCGGGAAGCTGCGACTCGACTTTGTTTACGTTTACACTGAAATGAATCACCGTATCGCTTAAGAATTTGCTGATACGATACATGTCTTGATATAGTGAGCTTTCGATTTAATACGATATATTTCAGATCGATTTGGTGCGGTTTAATAAAAAATAAAGGCTAAATCATGGCTGTGATACTAAAAGTCTTTGTTAAATCACTTCTTGTGCCAAGTTCATATGAAACACAAACATTTTAATCATCAAAACAGTGAAAATGTCAAATGTGTCGCATAAAAGAGTTTCCTTCGTCTAAACAAGCAACAAAACTGTAGCTGTAACAAAACTAGTTAGTAAAATATAACAAAAAATATTCTTGGCGATATATCGATACAGCAGCCCACGATATCAATACTGTATCATCACATTAAATGATACGATATATCGATATTTCAGTATTTTTGCACACTCCTATGTATCACCGTATCAGAAACGATTTGAGTCCAGACATGTCGTTTCTGTGTCTTCAATCAAAGCCTTCCCTATCCACACAGTAACATGAACCCGTCTGAAATGCTGGTCACATGACTAGTCTGGCGTCACGACGTCACGTGGGCGTTAAAAACAAGGAAGTGGAGCACTATGTCTGAAGTTGCAGCTGCAGATTTCGAGCCGAGGAACGTGACAAGTGTGAAAACAGACTTTTCATAGGTTCAGTTGTTACTGAACGTAACACTGGATTTTAAGACGAGCATGGAGGCTCAGAGTGTGGACTGGGAATCTGTGCAAGTAGGTCTAGCTCCACTGTTTCCCGTTTGTCTCTGGTTTGTTTAAAATGTTTTCTGAAATAGCGTCACATGACCGATGTCACGAACCCAGCGAATCAGGAAGGCACAAGTCACAGTGACGTGGTCCAATAAGGACGCAACTAGAGCTCCTACGTCAGAGTATCAGCGTTTTCAGGGGTCCACACAGTGCCGGATCAGATCTGTACTCAGATGAATTCGTAGGAGTTGGCGGCACCAGATCCTTCTGTCTCTGGAGCCGTTTTCCATCGAATTAGTGTGAACGAACACTGTATACACAACAAAAACGACTCGAATATGAACTAGTGTGGATGGGGCCTTTGTGTCTTCGTGTGTGATTTTGATTCCTCTGCTTTCCTCATATCTGCGGTATTAGTGTGACTTTGAGCTAATCTGTCAAATAGGGATGGGCATGATTAATCGATTAATTGATCATTAAGAATTTCATCGATTACGTTCATTTTAATCGACAAACCGAATGTAGGTTGCTGTGTGTAGTGTGACCAAACAGGTGTGTACATGTGTCTCTCTGCACTCAGAAGGAGCGAGACACAAACAGTCAGTCAGTCTGCAACGTACCGAAGCACAAATGTGTATTTAACGATGACTTGTATAAGAAATTCCAGGCTTTCCGTTGCGTTCGGGACAAGTGTGAGTCCATGTGCACAGTGTATAAAGCAGCACATATGTTTCAGTGTCCAGTGGGAAAAAGTTTTACCAGGTGAGAGTCGCGCAATGTGGATGACGAGTCCCCACCTCCCTCCCCCCGTACGGTGTCCTGGTTTTGAACAAACGCAAATCTGGTCACACTAACCTGTATTCACCTGAGTCATGTCTTTTAATCTGACAGAAATTGACCGCATCAGCGACACAAGAGCTGTAGTTTTATCTTCGCTTAGTTTCTGCAAATTAGCGATGCAGTTTTAAGTTTCGTTTTTGTGAGAGTGTTTAATGCAAAACTGTTTAATGCAAACACATTATAATGTCAAACGGGCTGATGTGGCTCTAGAGTCGTTACGGTTTATATGTCGTAAAGTTGATTAAGATTAATAGTGCAGATAGTAATAATAATGATGATCATTTTAATATAAACACGTTAATGATTAATCGATAATCGATCGTTAATTCTTCCGACGATCGATTAAGAAAATTTCATCGAATGCCCATCCCTACTGTCAAATCATAACCACCAAACATCAGCAATGCTATGATAACAGCCAATAAAACATCAGGGGCAGAGGAGTGACAGACACAGAAATGCAAGATACAAACTCAGGACACAGAAGCAGAAATAATGACAAGACTTTTATTTATTACTCACCTCTAATAAAGATGCAGGATCTCATCCACATTATCCATAGAAACTGTCCTAAGCAAATAATGACATCCAGTCCACCAAACCGAGCTGTGAATCCAGTTTGAGGTGTTCTTTAAAAGTAAAAAGGTGGGAGTAGTTCCTCACGTGTGTCTGTTTACATCCACACAGCGCACGGATCGAGGTGAAGCTGCAGATTAGTGATAGTGACTCTACTTCCTGTGGACTTTACCGCCAGACTTCTGAGCATTAAAAATCATTGCACCACATTTCACAAATAATAATAACACAGTTTTGACTTGTATCTAAACTAGAAGTGCAGCGTCTGATCTTTTAAACACTTAAGAGTCTCAAAGCGAGTGGTTTTACTGTGGACAGGAAACAGTTGACACGATCGCGCTCACAACTTTATATCCCGTGGTCCGCAAACAGATCCCAATGTGCACTTTTTGTCACATTTAAGACCGAAAAATCATGCTCTCCCCTGATTGGCTAACCCACCTGTCAATCACGCCCATCTGAACGCTGGGAGATTCACCGATGACCAGACTCACATCTTCATAAAGTATTAAAGTGCGTTTTCTGAATCCCAGGTTGTTTTTTTTATCTGGATTGAGTCTGCAGTCTTGGTCTACAGTGGCACGTTCCTTGTTAGTGTCTGTTACCGTCCGCGGCCCTGGCTTAGCCCTCGTTGCCGCGGTGATGGCGTCCGTTGCCGCGGTGATGGCGCTTTTGATTAGCCGGTTTCGCGTTTTCGCCTTCGGGACCAGAGCGAAGCTGTCGCGGAGAACGAGAGCGACTCGAAGGAGACGAGAGAGCGGCTTTTCGACTGAGAACTCCACCGGCGACAACCTGTCCTCTCCTCCTCTCCTCCACTTGTCTGTCATCTCTCTATCTCCTCCCTCTTTCTTTTCTTCTCTCCTATCCTCTCCTCCTTTCTTACATCCTTCTCTCCCTCTCTTTTTCTCCATCTCCTCTCCTCCTCTTGTCTGTCATCTCTCTATCTCCTCCCTCTTTCTTTTCTTCTCTCCTATCCTCTCCTCCTTTCTTACATCCTTCTCTCCCTCTCTTTTTCTCCATCTCCTCTCCTCCTCTTGTCTGTCATCTCTCTATCTCCTCCTCTTTCTTTTCTTCTCTCCTATCCTCTCCTCCTTTCTTACATCCTTCTCTCCTTCTCTTTTTCTCCATCCTCTCCTCCTCTTGTTCTGTCATCTCTCTATCTCCTCACTCTTTCTTTTCTTCTCTCCTATCCTCTCCTCCTTTCTTACATCCTTCTCTCCCTCTCTTTTTCTCCATCCTTCCTCCACTGGTTTGTCATCTGTCTATCTCCTCCCTCTTTCTTTTCTTCTCTCCTATCCTCTCCTCCTTTCTTACATCCTTCTCTCCCTCTCTTTTTCCCCATCTCCTCTCCTCCACTTGTCTGTCATCTCTCTATCTCCTCCCTCTTTCTTTTCTTCTTTCCTATCCTCTCCTCCTTTCTTACATCCTTCTCTCCCTCTCTTTTTCTCCATCTCCTCTCCTCCACTTGTCTGTCATCTCTCTATCTCCTCCCTCTTTCTTTTCTTCTCTCCTATCCTCTCCTCCTTTCTTACATCCCTCTCTCCTTCTCTTTTTCTCCATCCTTCCTCCACTGGTTTGTCATCTGTCTCCTCCTTCTCTCTTTTCTTCTCTCCTCTGTCCTCTCCTCCTCTCTTACATCTCTTTCCGTCTTTCTTCATCTCCTCTCCTCCACTTGTCTGTCATCTCTCTATCTCCTCACTCTTTCTTTTCTTCTCTCCTCTGTCCTCTCTTACGTTTCTCTCCCTCTTTTTTTCTCTTTCTCCATCTCCCCGCCTCCACCTGTCTGCCATCTCTCTCTCCTCTCTCTCTCTTTTTTCCCCTTTCTTCTCCTCCTCTTACATCTCACATCTCTCCTCCTCTTGTCTGCCATCTCTCTATCTCCTCCCTCTTTCTTTTCTTCTTTCCTATCCTCTCCTCCTTTCTTACATCCTTCTCTCCCTCTCTTTTTCTCCATCTCCTCTCCTCCACTTCTCTGTCATCTCTCTATCCTCCTCCTCTCTCTTCTCTTCTCTCCTCCTCTCTTACATCTCTCTCCCTCTCTTTTTGCCATCTCGTCTCCTCCATTTGTCTTCCATCTCTCTATCTTCTCCCTCTCCTTTTTTCTCTCCTATCCTTTCCTCCTCTTTTACATCTCTCCTTCTCTTTTTCTCCATCTCCTCTCCTCCACTTGTCTTCCATCTCTCTATCTCCTCCCTCTCTCTTCTATTATCTCTTCCTCTCTTACAACTCTCTCTCTCCTTCTCTTTTTCCCCAACTCTCTCTCTTCCTCACTTCTCTCCTTCTCTTTGTTCATCTCCTCTCCTTCACCTGTCTGTCATCTCTTTATCTCCTTCCTCTCTCTTCTCTTCTTTCCTATCTTCTCCTCTTTTACGTCTCTCTCCTTCTCCTTTTCTCTACTCGTCTGCCATCTCTCTATCTCTTCCCTCTTTCTTTTCTTCTCTCCTCCTCTCTTACATCTCTCTCTCCCTATTTTACTCTTTCCTCCATTTCCTCTCCTCCACTTGTCTGCATCTCTCTATCCTCTTTCTTTTCTTCTCTCCTCTGCCCTCTCTTCTCTCCTCCTCCTCACTTCTCTCCCTCTCTTTCTTCATCTCCTTTCCTCCACTTGTCTGCCATCTCTTTATCTCCTCCCTCTCTCTTTTCTTCTCTTCTTCTGTCTTACATCTCTCTCTCTCTCTCTCTCTTTTGCCCTTACTCCATCTCTTCTCCTCCACTTGTCTGCAATTTCTCTATCTCTTCCCTCTCTCTTTTCTTCTCTCCTCTGTCCTCTCTCTCTCTCTCTCTCTCTCTTCTCTCTCTTTTTCTCTATCCTGTCTCTTTTCTCTCTCTTTCCCTCTCTCCTCTCTCTCTTTTTGTCTTACACCCCTTTCTCTTTTCTCTCTCTTCCTTACCCTCTCCGTCTTTCTCTCTCTCTTTCCATGTGCCCTCCTCTCTCTCTCTCTCTCTCTCTCTCCCTCTCTCTCTTATCTCTCCTTTTTTTGTCTCTCTCTGCCCCTCTACTCTCTCTCTCACTCTCTTTTTTCTACCCTTTCTCTCTCTTCTCTTGCGCTCTCGTCTCTCTCTCTACCTCCATCGCTTTCTACCCTCTCTCTCCCCCTTTCTCTCTGTCTCTTTCCCTCCCTCCTCTCTCTCACTCTCTACTTCTACACCCTCTCTCTTTTCTCTCGCTCCCTTACCCTCTCCGTCTTTCTCTCTCTTTCTATAGACCCTCCTCTATTTCTCTCTCTTCTCTTGCTCTCTTGTCTCTCTACCTCCCTCTCTTTCTACCCTCTCTCCCCCTTTCTCTCTCTTTCCCTCTCTCCTCTCTCTCTTTTTGTCTTACACCCCTCTCTCTTTTGTCTCTCTTCCTTATTTCTCTCTCTTTCTATATACCCTCCTCTATTTCTCTCTCTTTCTCTTGCTCTCTTGTCTCTCTACCTCCCTCTCTTTCTACCCTCTCTCTCCCCCTTTCTCTCTCTTTCCTCTCTCCTCTCTCTCTTTTTGTCTTACACCCCTCTCTCTTTTGTCTCTCTTCCTTATTTCTCTCTCTTTCTATATACCCTCCTCTATTTCTCTCTCTTTCTCTTGCTCTCTTGTCTCTCTACCTCCCTCTCTTTCTACCCTCTCTCTCCCCCTTTCTCTCTCTTTCCCTCTCTCCTGCCCGCCTCTCTCCTCTCTCTCTTTCTATGTACCTCCCTCTCTTTCTCTTATCTGTCCCTCTACTCTCTTTTTTCTACCCTTTCTCTCTCTCCTCTTGCTCTCTTGTGCTTCTGTCTCTCTCTCCTAACGTCTCTTTCTACCCCCCTTCCCCCTTTCTCTTTCTTTTCTCTCTCTCCCTTCCCTTCTTCGTCTTTCTCTCTCTTCCTATGTACCTCCCTCCCCTCCCTCTCTCTCTCTCTCTCTCTCTCACACACCTCTCTGTCCGTCTACCCCTCCTCTCTTTGTTCTCTCTTTCTCTCTCTCTCCTCTCTCTCTTCCGTCCCTTGGCACGAGTGTAAATTATTCATCCTCTCGTTGTCTGCCCAGAGGCTCAGTAGGTGATGGTGCAGTTGCCTGGCGCTGGCTCCAGTCTCTCCTCCTCGTACGCACAGAAAGAGAGAGAGAGAAGAGAGAGAGACAGAAAGACAGAAGAGAGAGAGAGAGAGTGATGGAGGCTCCAGATACAAAACAACACAGAGCCCACAGTCCTGTTCATTGTGCTTCAGGCCAGAAAAGACATTAAGAAACACCAGCAGAGAGAGAAGGAAAGATGTAAAAACAAAAAAATAAATAAATAAAAAAGAGAGAGAGAGAACTATACCTCCAGTGTGGTTCAAATGGATATGATTTCTGTGGCATTTCGAGCCTCTTTTAGACTCTAGACTCTATAACCTTTGCATTTACATTCGATGGTTTTCGTGGAAGAGAATCATCAACATTTCTTGTTTTGAAATTCAATATGTCGACTGGATTTATTGGTTTATTTGGTTGAAGACGTTTCTCAGTTCATCCAAGCTGCTTCTTCAGTTCTGGTCAGACGCTTTTGGACAATTCCTTATATCTGTCTGCAGGGAGGAGGTAACTACACTGAAACTACTCTGAAACTAACACACACTTGTTTCGACTGCTCCCTGCGCTCTTCCTCAGAGTCACGTGATGTTGCCGTAACGTGTCACTCAGCTGATTTAAACGGGTTTTGGCGCCGTCTTCCTACCGGTGGAGGCAGGACGACGGCGCCACCTGCAGTCCAGCTTCATCAGGACAGTATCCCAGGTGTGTGAGAGTAAAAAAGCCCCTCGTCTTGCCTCCACCGGTAAGAAGACAGCTCCAAAACCTGTATAAATCAGCTGACCGGACACGTCACAGCAACATCTCGTGACCACTCGAAGTATGAAAACAAACTCTTGTTCTGAAAAAAGAACCTAATAACATAAATTGTTTACTTTCTGTTTGTAGCTCGACCTATTGAACTGCACTACAGAACATATTAGTAACTTATGTAGAGCGTTTTGATTACTGATATATAACTTATACCAACTAATGTTTAGCGTGTTGCCACCGGCCACAACTTCTGCCCAACGACAGTCGAACTTACGCAACAGTGAACAGCAGCGTATCGCCGATGCTCACGTGTCATTGCCGATAAAAAGGCTGCCGCTCGACGATTCATAACTGCCCTAGACATCGCAGTAGCAACATTAATCATCACTGTTGGGCAAGTTACTTTAAAAACGTAATGCGTTATTTATTACTTATTACTGTCATTTCAAAGTAATTCGTTACATTACAATATTACTGCATTTAAAATGTAAGGCATTACATTACTATTGCATTACTTTAAGTTACTCTCACCAAAATAACTGCGAAGATGCTGAACTTTTGCGCCGTATATGGACTGAACCAGGACTAAACCAGGTCTAAACCAGGTCTAAACCAGGTCTAAACCAGGTCTAAACCAGGACTAAACCAGAGCTGAACCAGGACTGAACCAGGACTATAACAGGACTAACCTCGGACTGATTCCAGGACTGAAGAGGAGAACTAAACCAGGACTGAACTAGGACTAAAACAGGACTAAACCAGAACTAAACCAGAACAAAACCAGGACTAAACCAGAACTGAACTAGGACTAAAACAGGACTCACTGTAGGGACGGGCTCGAAGGTGACCGCAGGAGAAAGGAGCGGCTCTGCTCTGCACCTCACGGAGGTAAGAGCGGCTGTCACCCGATCGCGCTTTATGGACCCTGCTGCTCGGGCTCGCGGCCCTGATTTCAGCAACTATTTGCGGGTACCCGACCCGGTGTAAGACTCTGCTACAGCACGTAACTTCTACCTTCCTTCAGCGTGTCCAGAAGTCCAACTTTTTGTGCGATAGTGAGCATCTTCCTCTGTCTTTTGGGTGCGAGCGCAGGAGCCTTTGTCAGTGCAGAACGTTTTGTCGACATTGTGGGTTTTGTCGGAGAGAAAACTTGCAAACATACAGCACTTCGGACGACTGTAAACCAGGTCTAAACCAGAACTGACCCAGGTCTAAGCCAGGTCTAAACAGCGTAGAGTTCTGTGTCGGTCCTTTCCCCGCGGTTACCTGAAGGTCTACGCGGCCACGTCTCCGGTGTTTCCCCGCTGCTGATATCGCGGTGATTTTAGCGAATTTGTATGAAGAAAAACACACCACTTCGATCCAGGTTAAAAAAGCATTGTAACGCGCGTTACTCACATTTGTACCGAGTAAAATATTACTATTTTTTCTCCTGTAATGCCTTACATTACTGCGTTACAGCAAAAAGCAATGCATTACTGTAATTCGTTACTTTTATAACGCGTTACTCCCAACACTGTTAATCATATATGATGATCTGTGTAGCGAGTGGTACCGCGGGGTCTGCTCACCATGAAGTTTGAAGGAGAACTGACGGTTTCCACATTTTTATGAACCAATTTCCCTACACGCTGCCAATACTCCATTATACTGCAGCTATAAGTTAGAAACTCATTCAGTAAGTTCTGTGGCCGTCGGAACATGGCAAATACATCTGCATAGGTCAATATACATTGGAGGTAAGTTGGATAAGTCACACGTAGGTTCAAAGCACGTTACTTATAAGCTATGGGCACGCTAGACTTGATCTCAACATATTTATTATTAGTTATGCAGGCTTTTATTTCATCACGCCTGGACTACTGTAACGCACTTTATTCCGGCATTTCGCAAAACGCACTTTACCGACTACAGTTCGTCCAAAACTCTGCAGCGCGACTTTTAACAGGAGCAAAAAGGAGAGAAGAGCACATCACCCCAATCCTTGCATCTTTGCACTGGCTCCCTGTTAATTTTAGAATTGATTTTAAGATTTTATTGTTTGTTTTTAAAGCTTTGAATGGACTGGCTCCACAGTACATCTCGGACCTCATCCAAATTTATACCCCTGCGCTCTGAGGTCCGAGGTCCAGCTCCAGCTCAGGGCCTAAGACGAGACTTAAAACCAGAGGGGACAGGAGCTTCTCTGTGGTCGACCCTAAACTCTGGAACGATCTGCCGCTTCACGTTCAAGCAGCCCCCACAGTGTAGAGTTTTAAATCTCGTCTGAAGACCCACTTTTATTCTCTGGCTTTTAACACCGCGTGAGTCCTGTGCTCCTCTGTGTCTTTTATTTATTTTTATGTGTTTTTATTGGTTTTACTTATTTAATTTATTTATTGGTTTATTTATTTCTATTCTATGATATAGTTTTATTTTTATTTTACTGGTTTTATATTATTTTACTAGTTTTATTACTTTAAGACTAGTATTATTTTAGTAGTTTACTTTATCATCTTATTGTTGTTATTTTTTATGTATTTGTGCAGCACTTTGGAAACAGTTTGTTTGTGAAATGTGCTATAGAAATAAAGTGGATTGGATATTTGGACTTTAACGTGTTTGAACTCAGCTCCAATACATGCATCCCGAATTTCGGACGTCCAGTCATTGCGCAATGCAATACTGGGAAGGATCCTCCGAAAAAATTGAGCAACAAACCTCCATGTTTGATTTCCCAGTGAGATGCGTCTATTGTTTTGGGATTCGGACATCGTAATTGCGTGATTGTTGGATCCTAACAGCGGAAAACAGGGTTCAGAAGTTGGCGAACTTCATAACTGCCATCGCCTTCGCCTTTCACTCTTTTTCAATTCCACTGGGAAGGGAAACAGTTTGAACAGAGGTTTGCAGTCACACACATCTGATTCACTTTTGCAGTTATGGAGTTCGCAAACTTCCGAAGCCCGTTTTCCGCACACAATTACGATGTCCGAATCCCAAAACTAAAATATGACAATATCAGAACCAGAAACAAAAGTGATATGGTTCAAAAGACTAGAAAAGATCGACTTTGACAATAGACGAATCCCACTGGGAAAACAAACACGGCGGTTTGACGCTCACTTTTTCGGACGACCCTTCCCAGTATTGCATTGCACGAGGACCAGAAGTCAGAAATTTGGGATGCATGTATTCTCTCCTGTAACTTTCAGCCTCAATGAGCTTTATTTGACTGACGCTAAACTCTTTGGGGGATGTCACACTCCCTTAGTCCACTTCTTTATACTGTTTATGGACTAAACCCCAAATAATACAACTTGATATCAGCGAAATGTCAAAAAAGTGCTGTATAATTTTACGATTTAATTACCCAGAGCAGCATCACTCACCTTAAAAACGCATCAGCATTTATCTTCACGTCAGTTTATGTCCTTTGTGTCCAGATGATTTTGAGATCATTCAGACTAAAAAAAATAAAAAATGTCAAGGGAATGTCGTAAAAGCGCCTCGGATAAAGTGAAAGATGAACTGGACAGATGTGAGAAAAGAATATATGTTTTTATCGCTCCATCTTAATCCCACGTGTTTTGGTGTGAAAGTCCGTGCAAAAAACATGTCGGAATACAACCTAGAAAGTGGTTTTAATATGTAAAAGGGCATTAGCATAGAACAGAAGTCACAGTTGTAAATATCAAGGTGACTTAGTTAGTGTTGGGAAGAAAACAGAAAACTAAACACGGCTATTAAAAAGTGTTTTGTAATGAATATTCTAATGGTCCAGGCAGAGTACTGTGTTCTAAATTACACTTTCACATTCAGTTTTAAGTCACAATTGCAAAATCAAGGTTCAGGATGTTGTATATTTCCATCGGGACAAGCAAGTGACTAAACTAGACCAAGTTACAGGTCAGATCTGTGGGGAAGCGAGCACACTCACAGTAAGAATAGAGCTTTTTAAAGATGTTTTTGGGATTAAAAGCATCTTTGAATCAATAAAAAATGCTACAGAGATCGATCTCCTGGACACGAGAACGATGGCAGACTTTCTTAAAGAAAAGTTACATAGTGCAGCTTTATGTTCAGTATTAACTAGTGCAGCTCAACACAGATATAACCATAAAACAGAGGCATGGCCCTTGTTCTCAGTGGGAGATGTGGAGGAGGCGGCTCTGACTGTCTGTGTAACCTCAGGTTCATTAGAAGCTCCTGTGTACAGTGTGAAACAGTGTGAAACAGTGTGAAACAGTGTGAAACAGTGGGAAACAGTGGGAAACTGGGAGCAGTGGGAAACAGTAGCCTGATTCATCAGACAGTTTCACTTTGTAGAAACCGTCTGACCTCGCAGCATTAGGATTCGTTCACTTGATGGTAGGCGGGTATTTTTTTTATTCAACCAATCGCTGCTGTTTGGTCATGATGTATGTGATGTCGCCAAATCGTGTAGGAAGAAGAACAATAACGTTCTACATCCACCTCGACGCTTTGTTTACTGTTGTGCTGTACTGCAAAAGGGACACAGACAGACGCTTGAGTTTGACGTCATGGCTTCACAGCTCTTCTCTGATTGGTCGTCTAGTGTATTCGGATTCCTGACCTAGACGATGGAGAGAAATGAAATTGAGCAGAAGCACTAGGTGGCATCAGTCTGACTAGGGAAACAGTGGGAAACACTGTGAAATTGTGGGAATAGCAGTGGGAACTAGGGATGGGCATGATTAGTCGATTAATCAATAATTGATCATTAAGAATTTCATCGATTACGTTCGTTTTAATCGACAACTGAATGTAGGTTGCTGTGCGTAGCGTAGGGTGACCAAATGTCCGTGTCCGGGGACAAAGGGGGGTCCAGAAGCTCTCAGAAGGAGCGAGCAGACAGTGGGTCAGTCTGCAACGTGCCAAAGCGCAAATGCGTATTTAACGACGGCTTGTACAAGAAATTCCACGCTTTCCGTTGCGTTCGGGACAAGTGTGGGTCCATGTGCACAGTGTATAAAGCAGCACATATGTTTCAGTGTCCAGTGGGAAAAAGTTTTACCAGGTGAGAGTCGCTCAATGTTGATGACGAGTCCCCACCTCCCTCCCCCCGTACGCTGTCCTGGTTTTGACAAACACAAATATAGTCATACTAACCTAAATTCCACTGAGTCATGTCCTTTAATACAACAGAAGTTGAACCACATCAGTGACACAAGAACTGTTTTTTTTTCTTCGCTTAGTTTATGCAAATTAGCCTTGCTGTTTTAAGTTTTGTTTCTGTGAGAGTTGCGCAAAACTGAATTAAACACATTATAATGTCAAACAGCTGATGAGTCGTTACAGTTTATATGTCGTAAAGTTGAATTTATTTATGCAGATTAGTAGTGCAGATAGTAATATAATGATGATCATTTTAATATAAAAACGTTAATGATTAATCCATAATCGATCGTTAATTCTCCCGACGATCGATTAAGAAAATGTAATGTAATGCCCGTCCCTAGTGGGAACATGTCTGAACCTGAAGCAACGACAGGAGCAGAGACGTGAGTAGAGGCAGGAGCCGTGACAGGACCAGCAGCAGCAGCAGCAGCAGCAGGGGTAGAGGCAGGAGCAGAGACACTGTCAGGGGCCTGCTCCACCTCCTCCCCCTCCCCCCCTGCAGAGCACCACCACAGAGACAAACACCGAAATCCTGAAACACTCTGACGTGAGGCGAATTTCACAGAAACGTCTGGTGCTCAAACTTTAAACCTTAAAGCTCAAGATGTGGCAGGAGAACACACGAATCTGAAATCCAATCACGCGCCCCCTCGTAGACTTTACACGTAAACCCCGATGCCCCTGACGCCGCTTTCTGACTGATCTCCAGGGAGCAGCAGCTCTACTCCGAGATCCAAAAAATCAAGATTCATAAGTGTGGAGTTCAGTCTGTTTTAGGTCTGAATATTGTCCAAATAAATGTCAAATCTCCAACAATTTTTAATGTCACTTAACAACAAAAAACAAATAAAAGAGCAGGCGGGAATCAGCTCCTAAAAAAAAAATTCATAGGTCAATGTAATTTTCCATCCTGGACGTCAGCCGCCTTTCTCGTTTGAGCTTATTTTAGATCAATATTATGATTTAAAATATCTTCACCGTGTCAGAGATTATAACTTTATACCAGACGAAAACACAATACGTCTTCTTTACGTTAAAGGTTGTATAGAGGATTTTTTTAAGGAAAGAGAAATCCAGCGACAGTCCTTGACACCACCTTCCTCCTCCACAGGTCCCTCTAGAAATAATTTAGAGACCGACACCTCAGTTTTTAGACCCTTTGTCTGCTTCAGTCGCACAATCACTGAAAGGAATCTCCAAGAATCACCTCAGTTCGCTCTTCGCTCCTTTTCTCCTTCTCTTCGTCTTTCAGCGACCTCAAAAAACGACTTTCTTTTGCGGCGAACTGGTGGTCGATTCTCGTCCGACATTGCAACAAACTTTATGCGAACTGCGAGAGAGCCACAATTAGAAAAAGCCTCTAAGAACTGCTGCATAGTTACCTTAGAAACGTAGGGAGTTTGATTGACGACCTAACAGCCAATAGAAAATGAGGCAGCCTCGTTTTCTATTGGCTGATGTTCATCTGGCCTCAACACGTCCACAGTTGATAGATTTTCTTTCTTCTTTTTTTTGGTCATCATAATTACAAAGCTGCTGCGTCTCTGTAATGGTATTTTAAACTTTCATTGACAATTTGAAACAAACAAAAAATCCTCCATACAACCTTTAACGTCTCTTTTCTGCTGTAAAGTGTCTATCTAAAAATAAAACAAAAGCAGCGAAAGAGAGAGAGAAAAACGGTAAAATCCTGTTATTGGGTGAGGATCAGACGGGGGAGAGCAGCCAAAGCCCGCGCAGTGAGCTGAAGTGAGTAATTGTCTTTATAAAGCGCGCTAATGTGGCGTCGTGTTTTAAAGTGAGCAGCTGTGGAGGTTTGGCAGAGCGGCGGAGCACGGGCCGTGACGGGGACAATAACCAGCGCCAAATCACAATCTGAGAGAGAAAAGAGGCGCACGTTCACCTCCGCCGTCTCACGCCACGAGTCAAAACAAAACCGACGTGGGGTAGGGTCACGTTAAAAGCTGCACTGTGGAGCTTTTCTGGTGACGTTAAACGCTTCCCTGCGAGGAGATATTATCGCTTTTTCACAGGACGGTATTAAACCTTTTCTACCTTCATGGAGACCGAACTAGAAGAGCCAGAATTTGCAGGTCAGATCTGCGGAGAGGCGACCCCGCGCACAGTCAGAATGCTGTTTTTCGAGGTATTTTTGAGCAATAAAACCACCTGTAACTGAATAAATGTAAAGTAGAGCTGCTTAATGTCACACTGTGGAACATTCCGGGCAGAGCAATGACATCTCCATGGAAACAAGCAGGTGTTACCAAAAAAAAGCAAAGTTACAAAAGAAAAAAAAAACAAAAAACTGCATAATGCTGCTTTCAGAATGACATAACGTCTTTTTTTTTTTTTTTTTTTTGTTTTTTTGTTTTGGAACACCTGCTTGTTTCCATGGAGATGTCATTGCTCTGCCCAGAATGTTCCACAGTGTGACATTAAACAGCTCTACCTTACATTTATTCAGTTACAGGTGGTTTTATTGCTCAAAAATACCTCAACAAACAACATTCACGAGGTCGCCTCTTCACAGATCTGACCTGTAACTGAATAAACGTAAGGCAGAGCTGCTTAATGTCACACTGTGGAACATTCCGGGCAGAGCAATGACATCTCCATGGAAACAAGCAGGTGTTACAAAAAAAAGCAAAGTTACAAAAAAAAAAAAAGACTGCATAATGCTGCTTTTCAGAGTCTTTTTTTTTTTTTTTTAATAGACCAATAATATTTAATCCATAGTCCGATGAGGTTCATTTGGTCTTCAGATAATTTATGTTATTAGGTTCTTTTTTCAGAACAAGAGTTTGTTTTCATACTTGACAATTTCGAGTGGTCACGAGATGTTGCTGTGACGTGTCCGGTCAGCTGATTTATACAGGTTTTGGAGCTGTCTTCTTACCGGTGGAGGCAAGACGAGGGGCTTTTTTACTCTCACACACCTGGGATACTGTCCTGAGGAAGTCCGACTGCAGGTGGCGCCGTCGTCCTGCCTCCACCGGTAGGAAGACGGCGCCAAAACCCGTTTAAATCAGCTGAGTGACACGTTACGGCAACATCACGTGACTCTGAGGAAGAGCGCAGGGAGCAGTCGAAACTGTCAGGTCTGAAAACAAACTCTTGGTCTGAAAAAAGAACCTAATAACATAAACATTTAATGCAGTTGGGAGAAGGGAAGTTAAAAATAATATGGTTAAAATGCAGATCTTTGTTGTAATACACTGAGATCTTGGGTCTAATAATAGAAACGATCAGGTTCAACTTTTTTTTGCATTTTCCTTTTGGATTTTTCAGTGTCATCAATTGGAAAATACTGTATGTCTCTTGCTTTATCTCATTCTAGAATCTGAAAACCTGATAAATAGATTAGACCGGCAGAGTCTGTACCTGTTTTTAAATCTTATTGTTGCGTATCTCATGGTTTTCTATGTTTTTAGTAGTGATATTGTGTTTGTATTGTGTATTTTCTTGTACTGCGATTGTCCTTGTCCGCTCGATGTTTGTGTACAGCACTTTGGCTGGCTGTAAAGTTTTTAAAGTGCTGTATAAATATGTTATGGTAACCACCAAAACCCAGAGTTTTCCATGATTAGGTGCACTGTGCAAACGTTTGGCCACCAGCTGGTCTTTATGGAGCTGTTATTACGTTGCCTGAAATGTTCCATAGTCTAGAATTAAACTTATCAAGCTCAACCAGAGGTGGGGACATGCAAGTCGTGACTTGGACTCGAGTCAGACTTGAGTCACTATTTTTAGGGCTTGAGACTTGACTTGGTAAAAATGGACTAAGACTTGGGAGTCGACTTGGACTTGAAGGTCATTGGGACTTGGGATTTGATTCGGACTTGAGGCCTGTGACTTGAGAAGCACTTTTAAATCTGAATTCTTTCTATTCTGACCGTAAAGATCTTTTTTTTTTTTTTTTTCTTTTTTTTTTGCGGGTTGAACAAAATGAACGAACAAACACAAACACAATGACGGGGTCACAACGTCATCGTTTTCCAAAAGCTGAGGTTTGCTTGTCCACACGACAACTCAACGCCGTCGTTCTCAGATTTCTCCTCTCTGGAACCTTTTTCAAAAAAACTGTTTTCCCAACCCGAAACACCAGGCCAAAACGAATAAAAATGTCATCATTTCAACCAAAAAACATTGTCGTGTGGACAACACCTAAACATATCCATCTCAAGAAAGACAACTATAGGCACTATTACAGGTCAGATCTGTGGAAAGGCGACCCTATTCACAGAGAGAGTTACTGTATTTTTGATCAATAGAAACACCCGTATTAGTAAAAGATAAACAAACGTGTTTAGTGAAAGCAAGAACATCTCCATGGAGACAAGCAGGTGACAGACCCCATCAGAAAAACTGCACAGTGCACCTTTAAATAAGATTAATTTAGTGATAATATCTGATCCCTGGAAGTCTCAAAATTCATTCACTTTACAAACGGTTCATTTTACAGCGTTTTCCAAAGCCTCCGTCGTGTAAATGAGCCTCTTCACCACCTCTAATCACCACAACAGGAGCTCGGCCGTCTTCATAACGATAATACATTACACCAAACTCTGACTGTATGGAGATTTACAGTCAACATTTGCACAAAGTTATAGGTTCATTTATTTCCACTACATTAAATCTATAGTGAAATGTCATCACCTACGGATCCTTTTGTATCAATCAATGCGCACTGCCCTTTAGCGCCATTATCTCCCCTATCACCGTCGCGATGTGGAGCCGGAGACGAGGTTTTTCAGATTAACTTTAACATTTTTTTTATATGAGAAAAAAGTCGTTTGCAAACAGAGACGGGGGACGGCGCTAATCCCGCGACGTAAAACCGATAGGGCAACTCGCAGAAATGAAATGCTCTGGTAATAAAATAAAAGGCTGCGTAGGCGTTAAGGTTTTCTGTTTTCACGGAGCCAAGTTACAGGTCAGATCTGCGGAGAGGCGACCCCGCTCACAGTCAGTTTTTCTAGGTATTTTTGAGCTATAAAACCACCAGCAAAATGTAAGATAAAGCTGTTTAATGTCATACTGTGGAACATTCCAAGCAGAGCAGTGACATCTCCATAGAAACAAGCAGGTGACCCTCAACCAAAAGGTTACATAGTGCATCTTTTGAAGCTAACTTTCACCAAAACATAAAATATAAACCAAACAACTCGGACAGGAAGTAGAGCCTAAAATAATAGGTTCTGTAGGTGTTCAGGTTTTCTATCTTCATGGAGACCAAACCAGACCAAGTTACAGGTCAGGTCTGTGGAGAGGCGACCCCGCTCACAGTCAGAATGTGTGTTTTTCTATATTAATAAATCAGTAGGGAAAATCTGTCTCTTGTCCTCGTCTGGGAGTACGACTTTATCTTATTCTAGAATCTGAAAACCACCAAAACCAAGAATTTTCCCACGATTTAGTTGCACTGTGTAACTTATACTTAACTTAAAGTATAAGTAACGTTTGCTCGGTACTCGTTACTTCTTTAAAATGAATCCCTTACTTTACTTAGTTACCCTCCATGGAAAGTATTTTTTTTACATTGCTCGTTACTCCATGTAAGGCCAGTGTTGGGAAGGTGACTTTTAAAATGTAATCCCCTACAGATTACAGATTACATACTCCAAAATGTAGTTTGTAACGTAATCCATTAAATTACTTAAAGTGAGTAATGTAATCTGAATACTTTGGATTACTTGATTTGCTGTAGAGAAACAAAGACGAGGAAATCTTCACATAAGAAGTTTTGTTTGCTAAAAGAAAATAAAAAGCCCAGACTTTACTGAACCAAATTAAAAATATTATTGATAGAAGAGCAGGAGACACGGTCCACACGGCCTGGTTTAGTCCTGTTAAATCCTGTTTGAGATATAGTTTCATCCTGGTTTTAGTCCTGGTTTAGTCTTGTTTTAGTCCTGGTCGTATATCAGCTGTTGTTACTTCCTGTAGGCGTGGTCAGCCTGATGGACCTGGCACGCCTACAGGAAGTAACAACAGCTGATATACGACACGTCACCACCAACACTGGTGACAGTTCTGAAGATGACTTGCAGCTAGCAGCCGAAACATGTCAACAAGGTAAACACACTTTACTGCATTGTCTTTAAAAAGAACCTAAGAAGTTAAAGTATATAAGAAGACATAATGAACATCATTGGGGAATTATTTTGGTCGGCGGCAAGAAACACTAATTGAACATGACGGACGGAGCGAGAAAGCACGTAAAGGGTATTGATCCCTGGTTATTTATCCACTCTAACGGCAGACGACCCAAGACCATTTGACCAGAAATTGGTCATAAGCATCGATGGAGCCAAATCACCCTTTTCAACCCCGACAAAAGGTGGACCAAACCAAATTTCTGGTCGGAATCACCAACTACCTGGACAAATATTCACTTGGGTGATATCCACAATGACTTGGTGGAAACTCCTGGGCCATTCACAGCAGAAAAGATGAAAACCTCCAAGAGTCTCGATGTGTTGTTGAACTTGTTGGAGTCCACGGTTTGTTAGGATCTTCTACGTTTGCTCTGCGGATGTTTGAAAGCCGTTTAATTCACCGTTAGTGGTTCTTTTCACTCAGAATACGAAAAAGACATTTTCCTTCTTCCGTGCTTCTATTTGTGCATCCGATAATGCAGCAGGAATTTACCATTATCGGGGATAAATACACGAGGTTACGAACCGTGTTTGACGCTATCGTGTTTCTTGCCTCCGACCAAAATATTTCCCAGCAGCAACGCGGGCTTTTAATAACAATGACGTCAGCTGAAACTCGCCTGTACACTACAACTTCACAAACCTGATGTCGTTTCATTTTCATTTGCTGTTTGTAACGTGAGCTCGCTCTGAAGGGGGAGCGACTAAGCATATATGTAAAGAGAGGGGGACTCCGAGCGTCAAAAGACAAAACGTAAACATATTAAAGCTGTTCGCGCGGACACAAAAACGTCAAAATGATAAAAGGTAATACGGCGATTTTAATAATACAGCAATTACCGGCCCACAGAAGCGTAATACCCCCGCTTCAAGATGTTTTGCGGAGAGAGAGAAAGAGAGAAAGAGAGGAGAGAGAGTGAGACAAGCCTGATTGAGTAGAACTGTCTGCATCGGTGGCCAAGGTCAGCTGATAATGGGCAAGATAGAGGACGAGCGAGTGAGGGGATGAGAGACGGTGTGTGTTTGTGTGTGAGGAGAGAGAAAGAGAGGAAGAGGAGGAGGAGAAAGAGAAAGAGAAGAGAGAGAGGGGGGGGGGCCTGATAATGAGATTTACGAGGCTGAGTCCGGTCCACGGCCTAAACCACGCGCTCTCGTGATTTATAGCTCTAATAGACGCGCAGATATAGAGCCCTCACCCACACGCCAATGTCACCGTACGGACAGGAAACCTTTACCATATAAGGAAGATTTAGGAGGATTTTATACTTGCTCACACATCGCGTCAACGTGGAGCAAAAACACGGGCTGGAAATAAAATCTGAAGACTAAACCAGGACTAGAATAGAGCCAAACCAAGTCTACATCAGGACTAAACTTGACTGTTAACTTGAGATGTAACAATAATCGAAATATCGTGATATCGTATCGTCAAAGTTCTCACAATAATCGTGGACCATCACAATATATCGAAGTACTTAACTGAGTCTCTTTGCTTAAATTAAGAGTTACGGTGCAGTCAGTGTTGGGGAGTAACAGATTACATGTACCGGAGTAATCAGAGTACAAATTATGAGTAACTGTATTCAGTTACAGTTACTGTTTCAGTGAGTGGTAATTGGATTACAGTTACTTTGTTGAAATAAATGGATTACACAGAGGGATTTTCCTGTTTTCACATTTTGGGCTAAACCAGGACTAAACCAGGACTAAACCAGGTCTAAACCAGGTCTAAACCAGGACTAAACCAGGTCTAAATCAGGGCTAAACCAGATCTAAACCAGGACTAAACCAGGACTAAACCAGGACTAAACCAAATCTAAACCAGGACTAAACCAGGTCTAAACCAGGACTAAACCAGATCTAAACCAGGGCTGAACCAGGTCTAAACCAGGACTAAACCAGGACTAAACCAGGTCTAAACCAGGACTAAACCAGGTCTAAACCAGGACTAAACCAAGTCTAAACCAGGACTAAACCAGGTCTAAATCAGGGCTAAACCAGATCTAAACCAGGTCTAAAACAGGATTTAACTGGACTAAATCATGCTGCGTGGACCGTGTCTCCTCGTCTTCTATCAATAATATTTTTTATTTGGTTCAGTAAAGTCTGGGCTTTTTATTTTCTTTTATCAGACAAAACATCTTATGTTATGATTTCCTCGTCTTTGCTTCTCTACAGCAAATCAAGTAATCCAAAGTATTCAGATTACATTACTCACTTTGAGTAATTTAATGGATTCAGTTACAAACTACATTTTGGGGTTTGTAATCTATAATCTCTAGGTGAATACATTTTAAAAGTGACCTTCCCAACACTGGGTGCAGTACAGTGGTCCCTTGTTTATCGCGGGGGTTACGTTGTAAAAATAACCCGTGATAGGTAAAATTATATCTGTTTTAAGTCTGTAAAACCCCTCAGCACAAACTTTATACACTTTTCTCACACAGGACAGTTACAACACTTTTTACATCCTTCCTAAAACTTATTTCTGCTGTCGTCCTTTTGTTATTTTCCTCCTTCTTTATGTAACGAACCCAAGATTCATTTATTCCGTAATGGAGCCGTACAGCGCAGAGTCCTGCACGGGTCCATTTTTGGAGACTCACACCCGCGCAGTACAGGACCACACCCGCCCGTTAACCTGAGATTATATCAAACTTTTGCGCTGCCACCGCCACGGACTGAACCAAGACTAAACCAGGACTAGCCCAGGACTAAAAAACAGCATTACGAGCTTGTCTTGTGTATTTACAGTGTCCCAACTTTTTAGATCTTTTGTAAATAAGGAGTGATTCCAGGACTGAAACAGAAGGACTAAACCAGAACTGAACTAGGACTAAAACAGGAGTAAGGCCGGACTAAACCAGGACTGAACCAAAACTGAACTAGGACTCACTGATGGGACGGGCTCGGGGGTGACCGCAGGAGAAAGGACCGGTGTTCTGGCGCAGAGGTCTACCCGGCACTACCCGCCAGCATATCCGCCCGTAAAATTCCAGAACGTTAAAACCCGCCCGTTTCAGCGGGGACCCGACCCGGTGCAGGACTCTACTCACTACAGTGCTTCTAAGTTCCTTCAGCGTGTCCAGAAGTCCAACTTTTTGTGCGATGGTTTGCATCTTCCTCTGTCTTTTGGGTGCGACCGCAGGAGCTTTTGTCGGTGCAGAACGTTTCGTCGACATTGTGCGTTTTGTCGGAGAGAAAACTTCTTCAGAATCTCACGGCTAGAGATCGAACATTTATGTAAAATTTGGCAGCTGAACACATTCTGTACTGTACAGGAGACACAACACAGCAGAGATCGATTGACAGCGGTCTGCAGTTCGTTGCCAATCAGGACGTGGGGGAAGAACACAATACACCTTCATACGCTGTAATAAAAAAAAAAAAAGCAAAAGTGCAAAAAAAAAATCTGCGAAACAGCGAAAATCCTCTGGGCTGAGAAAGGATTTTTCTCATCGAGCGCAGTGTAATCACAGACTGCTCCTGTTCGGCTGACAGGGACCTACAACTTTCAAAAATATAGGATTTTGTAGCAAGTTTATCTATTTTTGATTTTTAGATCATAAACTTTTTCTCAGCTCAAAATCCTTCAGTTGTCTTTAAAAAAAAACACTTTATAATCGTTAGCTCTGCGTTTAATGCAGCTTTATTTACATTTGTTTACATTTTACAGACACTGAACTTAAAGCCGCATGGCTAATTTACTATAAGTGGTGAAAAAAACAGATCGCTCCTTGTGCACGACTCAGTGGAATATGAGTGTTCTTTCTGTGACAGAGGGATGTTCTGCTGATGGTGAGTCTGTTCTGTGCTTCTATCACGTTGGAGATTATACGTCTGCAGGTCACACACATAGACCATATATTTAAATTTTTTTTGTGCACTTTTGCATGCTTTTTAAAAAAAATATATATATATTTTTTACAGTGTATGAATGCGTACTGTGTTCCTCCCCCTGCGTCCTGATTGGCTAAGGGACTGTAGACCATTGTCTATCAATCTCCTCTGTGTCTTCTGTACAGTACAGAATGTGTTCAGCCAAATTTACATAAATGTTCGATCTCTGGTAGTGTGATTCTGAAGTGGAGCGCGATCAGGCGATTGCCGTGTTTACCTCTGTGAGGTTTCGGAGCTCTCTGTCGGTCATTTCTCCTGCGGTCACCTCCGAGCCCGTCCCGACAGTGAGTCCTTAACCACTCAAATAAAAAACTTGGATCTCGATGATCAATCGGCAGATGCTGGACTGGTGCAGTTTTGAAAATTAATCAAAAATCGTGGGTGCAAATGGACAGCGGACGGATGATGAGTTTTGTGATGCAGTTACGGATGAAAAAATAACCCATCCACGCACCTCTACTGCGCATCTGATCTGTCAACATCGCTCTGACCAAGAGGTGTGCACTACTTGGTTTTAGATCATTTCCACAAAGAAAATTTGAGCTGCAAAATAACTTACATTTTGCTTCTCAGTGTGTACCTGGTCATTTTGTTGCTACACAAACACACAACACACACACACACACACGGAGTATTCAGCAGTGTCACGTTACTATTTCGTCCCAAATAAAAAGGAAAATCCGGGCTGCCGTGAGCCGCAGCTTGTGAGTGAAGCTCAGTTCAGTCGGCGCGTTGTGTTTTCGCCCAAAAAGCCGTATTCTGAAAATTACCCATAGCGAGCGTATTTATATTGTGTGCTCTTTACTTCCCCTTCTCCTCCTCTCTCTTTCTGTGCCTGGTAAAAAGTCCCATTTGAAAGAATGTTTTTATTGTTGTTACGGAGAGAGGCTGAGCTCGACTGGTGCAGGAGCCTTTTATCCACCTTGAAGTCAACAGAAAATAGAAGTATGTGCAGTTACTTCCCAAACGCAAAAATATATCTTTCTTTGTCCTTTTTCTATTTCGGACTGGGAATAGGTTTGGCCTCTTTTAAATTGAATCCAATCTCCAGGGTAAAGAACAAATCCTGTGTAAACGTGCAGCCCTTACAGCATATTTATTTCACTTACACAGAGTAAACAGAGCAGGGCCCGTACACAACTATCGCTACTGGCACACGCTTTTCACCACATGCTCCGTAAACAAAACCGCAGATTACCATGGGGAGTTTGGGGGCGGCTTTTTCATTTTTAAAATTTAAGAGGACGTATCCTTAAACTAACGCCGATATTTAAATACTCTCCCCATCCACACGGTATGGTTTAGTCCTGGTTAAATCAGGGTTAAAGTTCTGATTTTAGTCCTGGTTTAGATCTGGGTTTAGTTCTGGTTGAATCCTGGGTTAGACCTGGCTTTACTCCTGGTTTTAGTCCTGGTTTAGTCCTGGTTTTAGTCCTGGTTTAGTCCTGGTTTAGTCCTGGTTTACTTCTGGTTTTAGTCCTGGTTTAGTCCTGGTTTTAGTCCTGTTTAGACCTGGTTTTTAGTCCTGGTTTAGTCCTGGTTTACTGGTTTTAGTCCTGGTTTAGTCCTGTTTTTAGTCCTGGTTTAGTCCTGTCTTTACTCCTGATTTTAGTCCTGGTTTACTTCTGGTTTTAGTCCTGGTTTAGTCCTGGTTTACTTCTGGTTTACCTCTGCTTTACTTTTGGTTTGAGTCCTAGTTTTAGACCTGGTCTAGTCCTGGTTTAGTCCTGGTTTAGTCCTGGTTTAGACCTGGCTTTACTCTTGGTTTTAGTCCTGGTTTAGTCCTGGTTTAGTTCTGGTTTAGACCTGGCTTTACTCTTGGTTTTAGTCCTGGTTTAGTCCTGGTTTTAGTCCTGGTTTAGTCCTGGTTTAGTCCTGGTTTTAGTCCTGGTTTAGTCCTGGTTTAGTCCTGGTTTAGTTCTGGATTAGTCCTGGTTTTACTCCAGGTTTTAGTCCTGGTTTAGTCCTGGTTTAGTTCTGGTTTAGTTCTGGTTTAGACCTGGTTTTACTCTTGGTTTTAGTCCTGGTTTTAGTCCTGGTTTAGTTCTGGTTTAGACCTGGCTTTACTCTTGGTTTTAGTCCTGGTTTAGTCCTGGTTTAGTTCTGGTTTAGACCTGGCTTTACTCTTGGTTTTAGTCCTGGTTTAGTCCTGGTTTAGTTTAGTTCTGGTTTAGAGTCTCGGTCCATGCGGTGTGATGCTTTAAACTATGAGTAGGTTGTCATGGTGGCATAATTTTACGCTAACACACGCACAATCCCCGATATCGATCCTGCTGCAGATGTTTACAGATGTGGACCGTTATTTTTTCTTTGCGTGTGTCGTTCCTCCCCAGTGGCTCTCTGGCGCCCCCCAGGGGAGACAGGCCTATTCAAACCCTCCTTAGGGTTAGTTGTACGAAGCTCTGCCAACAAACGTCCATCACCCACCTCCCACACGACAGTATCTCTGTAAATACACAAAACTATGACATTAAACCAGACATCAGGATCCGGGCCTCCAAGACCTTTAATCTGGCCCTCGGCTGATTTTCTACTAAATATTTTAATTATATTTTCTATTAAAATATTGTTAATTTTCTGTGGTGTTTATCACAGCAGCGTCTCCAGCGTCTCTGTACGTGGCCCCTCCCACCAGAGCAGCACAAATGAAGACTTGTCTCTTTCCAAACGCTCTTAAAGGACGATCGTTTTGACTGTTGACCGTGACACCCTCATCAGAAAAATGTCAAAAATGAGAAAAGTGGAGCCGAGTGCAGGATTTTAAAAGAAAAATTGACTTATTCCTATTTGCAAACAAGTTCATGTTAAAACATTGTGTTGAAATTACATTTTTCTTAAAGTTTCAGGTTGTTCATAATATTATATATTATAATATTTTGTAAAAGAAAAGATTCATCAATTAAAAAAGATTTCTGTAATAGATTTGTGTTTCTCTGCACAAATATTTGAACTTATTGTTATTTTTGGGGTTTATATGACATGAGTTTTCTGATCCGGCCCCTTTGGGATCAAAGTCGGTTGGATACGGACCCCCGGACCAAAATGAGTTTGACACCCCTGACTTACACTATGACTTCACAAACCTGATGCAATGTGCAGCAGTTTCATTTATAAAATACAGGCTGATCGTGTTGTATAGGGCTCAAAAATGAAACTGGAACTTATTAAACATGTTAATTGATAATTTGCACTTGACTTTGACTGATCTTTTTAAGTAAAATGTTAAAATGTTTAACGTCAGTAATGTTGTTATGTTTTTTTATCAGAGTGAGTTTGGCTCGGTTGGTCAAAGTGGGAGATAAAATTATAGGCTCACAGCTGCAGGACGTCTGCAACAGGAGGGCGATTCTGATCTACTTTACATTTATTCAGTTACAGGTGGTTTTACAGCTCAAAAATACCTAGAAAAACAACATTCTGACTGTGAGAGGGGCTTCTGCTCCACAGATCTGACCTGTAATCTGGTCTGGTTTGGTCTCCGTGAAGATAGAAAGGCTTAATACCACACTAGAAAAGCATTTGACGGACCACCCACCAGAAAATTTACACAATGCACCTTTAAACTAGAATTAGAAGCAGAACTGACATCTTTCGTCGCTTTTCTCGCCGTTTTAAACGAGCAAACTGCGGCATTGGTCTTCATTTGTGCCTTTACGCGGCGCCTGTACCAGCTCATTTAAATCTATTTCAAACATTCACAGCCTATTATACTTTTCCTCACAGTTTCTGATTAAGATTTAGTGCTCGCTCCGAGAGGTAAGACGAGGTCACGGCTCAGTTGCTTTCAAAACAAAATAAAAACAAGTTAACATTGTATTTCCCATATGCTGCCGTAGTCCCACTCCCCCCTCGCTCCACAAACGGGAACATAAGGCTAACTATAAAAACACGCATCCAATTTCCAAATGTAATCAAAACTAGATTACAGAAAGAAAACGTACACAGGAGGCAATCAGGGCGGCTGCTGTAAAATATAATGTAATTTCTCTGCTGTCGTGGTTATTGGGCTCAACTTTAACGAAACAAGACTTAAGCAGCTCCTGTTCCGAGAGAAGAAACTTAATAAAATAACATCTACACGTTACGAATAAGTGACATCTGAAGTTTGGACGAGTTGGTGGCGTTATGTCACTGGTGAAGACTTTAAATTGAAGGGTAAGAGGACTTTTGACCATTTTAAAGACAGAATATTGGGTTTGAATTGGTTATTGATATGAAGACGATGCGAGATTTTAAAGGAACTGTTTTTAAAAAATGAGGTATGCAGCTGGAGACACATACTGAGTTTATGGCAGGTCGTTGTTTTGCAAGTCTCAAGTAAGTCTCGAGTCTTTGACCTCAAGTCCGAGTCAATTCCCAGGTCCAAGTCAAGTCCAAGTCAAGTCCAAGTCATCTACTTTGAGCTTCAAATCACTTCAACTCTTTGAAAAAAATAGAAAAGTACCAAGTATAGCTTAGATTTTTACTATTTATATGACTTTTAAACTAAATTGTACTTAAAAAGTCTTGGTATATGAGTATTTGGATGCATCATTTGCCCAACTTTTTGAATTTATTTTGAAAATCAAGCTGTACCTAGTATCAGTCTTTTACACCAGCCAAAGTAAACTTCCGTGAGAAATTTCATGAAATTCTGTTGATGTTTACAGAGTCCACCAAGCCTCTGAAGTTTAGTGCTGCAGAAGCCTGAAAAATCTGTTTTTCTTTAATAACATCCTGATCCTTTCTGGAAACTTGGGTTCACCGAACTCTGAGTCGTACCTGTCATTGAGACGCTCTGGTGGCGTCACACTCACTTACTCCACTTTTTTATAGAGTCTATGATCACTACAGAAACAACAAACTTTATGTCTCGTTTCATCTTTGGCTTTTCTGGATATTGGATAATTTTGAAAAAAACTGTCAAAATCTTGACAATATTTTCATATCTTAGAAAGTTAAGAAAACAGAGATATAAAATTGTTCAATAGCAACATTTTCTGCCAGAGCCTTATGGACACTGTTAACCCTCTCAGGCTCAAATTTAATTTTTAGTATCAGGAAAAATCTGATATTTGGGGAAAATTATAATATGGGGTAGGAATATACAATCCTGACATTTTTATCCTTTGTAAACAAAAAAAGTATTCTGCACTTCTGGCAGGTCGTTTGTGTGTAGCTGTTCTTGCACAGTCTGCATCGTCCACGTTTATCAGCATGGATGGGAAAAAAGGCTCCTGAGTAAAAAAAGCTCATAAAATGTAGGTAATTGGAATTTAACTGTTGCAAATCTGCAACACCTGCCTGGACAGGGTTAAGAGGCTCGGTGGACCCAGTAGATTTTATTCAATTGAGCAAATATTCTACAGATTTTCTTTTAATTGGTATTATCACTTTTTAAAATTGGGTACAAGTTGAATTTCTGACATTGGTGCAAAGGGTGCAGCCTATTGTCCATCATGTCTAATGTTTTTGTAACTGAGAATAAATCAGCATTGCCGTTGTTATCAGTAAAAGCTGTGTTTTAATTTGAACCATAGACTGTATAAAGAAGTGGACTGAGTGAGTTTGATGTCACCCATAGTGTTCGGCTTCAGTCAAATGAAGCTCATTAAGACAAGCAGTTATAGGGGCAAATTTGGAGCCAAGTTCCAATCAGGAGTGAGACTGTCGAAGGTAAAGCCTCTTCCCATCCGCACCGCTGCATTGGTAAGGAGTGGGCACTTGGCTACGCAGTCGTTCAACCAGAGTAACTGCAAGGAAAAAGGCACCTGATTGGTCAGTTTTGTTCATAGCTTCATTTACGGGCAAAATAGCAAAATAAAAACCCCGAGGATCATGGCGCGTGGGTTCAAATTAAAATGTTAAGACCAAAATGATGAGACTCACAGCAGCTGTTACAGAAAGAGAAGTGACACTGTTTCAATAAAAAGTGAATTGGAACGAGAGTCGATGGAATCAGGAACATGGCCGTGCTCTCGTCCTATCTGGAATTCAGCGGCCAACAGGTTAACTATTTCCGTTTATTTATATATACACACTGGGGATGCAACAATAACCGAAATATGGTGATTTTGTATCGTCAAAGTTCTCACAATAATATCACGGACCATCACAATATATCGAATTACAAGTGTCTTTGCTTAAATTAAGAGTTATGGTGCAACAATAGCTCAAAAAAAACAAAAAAAAACAGAGAGAACTACATAGACCATGATCCTTTGCTCCATTTCAGTGCAGACAACAAGAAGAAATAACAGTTCTAACACTTTTAAGTCTTTGGATTGAGCCTTGTCAAGGCATTTTAAGAGGAAAAAGTCGCATAGTCACAAAATATCGCAATAAATATCGTACCGTGAGGTTTATACTGTGACGATATCGTATCGTGAGACTTGGATATCGCTACATCCCTAATAGACACCGATTTGAAGATTTACCGCTCACGTTTACCTCATATCTGGAGACACGTCATGTTTGTAGAATTTAAATCTTACATCCCGTTCCTTTAAGCAAATTTAAGCAGACAGTTTATCTAAAAAAAAAAAACATTACAATAAAACCAAAATACTGTGAAACGACTCAACAAACTTTGAGAATTATAAGAAAACAAACTCAGCCTGGCACAAATTAAACAAACCAAGACGCGCGCTAATTTAAACGCATTCATTTTCTCTTTGTATCTCTTCATTATGAGCGCAGGGTTTTGTTCAGTATCGAGCGCGTTTATTGATAGTACGGCAAGCAAAGAGGGGAGAAAAAAAAACCAACAACTCCCCTCTAACAATATGGTAAGAGCCAGATTGTGTCCCAGCGGAGGCAGAGCTAATATTTGTATTTGCTCTGCTTCAATAAAAAGATGCTAGATTGGATTCGAGGCATGCCCAGACACACGCGCTCTGCTTTCTGTTTGTTTGTTTGGAAAATTAGACCAATAATTTCCCCCCCCTCCCCCACCCGCCCGTACGCCGCCCGCCCCTGCACATATGGACGCACTGGGCTTGTTATTCAGTGCTGTTTATTCTGTTTATATTGTGGCTGAAATGAAAATAGGTCTTTTTTTTTTTTTTTTTTTTATGTAACAGGTTGACACAAAAGCTTACGAGCAAAAATGCAAATGACTCTATTAACTCTGTTTTTCTCAACCGTGAAAACGCTGTAACTGATCTTTACGTTAAAACATGAAAAAAAAAAAAAACTAGTGCATCTGAAACGGTTTGTTATTCACATTTTCTAAGCTTTTTTTCCAAACTTTCACACAGTATGTATACATGGCCATCTGTATTTTGGTTATTGTAGTACTCGAGATACTGCGTATACACATACTCATACTCATATTCCTGTGTACACGATCAAATGGATTGTCCTAGTTTCTTGACATAATCTTACAAATGCGCAAGTGCAAAAATTTATTTAATAAACCAGGAAAAATACAAACAACCGTGAGCTCTTTTAGCAGAGGAAGTTCGAGAGATTCCAGACTGGCGCCACCTAGAGCCTCCGCTCAATTTCATTTCTCTCCAGCAACTGTCAGGGATCAAAATACACTAGACGGTTCGCAAAAACCCCCAGAAGTGCGAGTTTGGGCACCAGCCAATCAGCGAAGAGTCATATATTTTGTGTTGTCAGCGATTCCGGAGATCGAGGATTTAAAGCTGGAACAAAGAGAATGTTTGGTGAATTTTATCAAGGGGAAAGATGTCATTGTCCTTCTTCCTACGGGATTTGGGAAAAGCTTAATATACCAGTTAACCCCGTTAGCGGCGCATTACATACGTCACGACCAAATATCAGCGATTGGTTAAATGAGAAAAAGTACCTGCCTACCGACGAGTGAACGAATCCTAATGCTGTGAGGTCACACGGTTTCCACAAAGTCAAACGTTTCCAAGCATTGTACAAATTCTATACTGCAGCAGATTCTTTTGCATGAATAAACTCAACTTTACAACATATAAACCATAAAAACTAGTGAGCATCATTTGCCCCAATGTCAGAAATTCAACTTGTACCTAATTTTAAAAAGTGACAATACCATTTTTTAAAAGAAAATCTGTGGAATATTTGTTCAATTGAATAATTTCTACTGGATCCACCGACCCTCATCCTAACAGTGTCCATAAAGCTTTGGCTGAAAAATTAGTTCTTCACAAATAACTTTAAAATTAATGCATTTAGGGCCATGGTGTCAATGAACGTTGAATATAAATGTTGCTATTGTGCATCTTTTTTATTTTATATCTCTGTCTTCATAACTTTCTAAGATGTGACAATTTTGTCAAGATTTTGAGTGTTTTTTTATAATTACCCGATAAGTTTGTTGTTTCTGTAGTGATCAGACTGTGTAAAAAAGTGGAGTAAATGAGTGTGACGTCACCAGAGCGTCTCAAAGACAGGTACAGCTCAGGGTTTGGTAAACCCAAGTTTCCAGAAAGGATAAAGATGTTATTAAAGAAAAACTGATTTTTCAGACTTCTGCAGCACTAAACTTCAGAGGCTTGGTGGACTCAGTAAACATCAACAGAATTTTATGAAATTTCTCATGGAAGTTTACTTTGGCAGGTATAAAAAATGTTTATTAGTTACAGATTGATTTTCAAAAAAATTTCAAAAAGTTGGGCAAATGATTCACCCTAATAAACACTATAGAGTCACATCAGTCCGTTTGACTCAGCTTTGCCACATTTGTTTACATTTTACAGAAATGAAACTTAAAACCACATGGCTCATTTGCATAAAACTATAAACTCTGAAAAAACAGCTCTTTCCTTGTGCGCTGATGTGGTTCAGCTTCTGTCGGATTTTTTATAATTCAAACACTTCAGACATTTGTTGCTTATTTGAGAATATCTTATTTAACTTATTAGTATTACCAATTATTTTATTTTCCAGTTTGTATGATGTTAAAACAATTTGGTTTAATAAAAAACACAAATAAAGCAAATGGTTTTTCATTTTGTTCCCATACTGTTCTGAAAACGAACCGAACCATGACCTCAAAACCAACGTACGTACCAAACCGTGACTTTTTTTTTGCATTGTTACACCCCTAATATCTACAGAAACAAGCAGGTGACGGACCAAAACCAAAAAGGGACACAGTGCAGCTTTAACGTGTGCACAGACTTCTGCAGTGTGGTATTTTGTGTATTTTCTCACGCTTTCTTTGGCTCCATTGTTTCCTGATCGTCTCTCTGAAACGCTGCCTTCTCGTCGCTCTGTTTCTCTTGCGCTCGAAAAGAAAAGCGGCTCATTTGGAGAAGCAGATCCACGCTGAGAGTCCCAAAATCATAAAGCAGCAAGGCAGAAAACGCAATTTAACAGCCTTCGCTTGCCCCCATTTCATTATCAAATTTAAAATATTACATCCCATCTGAATACGGCTTTAATACGCCGCAGTATTACTCGTGTGTCTTCGAAACGCTCCAGCCAATTATATTTTGATTTAACTGCAAAACTCTCCGACAAAACCAGCACTCTCCCAAGTTTTTCCGTCATCAAAATAACTTCAGAGTTTTTTTATTTTTTATTATTTATTAGGTAAAACAAGAGCCGCTTCAGCACGCAAATTTGTTACCGGGGAATATATGTTTATGTAAGCTAAAGTGCTGGGTGACTTATATAAGACTTTGAGTTACATTATGTTTAATACACCAGAGCAGGGTGTATTTTGTATTCAGCAGAAAGTAGTTTTGACCTCCAGCTAGACTTAAAGCTGCACTGTGTAACTTTTTGGGGTCCGTCACCTGCTTGTTTGTATGGAGATGTCATTGCTCTGCCTGGAATATTCCACAGTGTGACATTAAACAGCTCTACCTTACATTTTTTTCAGTTTCAGATGGTTTTATGGCTCAAAAATACCTAGAAAAACAACATTCTGACTGTGAGCGGAGTCGCCTCTCCACAGATCTGACCTGTAATTTGAACTGGTTTGGTCTCGACACCGCGATCGTATTTGCAGTAGTAGTATGTGCAGTATTTGCAGTATGTGCAGTAGTATTTCAGCTTCAGAAAACTTTATTGATCCCGTAAGGCAATTCATTAGCAGCATCTGAGAGCAGTTCTCACTTCTCACACACACAAACACAAACAAACACACAGTGTGTCAGTCCACTGCCGTCCACCAGCGGAACTCAAAATAAAATACAAATAACAGTGTAAAACTTTGATAAAGCTGTACCCTTAGAATTTAACAAATTTGCAGTAGTAGTATGTGTAGTAGTATTTACAGTAGTATGTGCAGTAGTATTTGCAGTAGTATTTGCAGTAGTATTTGCAGTAGTATTTAAAGTAGTATTTGCAGTAGTAGTATTTGCAGTAGTATGTGCAGTAATAGTATGTGCAGTAGTATTTGCAGTAGTAGTATGTGCAGTAGTATTTGCAATAGTATTTGCAGTAGTAGTATTTGCAGTAGTATGTGCAGTAGTATTTGCAGTAGTAGTATTTGCAGTAGTAATTGCAGTAGTAGTATTTACAGTAGTATTTGCAGTTGTATTTGCAGTAGTATGTGCAGTAATAGTATGTGCAGTAGTATTTGCAGTAGTAGTATGTGCAGTAGTATTTGCAATAGTATTTGCAGTAGTAGTATTTGCAGTAGTATTTGCAGTAGTAGTAATTACAGTAGTATTGCAGTTGTATTTGCAGTAGTAGTATTTACAGTAGTATTTGCAGTAGTATTTGCAGTAGTATTTGCAGTAGTATGTGCAGTAGTAGTGCAGTAGTATTGCAGTAGTAGTATTTGCAGTAGTAGTGCAGTAGTATTTGCAGTAGTTAAGATAAGATAAGATAGATAATCCTTTATTGTCTCCCATGGGAGAAATTTGTCTTGGGACAGGGAGTAACATGTTTTATCAAAAAACAGGACAACACAACACAAAGCAGCACATAAACAAACACCATAAAACAAAGTAAATATGAGACCAGTATGACCACGAGTGTGCACCAACAGACCTTAAATTATCCTTAACAGCAAACCCTTGCATTCTTCTGTCCTATTAATTATTGCAGTATTTGCAGTAGTAGTATGTGCAGTTTAGTAGCACATTTAGCTATGTGCAGTATAGTATTTGCAGTAGTATTATTGCACATTCCCTTAGCCTATGTGCAGATTTAATTATTGCACATTCCTTAAGCCTATGTGTAGCCTTAATTGCACATTCCCTACACCTATGTGCAGTTTTGATTGCACAATCCCTAAGCCTTTATAATAATATTTTTTTAACTGCATTATTTGAGTTTAGCAGTTTAACAGCTAGTGGCAAAGGAATGATGAATCTGTTCAGTTTACAGTTTTGACCCTACCTTGTGCCTGATGGCATCAACTCAAACTGTACTGTGAAGAACAGGTGGGTATTGTACCTTTGCTGAGCTTCCTAAGTTGTATGTGCAGTAGTATTTGCAGTAGTATTTGCAGTAGTAGTATGTGCAGCAGTATTTGCAGTAGTTGTATGTGCAGTAGTATTTGCAGTAGTATTTGCAGTAGTTAGTATGTGCAGTAGTATTTGCAGTAGTATTTGCAGTAGTATTTGCAGTAGTAGTATGTGCAGTAGTATTTGCAGTAGTATTTGCAGTAGTAGTATGTGCAGTAGTATTTGCAGTAGTAGTATGTGCAGTAGTATTTGCAGTAGTGTGAAACATTCCAGACAAAGTAATAACATCTCCGTGGAGAAAATCAGGGGTGTAGTGGGTGTGGTTCACGGGGGTAAGACGTCCACCCACTTCTCCCGATGTGAAGATCTAAAAAATAACAAATATAAAATCGCTACAACTTAAATGTCAAATCAGAGCTGAAAACAAACTGCATAGGCTCATGAAATCTGCAGTACTGTCCTACAGTGAACTGAGACATGAGGAACCAGGACTGGACCAGGACTGAACCAGGACTGAACCAGGACTGAACCAGGACTGAACCAGGACTGAACCAGGACTAAACCAGGACTGAACCAGGACTGAACCAGGACTGAACCAGGACTGAACCAGGACTGAACCAGGACTGAACCAGGACTACCCTGAGATACTTATGTGGACTAATGCAGTTGCTGTATCGGATCGTTGTGGTGAAGAGGTGCTGAGCCAAAAGGCAAAGCTCTCGATTTACCATCAGTCTACGTTCCTCCCCTCACTTCTGGTCATGAGCTCTGGTAATGACCGAAAGGATGAGGTTGCAGATACAAAAGGCTGAAATGAGTTTCCTCTGCAGGGTGGCTGGGCGCTTCCTTAGAGACAGGGTGAGGAGCTCAGTCACGCGGGAAGAGCTCGGAGTAGAGCCGCTGCTCCTCCACGTCAAAAGGAGCAGCTGAGGTTCAGGCATCTGTTGCCAATGCCTCCTGGATGTCTCTCTCGGGAGGTGTTCCAGGCATGTCTCACCAGGAGCAGGCCCCGGGGAAGAATCTGGACACACTGGAGGGACTATGTCTCTTGGCTGGCCTGGGAATGCCTCAAGGTCCCCCTGGAGGAGCTGGAGGAAGTGTCTGGGGTGGAGGAAGTCTGAGAGTCCCTGTTTAGACTGCTGCCCCCGTGACTCAGCTCCAGATAAGCGGACGAAAATGGATGGATGGATAAACCAGCACTAAATAAAGACTAAACCAGGACTAAACCAGTACTAAACCATAACTGAACCAGGACTCACTGTGGGGACGGGCTTGGAGTTGCGGTGCGCCCGTGTAGACTGTTGAGTGGCCGCGGTCGACAGGACCGGCACAGAACTCCGCACCTCAAGGAGGAGAGTGCAGCCGTCGCCCAATTGCGCTTTGTGGACAACCTGCTCCACTAGCTCGGGGTTCTTTCTCTCTTAAGTCCAAGATTAGTCCTGGTATAGTCCTTGTTTAGTCCTGACTTAGACCTGACCCGCCCGTGTGTAATCACTACCCGTCTGTAAAATCCCAGAACGTTAAAACCCGCCCGTTTCAGCAACTATTTGGTGCAGGACCCTGAGTCATATACAGTTGTTTAGGTCTTGAGTGTCTTGCTCAAGCGTACAACATCAAAATAACCAAGAGAAAGCCAGATTTGAACCACCAACCAAACAAAAGCTCAACTCTACCATCGTAATACTGTCCAAACTTTTATTTATTAGTCAGCAGACAAAACTGTTACCGGGGAATACAAATATATGTTTATGTAAGCTGAAATGTCCTATAAGACTTTGACTTACATTACATTTGATTTGCAAGAGTAGGAGCTTATTTTCTATTCAGCAGAAAGCTTGTTTTGACCTCCAGCGCGACTTAAAGCTGTAGAAATGCATACGTTATTGAAAAGTGCATGGGTTAGGAAAGGTCTGTGTGGCTTTCCTGTGATGTTTTCTTTATATGGGGTTGCCTTTAAGTGGCCATTTTGAAGTGCTGTGTCCCTTAGCGCTGGTTCAAAAACATCAAACTGTCTTTTGAAAGAAACGAGGCCTGTGCAGTGGATGCTTCTGGAGCAAAAAGGTCACACAAGAGAAGCAGCAAATATTATATAAACAAGTGGGGAAAGATTCAGAAGTTATACCAGTCTTAAGGTGGTTCAACTGGTGGAAAAATACCGCCTTAAAGAGGGAATGTTACACTATTATGGGGTTTTAAAGAGTCCATATTACGCTGTTTTTGAATCTGAGTTATAATGTTGTTTCCTCAACACAAACAGACCTGGAGTTGTGTTTTGTTTTGTTTCATTCACACATTTTTAACACAATAATTCTGCATTCTCCTAACCTGATTCAGCAGTCGGTTTCACTTCATGGAAACTGTCTGACCGCAGCATTAGGATTCGTTTGCTCGATGGTAGGCGGGTACTTTTATTTAACCAATCACTCCTATTTGGTTGTGACATATGTAATGAGCCAAATCCCGTAGGAAGAAGGACAATAACGTCCTTCCCCATGATAAAATTAACCAAACATTCTCTTTGTTCCGGCTTTAAATCCTTGACCACACAGAATGTCTGTCTTTGTCTACATCCATCTCGACGCTTTGTTTACTGTTGTGCTGTTCTACAAAAGGGACACAGACAGGCGCTTGAGTTTGACGTCATGGCTTCACAGAGCTCCTCTCTGATTTGCCGGTATGCGGACTCACACTTCTGGGGTTCTTGCAAACCGTCTAGTGCAGGGGTCCTCAACCCAGGGGCCAGGGACCTGTACAGGAC
This sequence comes from Boleophthalmus pectinirostris, assembly GCF_026225935.1. NCBI lineage: Eukaryota > Metazoa > Chordata > Actinopteri > Gobiiformes > Gobiidae > Boleophthalmus > Boleophthalmus pectinirostris. Next base: position 2,299,854 of record NW_026571133.1, read on the forward strand.
CATGGGTTGTTTGGTACAAGGCTGCGAAAGCGCGAAGCCCCCCTCCTATACCCTGCGTGGACCGTCCGCCCCCCCCCCCCCCCCCCCCCCCCCCCCACAACACTGTGCAGACCATCCCCCTCCCATACATTGTGTGGACTGTCCCCTCTCCCGTACGTTGCATGGACAGTCCCCCCTCCCATATATTACGTGGACCATCCCCCCTCCCTTACATCGCGCGGACCACCCCCCCCCTCCCGTACACTGCTGCATGGACCGACCCCCCCCTCCCGTACAATGCGTGGGCCATCCCCCTTCCCGTATGTCGCGTGGACCGTCCCCTCTCCCATACGTCGCGTATATCGCGTGGACCGTTCCCCCTCCCGAACGTCGCGTGGACCGTCTCCCCTCCTGTACGTTGCGTGGACTGCCCCCCCTCCCGTACATCACGTGGACCGCCCCCCTCCCATACACTGCGTGGATCGTACCCTCTCCAGTACGTTGCGTGGACTGTCCCCCCTCCCATACATTGCGCATTAGAGCAAGTTACAGGTCAGATCTGTGGAGAGGCGACGCCGCTCACAGTCAGAATGTTGTTTTTCTGTGTATTTTTGAGCTATAAAACCACCTGTAATTGAATAAATGTAAGGTAGAGCTGTTTAATGTCACACTGTGGAACATTCCAGACAAAGCAATAACCTCAAGCATTTGACCGACCGTCAGTTACAAAAGTTACACAATGCACCTTTAAGTAATAGCTGATTGCATTGATTTGTATTGCAGAAACACTTAAGGCACATCTCAGTTCGATCGCGTAAATGCCTGAACGCGCCCGGGTTTACTCAAAATGTTTTCCTTCTCGTCTTGATGTGGTTTTCATGTTTTTTGCTTTTAAGTGACCATTAGCGAGTGTCCCTTCAGCGCTCAGACCCAAACATCACACCGTCTTTGGGGAGAAATGGGCCGTATACACTGAACCGCTCTGATGTACGACGGCGACATGCATTCAAAAACACACCATACAACCAAAAGTGTGGGCAAAATGTGTGTGATTTTTCTCCTTTTTATCATATCTCTGTTTATAACATTTAAAAGTTATCTGTTATTTATCGCAATGACAGAAAATTATGTAAAAAAAATAAATGCTTAAAGGCGTATTGTATAGATTTTCTGATGGTCCGTCAAATGATTTTCGTCGTGGAGATGTTGTTTTGTTTGGAATGTTTCACAGTGTCACAGCATTAAACCTTTCTAAGGTTTAATGTCACACTGTGGAATATTCCAGGCAGAGCAATGACATCTCCATAGAAACAAGCAGGTGACGGACCCTCCACCAGTAAAGTTACACAATTCACCTTTAAGAGGTCATCTATAATTTATCTTAATTACAGAAAATCGTGTTAAAATACATGCTTAACTTTTCTGGTGGAAGGTCCGTCAAATGCTTTTTATCATGGACAATTTAAACCAAAGCATTAACAGCTCCATGGAGACAAACACTGCACTACTATTATTTCCTGAATAATAGTACTGAGCGGATTTCAGGATAAGCCTGGACTTATTACACGACTTCGATGGAATAGATACATCCCGAATTTCGGACTTACAGTCATCGCGCAATGCATACTGGGAAGGGTCCTTCAAAAAAGTGAGGATCAAACCTCCATGTTTGTCAATAGACACATCCCACTGGGAAAACAAAGTCGATCTTTTCAAGTCTTTTGAACCATATCACTTTTGTTTCTGGTTCTGATATTGTCATATTTTAGTTTTGGGATTCGGACATCGTAATTGTGTGGATGTTGGATCCTAAGAGCGGAAAACAGCTCAAGAAATGGGCTTCAGAAGTTTGCGAACTCCATAACTGTAAAAGTGAATCAGATGTGTGTGACTCAAACCTCTGTTCAAACTGTTTCTCTTCCCAATGGAATTGAAAAACATTGAAAGGTGAAGGCGATGGGCAGGATTGATCCACGGGAAGAACGATAAAGGAAACATTTGGCTGCCGAAGAAATCATCCCGAGTTTGCAGCGAACATTTTGTATGTGGACAGTGTTGGGGAGTAACAGATTACATGTACCGGAGTTATGTAATCAGATTATGAGTAACTGTATTCAGTTACAGTTACTGTTTCAGTGAGTGGTAATTGGATTACAGTTACTTTGTTGAAATAAATGGATTACATGGTGGTATTTTCACATTTTGGGCTAAACCAGGACTAAAACCAGAACTAAACCAGGTCTAAAAGCAGGACTAAATCAGGTCTAAACCAGGACTAAACCAGGACTAAAACCAAGACTAACCCAGGACTAAAACCAAGACTAAAACCAGGACTAAACCAGAACTAAAATCAGGACTAAACCAGTACTAACCCAGGACTAAACCAGGACTAAAACCAGGACTAAACCAGAACTAAACCAGGACTAAACCAGACTAAACCAGACTAACCAGACTAAAACCAGGACTAAAACCAGGACTAAACCAGGACTAAAACCAAAACCAGGACTAAAACCAAGACAAAACCAGGACTAAAACCAGAACTAAAACAGGACTAAACCAGACTAACCCAGGACTAAACCAGGACTAAACCAGGACTAAACCAGAACTAAAACCAGGACTAAACCAGAAATAAAACCAGGACTAAACCAGAAATAAAACCAGGACTAAACCAGGACTAAAACCAGGACTAAAACCAGGTCTAAACCAGGACTAAACCAAGTGTAAACCAAGTCTAAAACCAGGACTAAACCAGGACTAAACTAATACAATATGACAGTAACAGTAGATTGGAAATAATTGTGATCTCATGTACAAATAATTTCTCTATCAATAATATTTTTAATCTGGTCAAGTAAAGACTGAAAAAACAAGAATTTTCAGGATGTGGTTTCTACGTTTATGTAGTTTTAAAAAGCATGAGAATATCAAGTAATCCAAAGTATTCAGATTACGTTACTCACTTTAAGTAATTTAATGGATTACGTTACAAACTACATTTTGGGATCTGTAATCTGTAATCTGTAGGGGATTACATTTTAAAAGTCACCTTCCCAACACTGATGTGGAGTAGTTTGATCGGAGGTTTGCAGTCACACAGATCCGATTCCCTTTTGCATTTATGGAGTTCGCAAACTTCCGAAGCCTGTTTTCCGCTGTTAGCATCCAACAACCACACAGTGACGATGTCCGAATCCCAAAACTAAAATATGACAATATCAGAACGAGAAACAAAAGTGATATGGTTCAAAAGACTTGAAATTATCGGCTTTGTCTATAGACGCATCCCACTGGGAAAACAAACATGGCGATTTGAGGCTCACTTTTTCAGAGGATCCTTCCCCGTATGAATTGTGCGATGACCGAAAGTCTGAAATTCGGGATGCATGTATACCCCCCTGGTATTGAATGTACAATAACAAAGTAGCTGTTTATACTCAACACGAGGCCCATTAAAGGTTGTATAGAGGATTTTCCAAGGAACGAGAAATCCAGCGACTGTTTGTCCTTTTTCAAATGTTGCGCATGCGTGAAACCACCCCCCCTCCCCTACAGCTCCTACGTAGAAACGCCTCCTCCCTCCTCCTCCTTACGCCAGAAACAGGTTTGTTTACAGCCGGTGCTGCACATGACTTGTAAACAACTAACTACAGTGTTGGTTAGGCAAGACGGAGAAGTGAGGAGCGGGGGGAGGGGTGTGCGGACATTTCGTTCGCGGACGAGAAGTGAGGAGCAGGGAGAGGAGAGAGGAGAGGAGAGGAGAGGGAGAGGAGAGAGAGGAGGAGAGGAGTGGTGCGCGAGATTCCGTGCCCGGAGAAGTGAGGAGCAGGGGGAAGAGCGGAACGGGCAGCGGGGACAGGAGCAGGAAAGGGGTGCAGAGAAGAGTGCGCGGAGATTCAGTGCGAATGAACTAACTACAACACGCAGCAGCAAGCGGACTCTTTCTTTGCCTTGAAAATTACGTTTTCAGACATAGGATATCGCTTTCGTGTCCTGAAAAACGTTTGTCTAAGCTCTTGGAAATAAAGTACGTTTTCATAATAAGCAGAAGTTTCCTGTCCAGGAGTAATTTGTGGACCAGTGCGTCAGTCTTTAGACCCTGCGTCTGCTTCAGTTCGCGCCATCGCTGGAATGAATCTTCAAGAATCACCTTAGTTTGGCTTCGCTGCTTTTCCCCTTGTCTTCTTCTTTCAGCGACCTCAAAAACGGACTTTCTTTTGCGGCGAACTGCTCCTGGATTCTTGTCGCCATTGCAACAAACTTTGTGCGAACTGCGAGGAAGATATAGGTCAAAAAAAGCCGCTAAGAACTGTTGCGTTGGTGGAGTAAACAGCGTCTGTGCGTCTTGCGTCTGTGGACTGTGTGACAGTCGTACGTAAACCACGTACCGGCGGCGCGCAGGCAAGTCAGTTACACTAGAAACGTAGGGAGATTGATTGACAGCCTGTCAGCTCACAGATAACGAGGCAGTGTCGTTATCTATTGGCAAATGTTTAGCCCCACCACGTCCAGAGTTGATGAATTTTTATTCTCTTTTTTTTGGTCATCATAATTACAAGGCTACTGCACCTCTATAATGCTATCATTGACAACTTGAAACAAAAAAAAAAAAAAAATCCTCCATACAACCTTTAATAAATAAACGTGCATCTTTCTAATGAAACCACTGCACATTGTATCAGGTTTGTGAAGTCGTATTTTGTTGTGTTGTCTTTATTTCTGAACAAAACAGCGAAATAAAAACACCAGGACCGTGTAGCGCGGGTTCATCCAGACATTTTAAACCCAAATCGACCCGCCGCGCTCACTTCCTGTCACGTCCGCTTACATAAACAGCGTGTGGGCGAACGATTCCACCATCTCCACCATCTCGTTTTTACACAACCATAAACAAAAATCGTCTCCCAACTTTTCTAAAGGACTGCAAAACTATACAGAAATGTTCAGTTCTTCCGCTTGATGTGTTTTTTTTATGCCGGCTGCTTTTAAGTGGTCATTTGTGGCCGCGCGTCCCTTTAGCGCCGGATCAAAAACGACGCGTATCTCCCCCCCAGAAGCTGCCTCCTCCTCCTCAGATCCTCAGCACGGGCTATTTCCTGGAAAACGATGTTCTTTTGATGGCATTTTCACACACGCTCGCGCCGCTTTGAAAGGAGCCAAACACCGGCGCGAGATAAAAGAAAAGGAGACAGGAGGGCTAAAAATATCTGGGCGAGGGAGGGGGAGGGGGGGGGCGATCACGTGACCTACCTGAAGACGCTGGCCCGAACAATTACGAGATAAAAGCGCCACGTTTTCAGACAGATCGGCTTTGAAAAGGGAGATTGCAGAGATGAAGGCAACAAAACAGGGACATCTTTGAAGTTTTTTATGATGGAAGAGGCTCGGAAAATATAAAAAAACATGTAAATTGCCCAAGAAGCTAATTAATATAATGGGTTTAGTGAGACTTCTCTACGGTGATAAGTTCGCCAGATGAAAGTTTCGACGTCCAGTGACACTTAAAGCCACATTATGCAACTTTTTAGACAGAAAATACACGAAAATATGTTTTGTTTTGTTTTTTTGTTTTTGTAATTTTGTAATTTAGTTGTGACATGTGTCCTGACCTGACTCTATAATCTAGAGCTACCAGGGGTGTAGTGTAGGGGTGAACTAGGACTGAATCAGGACTGAACTAGGTCTAAAACAGGACTAAAACAGGACTAAACCAGGACTGAACCAGGACTGAACCAGCAGGACTAAACCAGGTCTAAACAAGGTCTGAACCAGGACTGAACCAGGATTAAAAGAGGACTAAAAAAGGACTGAACCAGGACAGAATCAGGACTAAAACAGGACTAAAACAGGACTAAGACAGGACTAAACCAGGGCAAAAACAGGACTAAGACAGGACTAAACCAGGAGGACTGAACCAGGACTGAACCACTACTTAACCAGGACTAAACCAGGTCTAAACAAGGTCTGAACCAGGACAGAATCAGGACTAAAACAGGACTAAGACAGGACTAAAACAGGAATAAAACAGGGCAAAAACAGGACTAAGACAGGACTAAACCAGGAGGACTGAACCAGGACTGAACCACTACTTAACCAGGACTAAACCAGGTCTAAACCAGGTCTAAACAAGGTCTAAACCAGGACTGAACCAGGATTAAAAGATGACTAAAACAGGACTAAAAGAGGACTAAAAAAGGATTGAACCAGGAGGACTCAACCAGGACTGAGCCAGGACTGAACCAGGACTAAAAGTGGACTAAAACAGGTCTAAACTAGAACTGAACCAGAACTAAGTGTCGGGACAGGCGTGGAGGTGTGCCCATGTAGACCGTCGGGTGACCATCGGAGAAAGGACTGGTGCATTGACATTGGCATCACCCGATCGCGCTTCACGGACACTCACCAAGATTAGTCCTGGTTTAGACCTAGTTTAGACCTGGTTTAACTCTGTTTTAGTCCTGGTTCAGTCCTGATTCAGTCCTGGTTCATGTATTGTAGCCTGTGATTTATGTTCTGTAGGTGATTATGAACTGCATTAATGTTAATAACGATTCCACATCATTTTGAATAAAAAACAAAAATAATTTTCAATAAAAAAAACATCAGATATTACGGATTTTCACTGGGCTGGCACCTTTATGTTTGTTTGGGGGTTGATCAATGACAACCCCCACTTAACTCTTTCCCCCATGAAGACGACATTTGACGACCCCCCTGTTCCCTTAATGACGACTTTTGACACCTCCGCTGTATCACTAAAGACGTGATTTGACGACCTTTAGAAACGGCTCGGTTTTTCACATTTAAACAGAGACTGCGATAGGCGGGGCCACTACAACCCACACTAGACTGACCATTAGGATTCAAGGATATGTTTTCGCCGATTTTTTCCGAAGTTAATCGAAATAGTGACGATGGTAGCTTCCGGAAAAAACACAACACGAAACACGTGCAATGGAAAGATCACAGCGCTGCGGCGCACAGTTTTAGAAATAATGAAGAGCGGATGTATTTTATGGATAAGTTTAGAGAAAGTGACTTTTATAGATTTGAAAGTGATGATGAGGGTGATTATAAAGTGGAAATTGGCGATAGCGACGGACTTACAGAGAGTGAATCTTACAAAGATGAGAATGCCGCTGATGCGTCTGTATGGAGTCCTGCGATATCCAAACAAACTATCCAGGCTTTATACTCGATTATGAACCAAAATTGCCCTGAAATCACTCGTGGAAGTCTGTTTTCTTTTATGCAATTATGCTCTATGGGTGTAGCCCTAGTAACATATGTATGGGTTGTTCCTAGTAGGCGTCCAGGGGGAAAGAGTTAAAAAATCCCTGGCTACCTCCATGGAGAATGTTCCGGAGTATGGTTTTAACTTTTTATGTCCATGGAATCATTCAAGTGACTTCTCTTTACCTGTTTAAAGCTACATACTGTACCTTTAAGTATAGCTGGGCCATACAACAATGAAAATAAACAAAAAACTAAAATAAAAAACTAATCATTTGCCTTTCTCTATTAGTACTTTGCTGTGACTAGAACTCTTCCATCCAGCAATGATTTGACCATGGGTGAGTTTAAAAACATCTTCAGAAATGTCCATTCTTACGTTGACTGCGCTCTCCATTTCACAGATCTGACTTGTAACTTGGCTTGGTTGTCTCCAATAATATAGACAAGTTTAATGCCATACTTTGGAACATCCTAACAAAGCAATAACACTTGAAATGGCTGCACCTTGCACCCGAAAAGTTCCAAGGTTTTTCTAAAGTGATCTGCTTCTTCTTCTTCTTCTTCTGTTTGCAGCCGTTTGATTTGGATCAGAATCCACAGGGGGGCAGCGAATGAATTAATAATGAAAGAGTCATTCATGAGTTTGAGGGTGATTATCACATTGTGCTGATGTGAAGCAAAACCAAACCTCCTGATATCCCCAGAGCACTTTCATATAATGGTTTTTACACAGCCGCAAAGAAGATCTCTCTATTATCTTCACTAACAAACAGGCTTACACAAAAAAACAACTACGAGTGATTTTTCTCCTAGCATTTTTATCAATACCTGGGTTTAAATGGTCAATAAACACTTACACAACTTACATAAATAAATAGAACAAGTCAGGTTTAACATTTGTCCATTGTGCTTTTGGATATTTGTTATTAAAATACCAAATACTGAATCCATGTTCAGTGAGGGACTTGTGGGGACCAAAAACACACTTATATCACAAATCATCCAGTCTAGTGCGGGGAAAAAAAAAGAGGTCTTCACAATACGATTTAGAGAGACAAACGAATATTTCCCTCCCTCTGTTTTCCAAAATAACATTGTACATCAAGCATTGTGTTCAAAAAAAGTTTTCGTTCATACTGTACTGTACTACAGGTGTAACGATATCCAAATTTTATGATACGATATTGTCACGGTATGAACCTCACGGTACGATATTTATTGCGATACCGTGGGAAAGTTCACGATATGGTGGAGAGGCTCACGATTAAGGATGTAACAATATCCAAATCTTTCTGTACGATATTTTCATGATAAACATCTTACGGTACAATATTTATTGTGATATTTTGTGGAGGTTAACAAAACTGTGAATATGCTACTTTTTCCTCTTAAAATGCCTTGACAAGACTTAATCCAAAGAACTAAGACTCAAAGCCTGATCCTGTCAGATCTGAGAAGCCTCAAA
>NW_026571133.1:2313530-2351030 GCF_026225935.1 Boleophthalmus pectinirostris
TGCTGCGATTACATTTCCGTGAGATGCGGAGCTCTGAGCCGATCCTTCTCCTGCGGTCTCCTCCGAGCCTGGTTCAGTTCTGGTTTAGTCCTGGTTTAGTCCTGGTTTAGTCCTCCTCTTCAGTCCTGCAATCAGTCCTAGGTTAGTCCAAGGTTAGTCCTGGGTTAGTCCTGGTTTAGTCCTAGTTCAGTCCTGGTTTAGTCCTGGTTTAGTCTTGGTTTAGTCCTGGTTTAGTCCTAGTTTAGTCCTGTCTTAGACCTGGTTCAGTCCTGGTTTAGTCCTGGTTTAGTCCTAGTTCAGTCCTGGTTTAGTCCTCCTCTTCAGTCCTGGTTTAGTCCTGGTTTAGTCCTGTCTTAGACCTGGTTTAGTCTTGGGTTAGTCCTGGGTTAGTTCTGGTTTAGTCCTAGTTCAGTCTTGGTTTACTCCTGGTTTAGTCCTAGTTCAGTCCTGGTTTAGTCCTGGTTTAGTCCTGGTTTAGTCTTGGTTTAGTCCTGGTTTAGTCCTAGTTTAGTCCTGTCTTAGACCTGGTTCAGTCTTGGTTTAGTCCTGGTTTAGTCCTAGTTCAGTCCTGGTTTAGTCCTGGTTTAGTCCTGGTTTAGTCCTAGTTCAGTCCTGGTTTAGTCCTCCTCTTCAGTCCTGGAATCAGTCCTGGTTTAGTTCTAGTTCAGTCCTGGTTTAGTCCTGTCTTAGACCTGGTTTAGTCCTGGTTTAGTCCTGGGTTAGTCCTGGTTTAGTCCTAGTTCAGTCCTGCTTTAGTCCTATTTCAGTCCTGGTTCAGTCCTGGTTTAGTCCTCCTGGTTTAGTCCTGGTTTAGTCCTCCTCTTCAGTCCTGGTTTAGTCCTAGTTTAGTCCTGGTTTAGTCCTCCTCTTCAGTCCTGGTTTAGTCCTAGTTCAGTCCTGGTTTAGTCCTGGTTTAGTCCTGGTTTAGTCCTAGTTCAGTCCTGCTTTAGTCCTATTTCAGTCCTGGTTCAGTCCTGGTTTAGTCCTGGTTTAGTCTTGGTTCAGTCCGTGGCGTAGGCAGCTCAAAAGTTTGATATAATCTCGGGTTAACGGGCGGGTGTGGTCCTGTCCTGCTCGGGTGCAGGACTCTGCTCTGTACGGCTCCATTACGGAATAAATGAATCTTCAGTTCATTACGAAAGGACGACAGCAGCAATAAGTTTTAAGAAGGATGTAAAAAGAGTTGTAAGTGTCCTGTGTGAGAAAAGTGTGTAAAGTTTGTGGTGAAGAGTTTTACAGACTTAAAACAGATATAATATATAAATATGTAATAAGTGAGTCTGTTCTGTGTTTCTGTCGTGTTGGAGACGGTTCATGTTAAACCTTTCAGAGATTGATACGTCTGCAGGTCGTACACACAGACACACGTTTATATGAATGGACATATATTCTAGCCTCGTAGTTTTTTGGTGGTGAATTACTTCGCGGTGCACAGACCTACATCAGTGTATCAGTGTTTTCAGGTGTCCACACGGTGCCGGATCAGATCTGTACTCAGATGAATTCGTGGGAGCTGGAGGCACTAAATCTCTGGAGCCGTTTTCCATCGGATTAGTGTGGACATACACTAGCCAGGCTGGCGCCACCTAGTGCCTCCGCTCAATTTCATTTCTCTCCAGCGACTAGGTCAGGAATCAAAATACTCTAGATCAGGGGTGTCAAATTCATTTTGTTCCGGGGGCCGTATCCAACCGACTTTGATCCCAAAGGGGCCGGATCAAAAAACTCATGTCATATAAACCCCAAAAATAACAATAAGTTCAAATATTTGTGCAGAGAAATGCAAATCTATTCCAGAAATCTTTTTTAATTGATGAACTATTTCTTTAACAAAATATTATAATATTATGAAAAAAAAAAATACAATTTGAACACAATGTTTTAACATGTACGCAAATAGGAATAAGTCCATTTTTTTTTTGTAAAATCCTGCACTCAGCTCCACTTTTCTCATGTTGGACATTTTGTTGATGAGGGTGTCACGGTCAACAGTCAAAACGATCGTCCTTTAAGAGCATTTGGAAAGAGACAAGTCTTCATTTGTGCTGCTCTGGTGGGAGGGGCCACGTACAGAGACACTTGAGATGCTGCTATGCTAAGAGACGCAGAAAATTATCAATATTTTAATAGAAAATATGATTAAAATATTTTAGTAGAAAATCAGCCGAGGGCCAGATTAAAGGTCTTGGAGGGCCGGATCTGGCCCCCGGGCCTTATGTTTGACACCTGTGCACTAGAGGGTTGCAAGAACTCCGGAGTCAAACATTCAGTGTTGCCAACAATTCGCGAGATCAAGGATTTAATGCCGGAACAAAGAGAATGTTTGGTGAATTTTATAAAAAATAGAAAGACGTTATTGTCCTTCTTCCTACGGGATTTAGGAAAAGCTTAATAAACCAGTTAATCCTGTTAGCGCCGCATTACATACATCACGACCAAATAGCAGCGACTGGTTAAATTTAAAAAAAGTACCTGCCTACCGACGAGCGAACGAATCCTAATGCTGCGAGGTCAGACGGTTTCCACGAAGTGAAACCATCTGATGAATCAGACTAGACGAACACTGCATCTGCACAAAAACGACTCGAATTCGTCTTAGTTTGGATGGGACCTGAGTTAGTAGCTCAGTTACCGTGCTGTAAAAGTAATGAAATACTCAGCAAAGTAATTATCCAGTTATTTTTCATGTCATGTTCTATTGCACAGAAAATAGAGTTTGTCTTTAATGCAGTGGCTCTGGCTTCACACTCACTGCACCGGGGCTCAGGGTGAACAGCAGAGAGGTGTGTTACATGTGACGGTGTGAGGCGCTTCATTAGATTCGAGTTTTGTTTTTTTCCCAGGGCACAGTTACACTTAATGTCCACATTCTTGTCTTTTATTTCAATGAGGGAGAAGTAGAGTTGTTTTTTCCTGTTTGAAAACGCTGCTTTGAACATCCCTGGCTCCTCGTCGTTGCCGTTGTCGCGTTCTCGTTGAGTTTGTCTCTTTTAGCCTGATTTGTGCGGGAAAGAAACAAGAAGAGAGCGTGAGCAGAGACTCCGCCCACCCAACTTTTTACCCAATCATGTTGTCCCTGCTGTGTCCCTCGCTGTCCTCGCTCCTGCTGCTGATGATATGTGTGTGTGTGTCTGCTGCATGAAGCCTGACATCTGCCTTCTCGTTCTCTCTCTTTTTCTCTAAACTAAACATTTACTTTTTCTTTTTGCAGAGACTGAAGAAATCATAGCGAAGAAGACCCAAGACGGACCGTGAACACGAGCCTCCACAGCGGACGGTAAGTGAGACGACTTTTCCGTGATCTGTTCACCTTGTGCCGGATATGTGCATGATATGATGTCGACAGCAAATACAAAACATACATCAGTACATTTTAAAACCTCCAGAGAACATTGAACATTTTACACAAATCAGCTTTATGTCATGTTTTAGCAGTTCGCTGTGACTCAAAAGGAGCGAGTCTGTAAAACCCCGAAGCACAAATGCGCATTTAACGATGACTTGTACCAGAAATTCCCCGCCTTCCATCCCGGTCGAGACAAGAGGGAGGCCATGTGCACAGTTTACAAAGCAGCACATATGTTTCGGTGTCCAGTTGTGGTGCCAGGGACCTCATAAAAAACATGAAAAATCTTTGCCAGGGGAGAGTAGCTCAGTGTGGATGACGAGGCCCCACCTCTGACAAACAGAAACATGGTCGCCCTAAACTGTATTCCACTGAGTCGTGTCCTTTAGTCCGACAGAAGTTGAACCGCATCAGCGCACAAGGAAAGAGCTGATTTTTTCTTCGCTTAGTTGATGCAAATGAGCCATGCGTTTTTAAGTTTCGTTTCTGTGAGAGTTGCGCAAAGCTGCATTATAATGTCAAACGGGCTGATGTGGCTCTAGAGTCGTTACGGTTTATATGTCGTAAAGTTGAATTTATTTATGCAGATTAGTAGTGCAGATAATAATAAAAATAATGATCATTTTAATATAAAAACGTGAAAGATTAATCGATAATTGATTGTTAATTGTTGGGTGGAGAGTCCTTGCCTCAAGTGGAGGAGTTCAAGTATCTCGGGGTCTTGTTCTCGAGTGAGGGGAGGACGGAGCGTGAGATTGACAGGCAGATCGGTGCAGCGTCGGCAGTGATGCGGTCGCTGTATCAGACCGAGCTCAGTCACACGGGAGGAGCTCGGAGTAGAGCCGCTGCTCCTCCACATCGAGAGGAGCCAGTTGAGGCTCGGGGCCTCCCTCGGGAGGTGTTCCGGGCATGTCCCACCAGGAGGAGGCCCCGGGGAAGACCCAGGACACGCTGGAGGGACTATGTCTCTGGGCTGGCCTGGGAACGTCTCGGGATCCCCCTGGAAGAGCTGGAGGAAGTGTGTGTGGAGAGGGAAGTCTGGGAGGCCCTCCTCAGAAGAAGAATGGATGGATGGATGATTGTTGATTCTCTCGACGATCGATTAAGAAAATTTAATCGAATGCCCATCGCTAATTTCAATATTTCTGCACACCCCTGCTCTCTACGAACAGTTTTTAATGTTTATCAGAAAATAACTACTCAGTATTCTGTCATTTTCGGGACATTTAGGACTGGATTCAGGATTCGGGACGACAGCTTAGATTTTGGGACTGTCCCGAAATTTTTCAGGACGTCTGATCACCCAAATTGAAACGAATAGGTCCCACAAACCCTGCAGATTTAGGCTCAGTTCTTCTCCCAAACTGAAAAACACTCCACTTTATGATATCATGTGGTAATACAGGAAGTGCTCCACTGTGTTTTTAAACTCTATACACCTTCACTTGAATCATTTGGATCATTTAAGGCTTGGAATTGACGATCTGAACTGAACTAAAGGTAAAAGGTAAAGCTTCATGACATCACAAGGTGGAACAGAGCGTTTTGAGCTTGATCTAGACAGACTAACAATACAGGATCACTCAGACATGTGCGAATGAACAAAACACAACTCCGAGTACATTTTTCAGGAGGAGTTAACAACATTATAACAAGCAACATATAAAACATCCAACGTTCTTCCATATGCTGTGGCCATATGTGCTCCTCTCGCTGCTTAAACTACACGCCGTTTTAATTGGCATTTTCTCTACGGTTCCTTGTCACTTTTTGCCGTTTTGAGCGAAAAACTTGGTTCATTTCGGGGTAGTGATCTAAAACGCTGCGTTCTGGCTGCCTCCGAGCGGGTAAAGCTACAACAACTAGCATGCCAACACACATTTCCTGACTACGAGACAATAATTAGACGCAGACAGCTGAGGTTTTGTTTTTTTTTTTTTTTTTTAGAGCTACTTATGCAATTTATCTGCACAGGGGCAACACAAACTTTGACTTATCCACGGTTTTCAAAATCATGAGAAATTAGGTCTGTTGCCATAGCGATTAACCATTTAAAACATAATTAGATAAAAGTCCTGAAACTCATGAATAAGTACTTTCTTGGATATCTACTTTGTACTTAATCGTATTTTGAAGTAACAGTCTGTCCCTGTTCTTTGGCTACAACTTCACAAACCTGACGCAATGTACAATCAGCAAAATAAACTGCACGGTGATTTGCGCTCCGAAGGGGGAGTGACTTACTGCGGAGAGCAAAGAGAGTAGGCAAACTTAGAGCAAAAAAAACAACAAAATGAAGCTTGAATTAAACATGTTAATATGATGTTTTTGGTGAATATTGCATTTTCGAAACAATAAAAGGAAACATGGTGATTTTTAAAGGTCTTATATAACAATTTTCGAATGTTCTAATGTTTTTCCTCATCACAAACAGACCTGGAGTTGTGTTTTGCTTCACTCACACATATTTAACACACAAACCCTACAGATTTAGGCGGAGTTCTTATCTCAAACTGAAAACACTCTGTTCCACCTTGTGATGTCATGTGGTCATACAGGAAGTGCTCCTCTATGTTTTTAACTTACTAACTTACACCTTCACTAGAATCATATGAATACCGTATTTTTCGAACTATAAGGCGCATTTAAAATCCCTTAATTTTCTGTAAAATCGACAGTACGCCTTAGAATCTGGTGCTCCTTATGTATTAATTCTGGTTGCGTTTACTGACCTCGAACCGATTTTCACTCATATTCCACAGAGTCGTTGTTCTTTAGTCCAACAGAAGCTGAACCGCATCAGCGCACAAGGAGCGAGCTGATTTTTTTTTATCGCTTATAGTTTATGCAAATGAGCCATGTGGTTTTAAGTTTTGTTTCTGTAAAATGTATAGTTTAGTTTATATAGTTTATTTATTTAATGATACAAGGACAGTGCACAATTTACATGAACCTTAACAGGAGAGATGCTTTTTACAAGTGCTAATTTCCATCTGTCGTCCATGGGCAGATTATTTTATTGATTGATCTATCAGCTGTTCTTCCTGAAGACCTATGTAGCATGTTTTGGGTTGATGGGGGAAAACCGGAGCGCTGGAGGAAACCCATCCAGACACGGGGAGAAACATGCAAACTCCACACAGAAAGGACAAGGCGACTCGGGAATCAAACCCGGAACCTTCTTGCTGTGAGGCGTGACTTCTAGCGTGCCACCTCCAACGTAAACAAATGTGCGTAAAGCTGCATTCAACACTTTATTACTTAATCTATATTTGAGTCTAAAGTCTCAAGCGTCGTCCTTTTGTTTCGCTTAATGCGCCTTATAATCCGGTGCACCTTATAGTTGCAAAAATACGGTAATTTCAGACCTTTGAGCTGAAGAGAAAAGGTACCTGTTCACTTTAAAAGTACCGCTTCATGACATCACAAGGTGGAACAGAGCATTCTGAGCTTTTGAAACTAATAATAAAGAGTTACTCAAACGTGTGAATGAAACAAAACAAAACTCCAGCTCTGTTTTTGAGGAGGTAACAACATTATAACGTGACTTGCACATCTTTATGAAATAGATTTTGTGGAACTTTAAACATTTTCTGGAATAACTTGTGTGGACTTTCTCCTTGAGTAATAATATTTTGAAGTAACATCACCCCGACTAACCTCAGCGTACCAGTTTCAAAGCCCCGTGTGAGCGCAGTTTGAAGTTTAGTCCCTCTTTAATTCCCTCTTTAATCACATTTTTTAGTCTAATTATCGATCACACACGCACACTTCTTACCCACGATCCTTCGCAATCTGTCTGAACACACAAAAGAGTAAAGTTTCGTCTCCATCTGTCCGTTCGCTGCAGGTTTGTGGGGGGTACCATCTATTAAAGAGGCACCATAACTCACACCGCAGCCAAAATCGAGATCTGAGACTCCAATTAACCTGGCGCTGCGTGAGGCTCGCGTCGCACCTGGAGGAAAGCATGCTGGGACCAACTATCCACAAACTTTCTATCTATCATCGAGTAAAACTGTACGGAAGAGAACAAAGAAACCCGCTTCGATCCGCAATCCCATAATGCTTTGTGCTGCTGGAGTCCATTATCGGAAAATTAGCTGCAGAGGCTTCGGAAAATGTACAATGCGAAGTTTGCCGCAGTTCAGACGGGGGACTATTGTTCGGATCAAAGGAGGAGAGCGGAGAAGAGAGAGCCAGTTTGAAAAGTTACCAAGATTATTTAGAGAGAATAAATGCTGTTTACAAGATTAAATGAAATCGTGATTTGAACGGCAACAATTATCAAATGCTGTAGGTGTCATAATGTCCTTCTCCAACCGACTCCATATGGGTTTATTATTTATAAAGTTACAACTCCAGTAGTTTAAACACATTCTGAAATGCTCTGGTTTCTTGTTTTATAAATCGTCCCTGTTTACCCGGGACAGTCCCAGTTTTCAGTCTGTGTCCCCTGTTCCAGCAGATTTATCCAAAACCACTGATTTGTTCCAGTTTTATACAAGAAATGTCCCAGGTGTCTGTGTTTTTGACCATTTTGATCTACACCAGGTCTAAATCTGGACTAAACTATGATTAAACCAGGACTACATCAGGTCTAAACCAGGACTAAACCAAGACTAGAATCCCTGCCAACAGTAAGTACGTACGGACTATACAATACATAACTATTAATATATGCAAAGAGGCTTGCAATTGAATATATTGTGAGGACCTCACCAGACTTTAGATGTTACAGTATCATGATATTTCAGTTAATGTTACATCATTACATGCAATGTGCATGTTCTACACATTTTTCTATGGTAACATGTTTAGTAATTTCTAGGGGTGTAAGAAAAATCGATTCAGTGATATATCGTGATACTTTATTGTACAATTCTCGAATCGATTCAAAATGCATCCGAGTAGATTTTTTAAGCAATGTTTTTCACTAAAATTCATTAGTTACTTCACTGTTCTTATGTTTAAAAAGGTAATAAATTATATTTCATATATATGCCTGATTCATCAGCCAGTTTCACTTAGTAGAAACTGTCTGACCTCGCAGTATTAGATTTCGTTGGCTCGACAGTAGGCGGGTACTTTTTTTATTTAACCAATTGCTGTTATTTGGTCGTGACGTATGTGATGCGCCAAATCCCGTAGGAAGAAGGACAATAACGTCTTTCCTCTTCATAAAATTCACCAAACATTTTCTTTGTTCTGGCTTTAAATCCTCGATCTTGGGAATCGTTGACAACACTGAATGTTTGGCTCTTCGCTGATCGGCTGGTGCCTGAACTCACACTTCCGGGGTTCTTGTAAACCGTCTGGTGTATTCTGATTCCTGACCAAGTCACTGGAAAGAAATTAAATTGAGCAGAGGCAGTAGGTGGCACCAGCCTGACTAGTAGTTGATTATATTATTAGAAGTAATTATTGATAAATTGCAATATATCATCAATGTTTTGAGTATTGGGATGTATTGTGATATATTAATCGTGACATAGATATCATGATATGTATCGTATCGTCAGACTCAAGGCAATGCAGTCATGGAGACACAATGCACACATTAGCAGACAAAGTTTTAAACTTGTCTGAAAACTGATCAGTCCAAGCGTTCACGACCCTGTTTAGGAGTTTGATTTTCAACAGAACGGTGAGAGTGAGAGCGAGCGAGATTGTGAATGTAATTTTATGTGTGAGAGACTTGTTTAAGAGAATATATACAGTAAAGGCAGAACCACCAGACTCATGAACATCCATTATGCTGTATATATATCAGCTGATCCAGAATCTGTCATATATATACTACTGCAACTTTAATTATTTTATTTATTTTTTTTATGTCAAAGGGACAATGCATATTCATGAACATAATACATAGTGCTGCAGGTCAGAGAGAAAGAGACACATAAGACAACATCACACAATAGACAATCTGTCAATGACAATTCACAGGACAAACATGGTAGAAACAGCACAATAAGGCTACGTTCAGACTGCAGGGATAAATGCTCAATTCCGATTTTTATGTGAAATCCGATGTTGTTGCGAGGTCGTTCACATTTCCAATTAAATGTGACTTGTATGTGACTCCAGTGTGAACAGTTAAACGGCCCGAAAGTGTCCCACATGTGACACTGGAGACACGACGACGTCAACCGCAGCGAGCGTCTCTGTGTTTACAGAAGTTGTCCAAACATGGACGCAGCATCGAGCACCTGGAGATTTTAAAGTTCCTCTCGTACCGGAGCCAGAACATGAACAACTTACTTGTTTTAAGGAGGAGATTGAGAAGGAGAAGGACGAGGTTTTTGGTCGTGGTGTTTTGTGGGACAGCGGCAGCGACGTCCGTTGAAAGGAACGTGTGGATGTGGAGACGGAGCCAAGAGTGGTGAGTGGTGATGTGCTTCACTTCAGTGACACGGAGTTCATTAACAATTTTCACCTACTTCAGCGCAGAATAGTGACGTTTGTGGTTTGTTGATAACGTGTAGGTGGATGAATGCACTTTGGCCGTTCACACTGAAGTCGCATGTCAAAAGATCAGATATGTATCGGTTTCAGGAGCACATATCCAAGTGTCCTGGGTCACATTTGAAAAAATCTGATCCGTGTCGTTCAGACTGTCAATAAAAGATCAGATACAGGAACATAGAGGCCAAAAAATCTGATTTGGGTCACTTCAGGCTGCAGTCTGAACGCAGCCTAAGACACAATCATGACACACAACACTGACATTTACATAGAAGCAGAACATTAGTGACACAGATCTGGATGGTTTCAGATTAGTTTTAAATGTACTGAATGTGCTGGAGCCTCTTATTGCAGCCGGATGTTGTTCCACATTTCTGTGTCCTTGACTCCTCACACCTGCTGACTGAATGTTGTGCGTCTATAACGTCTTACACAGTCGCCTCTGGTAGAGGCTGTTGTTCCCCGACCACTGCTGCTGGATCTGAGCATAATGAACTCACCCAGAGGTGGGGAGCGACTTCATTTAAGACCTTATATAATGAGCAGGCGAGTTTAAATTTTCTAACTTAAGATATTATATTTCTGAAGCATGAGACAGTGATGAAAAGATAAATATTTCCTGTCAAATATATTCAAAGCTTTTTTTTTTTAAGTGATTCTGTTGCTTTAAAGGTGACCGGTTAGTGATGCTGTATTTAATGTGAGAGAAAATCACACTGTGGAGAAACATTTTAGCTGCATTTTCTGGCAACGATGATCTAATTTGCCTAAAGTTGTGAATATTAAGATTAAAAATATTTATTATGTTTTTACATGATTTTAAACACCAACATTCTTGAATTCTTTGAGGACTTTGATAGATGTTTGGAAAACAGCATGCAGACAGTTTTTTTAGTGTTCAGTAAGAGACTTATCTACACTGGTGATTACTGATGTTAACTTCTCTGAGGCTTCTATGACAGAGGGGTTCGGTCAAGTGGTAACGGAGGGAAACAGGGGCAGATTTTTGACATTCAAATGTCTCTTATTCAGAAACTAGAGGAACTATTGAAATAAGTAAAGTATCAGAATGTAGGAAAGAGTTACACTCCAACAGGGTCAAGTTAAACCTGTGATATTCTTTCAAGTTGTTGACAAAAAATTTAAAAACTCATGTCGGTAACGGAGGGAATGAAATATGCAGCACTTTTTGGGCAATAAATCCAAACAGTGATAACTCTTGGTTCTCACTTACATATCCTTAACAAACTGGTTTGAATATTTGCTTCATATAGTTTTCTACCATATGGTACAAGATTAGGTTGAAAAACCTCTTACTTTTTGAGTCATGAGATTTTTTATTAAGAAAGGTCATGGTAACGGAGGGAAAAGTAACGGAGGGAAAATTGTGCAAACAAGTAGAAGGTGCAGGATTTTACATAATTTGTTGCTTTTTTCTTCTGAATACTTTAATATTACTTCAAAATGAAAGGAAACTATTTCTATAAAATATGTCAGTCCTTCCAAGCAAATTTTTATCATTTTAAATACTTTTTTTTTTTTTTAAAATCATGTACCTTCATCAACAGTTCAAAGATGGAATAACACAAGATATGATGAAATACATCCATTTATTTACATGATTTTCAGGTCTTTGAAATTTGGGAAATAATTTTTGTTCCATGTTTCATACATGGTCTGTTTAAAACATATGGAACTTTAGAACCAAAAATGGTACAGAAAAAAGGTCAACAGTTTCATAAACTAGAGTACATATGTATCTGTTCAATACATTTTTATATCAGATGCATTAACTTGAATTTTTGGCCTTGATGTTTACTTCTGCTTGACTGGGCCCAGATTTGACTTACTTTTGTACATCATGCGTTAGTACATTATATGTATGTTATTGTTTTTAGGCTAGTTTTAGTATTTAATTCACCCTGTCACTTTCACTTTCACTGGCACTAACAGGATCTGTCTCAGGGATGAGTGGATGGATGTGTTGATTGATACGTAGAGAAACATGATTTCATCTGCTCGGACAGGGGACACAGGGCTCAAAACTGGGACTGTCCCGGGTCTGGTCACCCTAGTTAAAATAAAGCACTGAGTATGTCTATTAAAGCCTCAGACAGAGCAGTGCATACAGTTAGCGCCGCACCCCCAAAAATCAATTGCAAAATATCAGTTCCATTCCAAATAAAGCTGTCATTTTGTCCATTCTGAAACCAATTCCGAGCGTCAAAAACAGCTCCCCATTTACCGCGGCCGAACTTGTGTATCAACTTTCCCACTGTCAAAACTCCGTCACGTCTCGATATTAAAAGTTGGCGTCGTGATGCGTGTGGCCTTTCCGTTTACGTGAGAGTAAATGAGGACTGACAGCCCCTAATGCCCCGCTGCTGTCACGGCCGCGGGGAACGGTTTGGCCCCGTCCCGTGATCGAGGCGAGGTTTTGACACCTCTGCAGATTGATATCGTGAGCCGGTGTGGGTGTTGGTGACAGCGGTGACGGAGAGAGGAGCGTTCCCCCCTCGCGCGTCCCTCCGCATTTCCATATTCATTCTTCACATTGTAAAACGTTGTCAGAGAGACGCGGTGCGGAGAGAGGAGCAGACATTTTCTAAGTCCTTTAAATCCTCTTTAAACCGCGCCGAATGTCAGATACGCTCCCACACACACACTGTAATGAATGACAAAGCTGTAAGTTGGACTCCACGCTGTAAAAACACACATCAGGCTGGATTTAACTCTGAATGTGGCTCTTTGTTTGAGTAGTTACACTGATTTAGCTGGTTGGGCGATCAAGATTTTTCCTAATATTTCTGACTGGACTTTCGGCTCTTTTATGGGATCCGAATCATTTCAAAGAGCCGTTCTAAAGATTTATTTATTTATATGACGGGAGCCAATGGGAGAACTCGTTTTATCTTTAAACTAAGGCTGGGCAAAAATTTAAAAAATCTTAATCGCATGAGTTCCTGTGATTAATCATGATTAATCGTTATATGCAAAACTAATTAATGAATTCAGAAGTAGCCTATAGGCGAGTTTCATTGTTGACAAAAGCGCGTGTTGCATGCTGGGAATTATTATGGTCGGCGGCAAGAAACACTAATTCAACATGACGGACGGAGGGAGAAAGCACGTAAAGGGTATTGATCCCGGTTATTTATCCAGTCTAACGGCAGAGGACCCAAGACCATTTGACCAGAAATTGGTCATAAGCATCGACGGAGCCAAATCACCCTTTTCAACCCCGACAAAAGGTGGACCAAACCAAATTTCTGGTCAGAATCACCAACTACCTGGACAAATATTCACTTGGGCGATATCCACAATGACTTGGTGGAAACTCCTGGGCCATTCACAGCAGAAAAGATGAAAACCTCCAAGAGTCTCGATGTGTTGTTGAACTTGTTGGAGTCCACGGTTTGTTAGGATCTTCTACGTTTGCTCTGCGGATGTTTGAAAGTCGTTTAATTCACCGTTAGTGGTTCTTTTCACTCAGAATACGAAAAAGACATTTTCCTTCTTCCGTGCTTCTATTTGTGCATCTGATAATGCAGCAGGAATTTACCATTATCGGGGATAAATACACGAGGTTACGCACTGTGTTTGACGCTATCGTGTTTCTTGCCTCCGACCAAAATATTTCCCAGCAGCAACGCGGGCTTTTAATAACAATGACGTCAGCTGAAACTCACCTATAGATCACTTTGATTGGAAATGTAAACAAAGTGCCACATGTTTGTTGTTGTTTGTCTGTAAAGTCCATGTTTATTCTTCTTCGTTTGGAGAATCTCACTCAAAAAAAGAACAAATATTAGTTCAGTTTGTCAATTCCTAGAATTTAACTTAATGAATTGAATTGAAAAGTAAAGTGCATGTGATCAGCAGCAGTAAAATAAAGTGTTCAGTGTAAATCTCAACTGAAAATATCAAATCAAATTAAATATAAAACTGAAATGTATTTCCACAGTCAAGGCTTTAATGTTTCTTGTTTGATATAAAAACGAGAATCTCAGTCAAAAACAGTAAAAAAAACACTTTGAGTACAGTTTGTCAATTCCTGCAACTTTTTCTTTTTTTTTTTTTTTTTACTTTTCTGAACAAAGCAAGTTGCTAAGACATACAAGAATATTATTATTATTATTATTAAGAATGTGATCGCTGGCACTGGCTTCTCGCAGAAGAAAAGTGAGATCGGTGGAGGGGGGAGGGGGGTTAACTGTGCGGTGGTGCCTCTGAAAGCTCTTGGTGCCCAACACGCTATACACAATGTGGCTGTGTGGAGCGACGGCTCTGACACGTTGCATCAAGTTTTAGCAATTATTTTGCCAAACCTTATGAACATACAGAACAGGATACAAGACGGCAGAACTCTTTACAGAAAACACAGACGGCCAGACTGTCCATGTGAATGTCTGTGTTGATACAATAATGTTTGAAATAAAACTAACCTCACATCGCATGAATCGTCGCATGTTAAGGGACTATTTTCTCATATATCAGTCCGCCGCTGCCGAGCTTTCTGTCAGGAAGTACAACTCTCTGCTGCTGCTCAGACGTAAATCCTTCAAATGTATGATTACATGTGCCGGAGTTAAGTAATTAGAGTACAAATTATGAGTAACTGTATTCAGTTAGTTACTTTTTCAGTGAGTGGTAATTGGATTACAGTTACTTTGAAATAAATTGATTACACAGTGGTATTTTCCTGTTTTTTTGTTTGTTTGTTTTTTTCAGTAATTCCACTCATTGCCGGACACTAAACCAGGTCTAAAACCAAGTTTAAAACCAGGTCTAAACCAGGTCTAAACCAGGACTAAACCAGGTCTAAACCAGGACTAAACCAGGTCTAAACCAGGTCTAAACCAGGACTAAACCAAGACTAAACCAGCTCTCAAACAAGATTTAACAGCTGTGTGGACCGTGTCTCCTCCTCTTCTATCAATAATATTTTTAATACAGTTAAGTAAGTTTTTTTTTACTGTCTTTTATCAGACTTATGTGAAGATTTCCTCGTCTTTGCTTCTCTACAGCCAATCAAGTAATCCAAAGTATTCAGATTACATTACTCACTTTAAGTAATTGAATGGATTATGTTACAAACTACATTTTTGGGGTATGTAATCTGTAATCTGTAGGGGAATATATTTTAAAAGTCACCTTCCCAACACTGTCTATCAACACAGACATTTACATTGACAGTCTGGTATAATAACAGATCTGTTTCAGGTGTTTTGTGGAGTGGGTAAGACTGTTTTTAGTGGCAGGATAAATATGACCTTTGACATGCACTAGTCTAACACCAGTGACCTCTGCAAATACAAGGACTGGATGGAATATTTCAAAAAGTGTCTCCAAACGTCTCCAACACTCTGGCTCACGAGGAAATGAGCTCCTATATCCAAAATTCTGGACTGTCCCTTTAAAAATCTCATTAAAAAACACACTTTCACTCACCGGCTTTTAACACGGCGTGAGAATTGTGTGGTCCTTTGCTTGATTTTGTTAATTTTTTTGCTTTATTGTGCAGCACTTTGGAGACTTGGAGTTGTTAAAATGTGCTCGGATTGGATTGGATCAGCTGCAAAGTATCAACCGACGCACACAACAGCTCAAATTAAGGTTGCTAGTCTAAATCCCGCTCCCGATTTTCAGCTCTCGCAGCGAAACAAACATCGGCGTCTCGTATTGACTGTATTTCATTGATAACGCCGCGCGCCCCTCTCCCCGAAAGATCCTTCTTAATAAAGCTGTGTGCAATATAGAGACCAATTTGTCCAATAACAAGCAATGCAGAACACAGCCAGGCGTTTGACACTCATATTGGTGGTTTTACTCCAGTGCGCTGAAAAATAGACTAGATTTCAAATGGCAGTGTATCCAGCCCTAACTTACGTGGGTTTGAGTTTAATAGCATTTGACTGAATGAGTTTTGGCCTGCTCAAATTACACAGAAATTGAAAAGACGTGAGAGAGATGTTAAAATTGAACAAGATGGATTGGGAATAAAAAAAAAAAAAAGGGCCGTTTTACAGCCACGTATGTAACTTTTATAGCGCCAAATAAATGTAAAATGTACTTGATTTTTTTTATTTGAGGAAATTAATCTTGCCGCAGTAAAGATATAATGTATAAGCGGCGCTTGTGGTCAAAATAATAAGTCTGTGTACTTTCTGCATCGAATTCTAAAGTGTTTATTAAGTTTTCGAGTTGTTGTTAACGTTACCGTAAAGGAAAAACTTCCCTCTGGTCTCTGAAAGTTGTGGTAAGAGCTTATAAAACTAATTTCTGTGAATAATTAGGATGTTCTGAACGCATAAGTTAAGTGAGGAAGAACTTTGGACCACTGCAAAACTGTTTGCAGTGAACTAGTTCTGATTTTCATGTTTTTAAGGCCACATCCACACTAGTAAGTAAGTAAATAAGTCTTTTATTTATATAGCACTTTTCACAGACATATGTCACAAAGATGCTTTACAGAGGATTTATAGATTCATTATTCTTTTTCTCCACACCCAGTGGTGGTAAGATACTGTTGTAGCCACAGCTGCCCTGGGGCTTACTGATGGAAGTGCGGTTGCCAGGACAATCGGTGCCGTCAGTCCCTCCGACCACCATCACTCACACACACACCACTTTCATACTAGGCAATGTGGGTGACGTGCCTTGCCTAAGGACACAATGACAGTTTTGTGACTGGCGCCCCCCTGTGGCACCTGATTTTCCCAGTGTCTCCCATCCAAGTACTTGACCAGGCCCGGCCCTGCTGAGCCTCTGAGATCTGACGGGATCAGGCTTTGACAAACCAGTATGGCCATTAGTGCATATTCGAGTTGTTTTCGTTGTGGATGCAGTGTTCATTCACACTAATCCAATGGAAAACGGCTCCAGAGACGGAACGATCTGGTGCCGTCAGTTCCCACGAATCCATCTGAGTACAGATCTGATCCAGCACTGTGCGGACGCCTAAAAACACTGATACACTGATGTAAGAGCTCTAGTTGCATCCTTATTGGACCATGTCACTGTGACTTGTGCCTTCCTTCCTGATTCGCTGGGTTCGAGACATCGGTCATGTGACACTATTGCGGAAAACTGTTTAAACCAGGGGTGGGCAAACTACGGCCAAATACGGCCCTTTAACCTTTTTAATCCAACCTGCCAAACTTGAATAAAATATAATAGAAAAAGTTTTAATGCTTTGTAATGATTTTCAATTGAACAAACCATGGACAAACGGGAAACAGCAGAGCTAGAACTACTTACACAGAACAGACTCACCATCAGCAGAACACCCCTCTGTCACAGAAAGAACACTTATATTCCACTGAGTCGTGTCCTTTAGTCCAACAGAAGCTGAACCTTATTAGCACACAGTAGTGAGCTGTTTTGAGCGCTCAGTTTATGCAAATTAACCAATGTTTTGTTTCTGTAAAACAGGGGTGTCCAAACTTTTTTCATCAAGGGCCACATTTCTAAACACAGATGAAGCAGAGGACCGATCGAGGGCCGTAGACTGGATGCTCAGTACAGGGAATAATTGAAATATGTGCATGTTTAACACGTTAGAATTAGGCATCAGTCTTTATTCATGCTAAGATCCTTAAAACCACACACTATATAATAAATATTCGCTTTATCAAGATTTTCAAAAAACTTGCAGTATTTTTATTTAATTTTATTTATTTTTTTGATGCAAGATAATTTGGGCCAATTCACCTGGAAGTCTGAGGGCCAAGAAAAATTTGTCTGAGGGCCACATTTGGCCCCCTTGCCATAGTTTGGATATGCCTGCTGCAAAACGTAAACAAATATGCTCAAATCTGTGTGGACAGGGAAGGCTTACGGGCACAGAAACGACGTGTCTGGACACAAATCGTTTTCGATACGGTGATGACACAAATATATTTTACTGTGACTGTAACAAACTTAATAAAAGTATTAATAGCGAGTGAATCAAATAAAAAATCTGGATGGATGCTAATAAACTTTCACTAAAATAACCATAAATCAAAATAATGGATATATGATACAGAGGAGAGACAGAGTATACGGAGAATGGATATTTGAAAGAAAATGCATATTGCGAAACCTTTAAGAGCTTTTCTATTGAACACGTCGTCGGCCGCTCTACACGCCGCTGGGCCCAATCGATTAAGATAAAAGTGTTGTCATGGCGATTTACCACAAAACATTCCACACTTTTCCTTTCCCCCGCTCGACAATTCAGACGTAACAATGAAAACACACGTCCGCCGTTCACGTAAATGCACCGGACAGCCTTTTTTATTCTTTTTTTTTGTGAGCGTTGCATAAAAGCACCCCGTAGAAGCTGCATTTTAAAGCCAGCACTATTGACGCAAGCTTCGGATTTCACAATTTGCAGTAGCAGGCTGGAAACTCCATTCAAAGTGACTGAAAGGGGCGTTTATGCTAAGTCGATATAAAAAAAAAGAAGGGGGGAGGGGGGAGCTGTTTATTTTGGCTGCGATGGAGGACAGTAATGAAATAAAAGCGTGTAGAGGCTGCCGCTTTGCGCTTTATCTGTGAGATGTTGTGCTCCTGTCAGTCGGAATAAGCCGGGTTCAAATGGGATGCCGGCTGTGTGACGGACGGTGTACTTCTCCGTCAGAGGGTCCGTCGAACTCTTTTCCCCCTGTGGAGATGTTGTTGCTTTATCTGGAATGTTTCACAGTGTGGCATTAAAGGTTTCTCTCGAGGCGACCCCGCTCAGCTGTGTACTGTCTGCAGAGGTGGGGACTTGTGAGTCGTGACTTTGACTCGAGTCAGACTTGAGTGACAATTTTTAGGACTTGAGACTTGACTTGATAAAATACTTTGCAGGTTCACTCACGCAGTAACAAACATCTCAGTCGCACTCGTCCATCGTGACCTTTTCTGTCTACAACGATGATCTGACCGAGATATTTAATTTTTGCTGTAACAGACAACACAACATTTGACATGCAAAGTCAGGATATCTCATGTGATTATCTTCTTTGGTCCTACAGACTCCCACACTCTTGGTTACATTATACTTTATATCGTGCTCCACATCATAAGCTGAACAGATGTTGAGTAGCTGCTGGAGACCAGCGGTGCTCGGACTGAAAACAACCAAATCGTCTGCAAACATTAAAAGATTCACAACAAGATTATAGCCACACAACCAGTTTTACATGTTTTAAGCTTTGTTGACAATTCATCTAAATACGTCTGACCCCACTGCTGACAATAAATGGGGCAGACACAATGTCAAAATACACACTGTGTATTTGGGTACACTAGGGTGCATCATTTGCCCAACTTTTAGATTTTTTTTTGAAAAAAAAAAATCAATCTGTACCTAGTATTCATTTTTTACACCTGCCAAAGTAAACTTCCCTGAGAAATTTCATGAAATTCTATTGATGTTTACTGGGTTCACCAAGCCTTTGAAGTTTTGTGCCTGCAGAAGCTGAAAAATCTGTTTTCCTTTAATAACATCTTTATCCTTTCTGGAAACTTGGGTTTACCAAACCCTGAGCTGTACCTGTCATTGAGACGCTCTGGTGACGTCACACTCATTTACTCCACTTTTTTACACAGTCTGATCACTACAGAAAGAACAAACTTATCGGGTAATTATGAAAAAACACTCAAAATCTTGAAAAAACTGTCATATCTTTGAAAGTTATGAAGATAAAGATATAAAATTGGAACCAAAAGATGCACAATAGCAACATTTATATTCAACTTTCATTGACCATGGCCCTAAATGCATTATTTTTAAAGTTATTTGAGAAAAACTAATTCTTCTGCCAGAGTCTTATGGACACTGTTGGGATGGAGCTTAAGAGGGTTGGTGGACCCAGTAGAAATTATTAAATTAAGCTGATATTCCACAGATTTCCTTTTAGTTGGTATTGTCACTTTTTAAAATTGGGTACAAGTTGAATTTCTGACATTGGGGCAAATGATGCTCACTGGGGTACACCCTTCTGAAACAACTTCATAAATAGTTTCTGGTGATTCACCCTATCAAATGCTTTGGATGCATCTAAAAAAACACTTACAAACTGATGAGTTCTGCCTCTTGTATTTGTCAGTAATCTCTTTTAGAGCACACACACACACACACACACACACACACACACACGTCTGTGCCCAGCAGAGAGTTAAACCCAGACTGGTTGTGTGTAGATTTAATAACACAATGGAACATGTAACAGAAATAACCACAACAACAGCAACAACAAAAAATGCCCAAAAAGGAGCGGGAAGAAGAAACGTTTTCAGGTTAACAGCTCCTTTTATCTTTGGTTCAGGAGAAATTGGTCATTCCAGGGCTGAACTCATCCAAATAATTCTAGTGAAGGTGACCAGAGTTTAAAAACACAGTGGAGCGTTTCCATCTGTTTGTGACGAGGAAACAGCATTGTAACATAGATCAGAAAATAGCGTAATACGGACCCTTTAATATGGACATGTCAATTACAGCGTTGGTTTTTACACTCAAATTGAAAAGGGCATTTAAAGTGGAGAGAAAAACAGTTTATTTTCCCCTTGGCTGTGATGGAGGACAGTAATGAAATAAAAGCGTGTAGAGGCTGTCTGCTTTGCACTTTATCGGAGAGGATTTCGTGGCCCTGTCGGTGAAATGGGAGGCTTGAAGGCAGTGACAGGGCTATCTGCACCTGCCAGACCCTGAGCGCTCACGGTGGATGACTGCTGCAGATAAGACACGCCGAAAACACCATTCACTTTACATAGACAAATCCTCCAAAGCCAACGCCACGCTGACTGACAGCAGGGAAAGATCAGATCAGAGTGAAATTAGACAAATGTTCAGCTTGGTTTGACTGATTCTGACTCACAAAAGCATCAAAAAAAATGTACTAATATATATTTGAAAGTACATTTGAATTTTGGAAAAGCTTGATCTAGTATCGGCTATATTTAATTCGTTTGATGCATTTTTTTATATTTATATAAAGACGGAGTTTTGTGGAAAGTCTGTTCAAATCAAGATTTTATATTTAATGTTTTCAGGTTGAGCCGTTCACTCCCAAAGAGAAGTCATTTTGCTTCTTGGAAATCACTCGCACACAGTCACCCGAGACTGTGCAGCCTTCAAAGCGAAATTTGAAGAAAGTTCACCAGCTGGCAAACAAATTTGGACTTGGTACCAAAAATTTAAAGAGGAAAACTGCTTATGAAAGGGCTAAAGGAGCTGGTAGAGTAACATCAACATCAACATCATTGAGCTAGACTTAGTAGTTTTCAAGATAATTGCTTTTTAAAATGATGTCAGATTTTTCCACTCAATTTCGTTTCTCTCCAGCGACTAGATCAGGAATCGGAATACACTAAATGGTTTACAACAGGGGTGTCAAACTCATTTTGGTCCAGGGGCCGTATCCAACCAACTTTGATCCCCAAGGGGCTGGATCAGAAAACTCATGTCATATGAACCCCAAAAATAATAATAAGTTCAAATATTTGTGCAGAGAAACACAAATCTATTACAGAAATCTTTTTTTAATTGATGAACTCTTTCTTTTACAAAATATTATAATATTATGAACAACCTGAAACTTTAAGAAAAATGTAATTTCAACACAATGTTTTAACATTAAATTGTATGTAAATAGGAATAAGTCATTTTTTCTTGGAAAATCCTGCACTCGGCTCCACTTTTCTCATGTTGGACATTTTTCTGATGAGGGTGTCACGGTCAACAGTCAAAACGATCGTCCTTTAAGAGCGTTTGGAAAGAGACAAGTCTTCATTTGTGCTGCTCTGGTGGGAGGGGCCACGTACAGAGACGCTGGAGACGCTGCTGTGATAAACACCACAGAAAATACAAGATTTTAAAAGAAAATATAATTAAAATATTTTAGTAGAAAATCAGCAGTGGGCCACATTAAAGATCTTGGAGGGCCAGATCCGGCCCCCGGGCCTTATGTTTGACACCTGTGGTTTACAAGAACTGCCAAGAACAATCCATGACGTCAAACTCAAGCACCTGTCTGGGTCCCTTTTGTGGAACAACACAACAGTAAACAAAGCGTCGAGATGGATGTAGACGAAGACAGACATTCTGTGTTGGCAACGATTCCTGAGATGGAGGATTTAAAGTCGGTGTGGTATGGTATATTGACCCCCCTATGAAAATCTATATTTTATTAAAAAAGAACTTGAATTCTATAGAAAAACTTTGAATATTAATACTATATCTGCAAATTAAAACATATTGACATATTTAAAAGTGTTTTTTGAAGACCTCAGATGTATTTTTTATGTCGATTATAACTTTTGAATGTTAAAGATTACAAACATATTTTACTGAAAATGAGATAAGTAGTTATGAATGAGTTAGGTAATCAAAGTGATGTATAATGAATTGGAATCTTAAAATAGACAGGGCTGATCAGTTGAGTAGATAAATAGGGGAAACTTGTGACTATAATAATCTGCCCCCCCAATATGTTTATTGTAGTTATGATGATGTAAATTAAGAAGTCATGTTAGTTGAATTTTGACAATGATCTATTACATATAAAAAAGGTCAAAATCCTATGACTATAATAATCTGACCCCCAATATGTTTATTGTAACACAACATGACTAAATTCAAGGTCATTATCCTACAAACCGTTGCCTAAATTGACATAATGATTAAGGATGATCTGAACACAGCAAACTAAAAATCATAACAATATAGTACAATATAAAAAGTGACAAGATTGTATATATGTATATGCAATTTTAACAATATGGTACATTTATACAAAAGTCGTTATCCATCAAAACATTCCTTAAAATATCGTAAAAGAAAGTGAATATGTAGCAAAATATAATAAAAGTAAATGACATGAGAAATAATGATCAGATAAGAAGTAACTACTAAAGAAAAAAGTAAGGGGAGTCAAAATCCTATGGGGGGGGGGTCACTTTACTATAGCGGTATGTTCACCCCGGGGTCAATGTACTATTTCATACCGGAACAAAGAGAATGTTTGGTGAATTTTATCAAGGGGAAAGACGTTATTGTCCTTTTTCCTACGGGATTTGGTGCATCACATACGTCACGACTAAATAGCTACTGTTGAGCGAACAAATTCTAATGCTGCGAGGTCAGACGGTTTCCACAAAGTGAAACCGTCTGAAAAACGCAACAGAAGCTCATTGGGTTAGATTATGAAGAGTAGGGGTGGGATTAAATACATTTTCTTCTTCCCGCTCCTTTTTGGGCAAAATAATAATAATAATAGTACATTTTTGTTGTTATTTTCATTTCTATTATGATTTCACTTATGTTATATGTTCCATTGTATATGAATGTAAACCTTTACTTACCCAAAATAAATGCATAAAAAAAAAAAAAACTGTCTAATGAATCAGGCTAGTATAATAATGGACTAAATGTGGAACTAAATCAGGACTAGACCAGGACTAAACCAAGCCTAAACCTGGACTATCTGCTCTGTAGTTATAATCTATGACACCTGAGAATCATTCTGTTATCATCTGCACATTTAAAATCTCAATATTCATCTAAAATGACTTAATAAATGAAACAAGTTTTTCTCTCACTTGGTGCTCAACGGGAGCAAACATCGCTCCACAACCGTTTTTCTGATGGACAGCTGCACACTAGCGAGTATCTTATTATTTTTTTTCATTTGTGTTAAAATCGCTGCACGACATTGCCAAAACCTACGTGTATCATGATTAAGAAAATAAATTTGAAGAACGAAGTGAGTGCAGATCAGTGGGCGTGCACCAGTCACAGTCGTGAAAACAGGAAAATAAAAACTCAAACCTGCGTGAGTCTCTCTAAATACAACTTCCAGCAGGTAAATGAGAAGAGGAAACAACTACAACCTGGTTAAAAGCTCGAAAAAGTCAGTTTTGCATGACGGTGATGGTAAATGGTCAAATTTTTTACATAGCACTTTTCCCCTTTCGGTCACGTTCATTCACCCGGGCACACAGACAACTGGACCGTGGTGGGTTAAATGCCTTTCCCAATGACGCAACAACAGAATTCAACTGTGGGAAGTGGAATTATACACGTCATCACTGCTCTACCGATGATATTTATGTAGAGAGTGGGATTCGAATTGAGATTTGAACCTCCAAAATTTAGATCAGTTCAATTCAACACTCAACTACAGTGAGCTGCTGCAACCCTAATACAGCCTTTCGTGAAAACCTCACAGCCTTAGGATTCGTTCGCTCAACAGTAGGCGGGTACTTTTTTATTTAACCAATCGCTGCTATTTGGTCGTGACGTATGTAATGCGCCAAATCCCGTAGGAAGAGCGACAATAACGTCTTTCCCCTTGATAAAATTCACCAAACATTCTCTTTGTTCCAGTTTTAAATCGTCGATCTCGGGAATCGTTGCCAAACCAGAATTTATGTCTCTTCGCTGATTGGCTGGTGCCCGGACTCACACTTTCAGGGGTTTTGTGAACCGTCTGGTGTATTCTGATTCCTGACCTAGTCGCTGGAGAGAAATGAAATTGAGCAGAGGCACTAGGTGTCTAACCCCAATACAGGTCTGCTTTAAAAATAAGGAATGAGTCTGGGAAACTTATACTGAAACAGCCTGAATAATTTAAATCTAAAAGCTAAAAGAGTCTGGGCCTGTCTGTTGCTGGGCTCATCAGCGGTGTGTTTCTACAGATATGTCATTCCTCTGCTTGAAATGTTCTAGAGCTGGGGTGTCAAACATACGGCCCGGGGGCTGGATCCGGCCCTCCAAGACCTTTAATCTGGCCCTCGGCTGATTTTCTACTAAAATATTTTAATTATATTTTCTGTTAAAATATTGTTAATTTTCTGTGGTGTTTATCACATCAGCGTCTCCAGTGTCTTTGTACGTGGCCCCTCCCACCAGAGCAGCACAAATGAAGACTTGTCTCTTTCCAAACGCTCTTAAAGGACGATCGTTTTGACTGTTGACCGTGACACACTCATCAATAAAATGTCAAAAATGAGAAAAGTGGAGCCGAGTGCTTGATTTTCCAAGAAAAATTTACTTATTCCTATTTGCATACAAGTTAAAACATTGTGTTGTAATAGTATTTTTCTTAAAGTTTCAGGTTGTTCATAATATTATAATATTTTGTAAAAGAAAGAATTCATCAATTTAAAAAGATTTCTATAATAGATTTGTGTTTCTCTGCACAAATATTTGAACTTATTGTTATGTTTGGGGTTTATATGACATGAGTTTTCTGATCCGGCCCCTTTGGGATCAGAGTAGGTTGGATACGGCCCCCGGACCAAAATGGGTTTGACACCCCTGATCTAGAGTATGACATTAAACAGCTCTACTTTATTACAGGAGGTTTTATAGCTCAAAAATACCTAGAAAAACAGGCATTCTGACTGTGAGCGGGGTCGCCTCTTCACAGATCTGACCTGTAACTTGGTCTGGTTTGGTCTCCATGAAGAGAATTGAGAAGATTTAATGCCATACTGTGAAACATGCAAGACAAAGCAATACCACCTCCATGGAGAAAAGCATTTGACTGACGCTCCACCAGAAAATTTATACAAAGTGGCTTTTTGTTTCTTCATTATTAGTCTGTCTAAAGCTCAAAATGACCTGTTCCACCTTGTGATGTCATGTAGTGGTAGTTTTCAAGCTATTTTTACCTTTGGTTCAGCAGAGATCGGCAATTCCAGGTCTGAAATCATCCAGATAATTTTAGTGAAGTAGTGTAGGGGGTTTAAAAACACAGTGGAGCACTTCCTGTATCACCACATGACATCACAGGGTGGAACAGCGCGTTTTAGGGAAGAACTCAGCCTAAAAATAAACGCAAGATTTGTGCGTTTAAACAGGCGTGAATGAAACAAAACACAATTCTAGGTCTATTTTTGCAACCCGAAAAGTTACACCGTGCAGCTTTAAGTCTAAAAACCTAAGTAAATACAAACGAACATTTCCAATTAGAGCACTGTACATTCCTCCGTCGCTTTGCTCAGCCCTCGCAGAGCCCGGGTCTGGGTCCGTCTGCCGCTGGCGTCCCCATTAGCCGTGGAGCCCGAGCGTTCAGGCGAGAGACATCAATTTGCTTCCTCTAATGCGCTCACTGCCCCCACAAGACGTATTGATTATTTCTTCCCCGCAAAGCGACAAATAGCAATTTCGGGGGCATAATGGAGATAGATGGTTGGTTTATAAGAAGCCCCCAAAGGAAAGTTGTAAGGGGGGATGGAGAGAAAGAGGAAGGAGGAGGAGGGAGGGAGAGAGGAAAAGAGAGGGGGAGTACACTAGGGAGAAGGATGTACAAGGCCTGTGTGTGTGTGTGCACCATTCTCAGTAACTACTGGATCCATAGGCATTTCCCCAAAGAAAGAAGAGCGATTCACTTAAGTTTTTTGCTTTTATTAAAAATGGAGTGTGGACAGTAAAAAGGAGAAAAGGAATTGGACATAAACTGAACACGGGCGCATCCAGATTATGGCCAACACTGGAAAAAAACAGTATCAAGGTAAGTTAAAATGACTTAAATTAAGAACATTTTGCTTTATTTGAGTCGATTCAACTTAGAAATTATCACCAATGGAGCAAGAGTGTTTTTCTTAATTCAAGCAACATTCGATTTTGTTTCTTATTTTAAGTGTAACAAGATGTAATTTTCATGGTTTTATCTCACTGGCAGATAATTTGTAGACAGGCTGGTGCCTCCGCTCAATTTCATTTCTCTCCAGCGACTGGGTCAGGAATCAGAATACACTAGACGTTTTGCAAGAACCCCAAGTTGTAGACCATGAACCGGCCAATCAGAGAAGAGCTGAACCAACCCGAGTTGCGAGAGCAGACTGCATATGCCAGACGTGGGGACATGCAAGTCGTGACTTGGACTCGAGTCAGTCTTAAGTCACTATTTTTAGGACTTGAGGCTTGACTTGATCAAATGGACTAAGACTTGGGACCTGACTTGGACTTGAAACTCAATGACTTGGGACTTGACTTGGTCTGTGACTTGAAAAGACTTGAGAAGCACTTTTAAATCTGAATTCTTTCTCTTCTGGCTGTAATAATTCACTCAACACATTTAATAAGGAAAAACATTTCCATTTCTGCCACTCTTATATATGTTATAAATACTCATATACAAATATACTATGATGTTTTTACGTAAAATTTATCTTAAAATTCATATAAATTGCAAAAATCTAAGCTTTATTTGGTACTTTTTTGGTTTAAAGACTTGAAATGACTTGAAGCTCATATCAGACGACTTGGACTTGACTTAAACTTATGGACCAGTGACTCGAGACTTGAGTTGGACTTGCCTGTATTTAACTTGGGACTTGAATCAGACTTGAGGTCAAAAACTTGATTTCAATTCACATTCTATTGAAAAATTGTTGCCCTTCTCTCTATAACTGTTGCTGGTAAACTTATAGTCTTGATTTTAAAATGTTCGGATTAACCTGCTCTACATGCTCCTGCTGTTTTTATTTTGCTGTTTTGTCCATAAATCAAAATCTGGACATTAAAGGTTGTATGGAGGATTTTTTTTGTTTTTTTTTTTGTTTCAAGTTGTCAATGATAGATTATAGATGCAGTAGCCTTGTAATTATGATGACCAAAAAAAAGAGAATAAAAATTCATCAACTCTGGACGTGGTGGGGCTAAACATTTGCCAATAGATAACGACACTGCCTCGTTATCTGTGAGCTGACAGGCTGTCAATCAAACTCCCTACGTTTCTAGTGTAACTGACTTGCCTGCGCCGCCGGTACGTGGTTTACGTACGACTGTCACGCAGTCCACAGACGCAAGACGCACAGACGCTGTTTACTCCACCAACGCAACAGTTCTTAGCGGCTTTTTTTGACCTATATCTTCCTCGCAGTTCGCACAAAAGTTTGTTGCAATGGCGACAAGAATCCAGGAGCAGTTCACCGCAAAAGAAAGTCCGTTTTTGAGGTCGCTGAAAGAAGACGACAAGGGGAAAAGCAGCGAAGCCAAACTAAGGTGATTCTTGAAGATTCATTCCAGCGATGGCGCGACTGAAGCAGACGCAGGGTCTAAAGACTGACGCACTGGTCCACAAATTACTCCTGGACAGGAAACTTCTGCTTATTATGAAAACGTACTTTATTTCCAAGAGCTACACAAACGTTTTTCAGGACACGAAAGCGATATCCTATGTCTGAAAACGTAATTTTCAAGGCAAAGAAAGAGTCCGCTTGCTGCTGCGTGTTGTAGCTAGTTCATTCGCACTGAATCTCCGCGCAACCTTCTCTGCACCCCTTTCCTGCTCCTGTCCCCGCTGCCCGATCCTGCTCTTCCCCCTGCTCCTCACTTCTCCGGGCACGGAATCTCCCCGCACCGCTCCCCTCTCCTCTCCCCTCTCCCTGCTCCGCTCTTCTCCCTGCTCCTCACTTCTCGTCCGCGAACGAAATGTCCGCACACCCGCTCCCCCCGCTCCTCACTTCTCCGTCTTGTCTAACCAACACTGTAGTTAGTTGTTTACAAGTCATGTGCAGCACCGGCTGTAAACAAACCTGTTTCTGGCGTAAGGAGGAGGAGGGAGGAGGCGTTTCTACGTAGGAGCTGTAGGGAGGGGGGGGGTGGTTTCACGCATGCGCAACATTTGAAAAAGGACAAACAGTCGCTGGATTTCTCGTTCCTTGGAAAATCCTCTATACAACCTTTAATAACAGACCAATGAGGCATCTTCTTTCCCCGAGGTCACTCCAGATAGCGTTAGAACCCGGTTTGTGTTATTAGGTTCTTTTTTTGAGACCAAGAGTTTGTTTTCAGACCTGACAATCTCGATGACTCACTCACGGTCTTCCTCAGAGTCTCGTGATGTTGCTATGATTTGTCGTTCAGCTGATTTAAACAGGTTTTGGCGCCGTCTTCCTACCGGTGGAGGCAGGACGACAGCGCTAAAAACCAGGACGAGGGGCTTTTTTACTCTCACACACCTGGGATACTGTCCTGAGGAAGTCGGGCTGCAGGTGGCGCTGTCGTCCTGCCTCCACCGGTAGGAAGCAGAGATGCGTGGACGGGCTATTTTTTCATCCGCAGCCACGACACAAAGCTCATCATCCACCGCTGTCCATTTGCGCCCAAGGTTTTGACCAATTTTCAAAACCGCACTCGCCCCCACCATCCGCCGATTGATTTTAGATTTTAGAACAATCATACAGCAAACAAACTAAGGAGCCTTGATAAAAATGCAAACTCTATAGCTCATTCATTCCAAAATTCGCATGTTCACATTCTTCAATTGTCCGTAACAACCCCAAACTTGCCTGGTTTTCTTGCGCAGCTAATTAATTGAAAAAAAATTCCGACTAGGCAGTTTTTTAACCTTCTTGCCTTCGTGTTGGATGTTGTTACATTCTGAACTTTCTGCCATTGCCCGATGTTATTTCAAAGTCATAGCCTCACTCCGTCGGTCTTTCTTTAAGTTTTAAATACCCCGAGTGGCAGTCTACGCTATAATGTCTGCGTGTTTTAAAATATAACGGATATCGAAACAAAATAGACAGACATGAACAGATGAACATTTATTGAAATCAGGCAATGCCCACTTTATGTTCCAAATGAAATGGGCAAGAAAAAAATATGCGTAACTAAATAAATATGGCCCTATAGCCACTTGTTCATACTACAAACATAGACTGTACAATGACACTCGTTTTTTCAGATGTACGTAACTATACTAAACAATATATGTGGTTGTATGTGTGTGTGTGTATTTTTTTTATGAGTATTTAAACCACCTCCAACCTGAATTTAATTAAAATATTATTTTTCATCACGTCATCCGCCCGACCCGTGGTTTAGCCGCGGATACCGTGGCTGCAACCGCAATCCGCGCAATCCGTGACTCTGAGGAAGGCCACACGGAGCAGTCGAAACTGTCACGTTCGAAAACAAACTCTTGGTCTGAAGAAAAGAACCTAATAACATAAATTATCAGAAGAGGAAATTAACCTCGTTGGTCTAGCAACAGGTTTGACTGATAAACCAGCGGTGCAGGCGGGAAGGTTGCTCTGTACTGTACTCATGATTGGAATTCTAACTCAAAAACTGGGCTCTGAATTCGCTCCCATAACTGCAGGCCGCGATGAACTTAGTTTGACTGGGGCCGAACACTGTGGGTGACGTCACAATCCCTCAGTCCACTTCTTTATACAGTGTTTAAAACAATGTTATACTGTGTTTTACAAGTTTAATGAGCCTCTCAAAGCTCGACACTCAGAGGAGGTCATCTGCCGTAGCCACAGCTGCCCTGGGACAGACTGACAGAAGCCCCTCGACCA
The DNA here is from genome assembly GCF_026225935.1 of Boleophthalmus pectinirostris. Lineage (NCBI taxonomy): Eukaryota > Metazoa > Chordata > Actinopteri > Gobiiformes > Gobiidae > Boleophthalmus > Boleophthalmus pectinirostris. The sequence continues at coordinate 2,343,637 of NW_026571133.1, forward strand.
CTATCAGGCCACATTAACACTAGTACGTATTTGAGTCGTTTTAGTTGTGGATGCAGTGTTCGTCCACACTAAGGCTGCGTTCAGACTGCAGCCTGAAGTGACACAAATCTTTTTTGGCCCCTATGTTCCTGTATCTGATCTTTTAATGACAGTCTGAACGGACACAGATCAGATTTTTTTCAAATGTGACCCAGGACACTTGGATATGTGCTCCTGAAACCGATACATATCTGATCTTTTGACATGTGACTTCAGTCTGAACGGCCAAAGTGCATTCATCCACCTACACGTTATCAACAAGCTACAAACGTCACTATTCTGCGCTGAAGTAGGCGAAAATTGGTTAATGAACTCTGTGTCACTGAAGTGAAGCACATCACCACTCATCACTCTTGGCTCCGTCTCCACATCCACACGTTCCTTTCAACGGACGTCGCTGCCGCTGCCCCACAAAAAAACCACGACCAAAAACCTCGTCCTTCTCCTTCTCAATCTCCTCCTTAAAACAAGTAAGTTGTTCATGTTCTGGCTCCGGTACGAGAGGAACTTTAAAATCTCCAGGTGCTCGATGCTGCGTCCATGTTTGGACAACTTCTGTAAACACAGAGACGCTCGCTGCGGTTGACGTCGTCGTGTCTCCAGTGTCACATGTGGGACACTTTTGGGCCATTTAATGTTCACACTGGAGTCACACACAAGTCACATTTAACTGGAAATGTGAACGACCTCGTAAAAACATCGGATTTCACAAAAAAATCAGAATTGAGCGTTAAGCCCTGCAGTCTGAACGTAGCCTATGAGAGACAGACTGCTGAGGTGGAAGTGGCAAAGTCTTTTTGCCCATTAACCCAAAGGTTGTTGGTTTGATCCCCACTCCCACCTGCTTCTACACTGCAAAAAAGCGTGTCCAAAATGTAAGATATAAACACGTAAATCTATCAGAAAATGACGTTAAAGTAGTGAAATGATCTGTCCATGCAGCAAGATCATTTTACTTGACAAGTTATCTTAATTGGTTCCTTGATGGATAGTGCGGAAATAGAAAAGTGACATATAAATTTACCGTTTAAAGACACAACCCAAATAATTTATGACTCTTTAAAGCGATAAATAAACCAAACTTGATTCACGGTCACTCATTAAACACGTGAAGCTGCGTTTATGTTTGCAAATCTACATTTTTCGGCTCCCGTAACCAGCGTTGGGAAGGTGACTTTTAAAATGTATTCTCCTACAGATTACAGATTACACACCTCAAAATGTAGTTTGTAACGTAAAGAAAATAAAAAGCCCAGACTTTACTCAACCGTCTTAAAAATATTATTGATAGAAGAGGAGGAGACACGGTTCATGCAGCATGTTTTAGTCCTGTTTTAGTCCTGGTTTAGTCCTGGTTTAGTCCTGGTTTAGTCCTGGTTTAGTCCTGGTTTTAGTCCTGGTTTAGTCCTGGTTTAGTCCTGGTTTAGTCCTGGTTTAGTCCTGATTTAGTTCTGTTTTAGTCCTGGTTTAGTCCTTGTTTTAGACCTGGTTTAGACCTGGTTTAGTCCTGTTTTAGTCCTGGTTTAGTCCTGATTTAGTCCTGGTTTAGTCCTGGTTTAGTCCTGATTTAGTCCTGTTTTAGTCCTGGTTTAGTCCTGGTTTAGTCCTGATTTAGTCCTGTTTTAGTCCTGGTTTAGTCCTTGTTTTAGACCTGGTTTAGACCTGATTTAGATCTAGTTTAAACCTGCTTTTAGTCCTGTTTTAGTCCTGTTTTAGTCCTGATTTAGTCCTGTTTTAGTCCTGGTTTAGTCCTTGTTTTAGACCTGGTTTAGACCTGGTTTAGTCCTGTTTTAGTCCTGGTTTAGTCCTGTTTAAGTCCTGGTTTAGTCCTGGTTTAGTCCTGATTTAGTCCTGTTTTAGTCCTGTTTTAGTCCTGTTTTAGTCCTGATTTAGTCCTGGTTTAGTCCTGATTTAGTCCTGTTTTAGTCCTGGTTTAGTCCTGATTTAGTCCTGGTTTAGTCCTGGTTTAGTCCTGATTTAGTCCTGTTTTAGTCCTGGTTTAGTCCTTGTTTTAGACCTGGTTTAGACCTGGTTTAGATCTGATTTAGATCTAGTTTAAACCTGCTTTTAGTCCTGTTTTAGTCCTATTTTAGTCCTGTTTTAGTCCTGGTTTAGTCCTGGTTTAGTCCTGTTTTAGTCCTGGTTTAGTCCTGATTTAGTCCTGGTTTAGTCCTGGTTTAGTCCTTGTTTTAGACCTGGTTTAGACCTGGTTTAGACCTGATTTAGATCTAGTTTAAACCTGCTTTTAGTCCTGTTTTAGTCCTGGTTTAGTCCTATTTTAGTCCTGTTTTAGTCCTGTTTTAGTCCTGGTTTAGTCCTGGTTTTAGTCCTGTTTTAGTCCTGGTTTAGTCCTGTTTTAGTCCTGGTTTAGTCCTGTTTTAGTCCTGGTTTTAGTCCTGGTTTAGTCCTGTTTTAGTCCTGGTTTAGTCCTGATTTAGTCCTGGTTTAGTCCTGTTTTAGTCCTGATTTAGTCCTGTTTTAGTCCTGGTTTAGTCCTGATTTTAGTTTTAGTCCTGGTTTAGTCCTGGTTTAGTCCTTGTTTTAGACCTAGTTTAGACCTGGTTTAGACCTGATTTAGATCTAGTTTAAACCTGCTTTTAGTCCTGTTTTAGTCCTGTTTTAGTCCTGTTTTAGTCCTGTTTTAGTCCTGGTTATAGACCTGGTTTAGACTTGGTTGAGATCTAGTTTTAGACCTGGTTTAGTTTCCGAGAATGAGTGGAATTACAGAGGGGGAAAAAAAAAGAAAAAAAAAGGGGATTTAGCCCAAAATGTGAAAACAGGAAAATACCACCGTGTAATCCATTTATTTCAACAAAGTAACTGTAATCCAATTACCACTCACTGAAACAGTAACTGTAACCGAATACAGTTACTCATAATTTGTACTCTGATTACTCCGGTACATGTAATCTGTTACCCGTAACTCACTTCACGCTCTTCAAAACTGGGACTTAGACCAGAACTTTGACAGCACCAGGTCTTTATGGGAGCTGAACTGGGCTCGTCTGGTGTCGGGTGTGAGCGCCCCCTGGTGTCGGGTGTGAGCGCCCCCTGGTGTCGGGTGTGAGCGCCCCCTGGTGTCGGGTGTGAGCGCCCCCTGGTGTTGGGCGATGAGGACGTGGCGTTTGACAGGTCCAGGTCCAGATGTGGAGGCGTGGTGTTCGGAGCCGGTCTCTCCTCTCGCGCCCTGGGATCCTGCCTCTTAATGGCTGTTACACTGCAGAGGAACAGCTGTGCCGCAGTGAAGGTCTGAATCTGCTCCTTCGGTTCACCTCCTCTGTCATCCCTCGCTCCCTCTCCACCCCCTCCTTCTCTTTCTCGCCTTCCCTCTCTTTCTTTCTTTCTATTCCCTCTTCTCACTTCTCTCTCTCCTCTTTCTCTTGCTCCCTCCCTCATTCTCTATGTCTTCCTCCTTCTCCCTATCTTATTCCTCTCTCTTCCTTCCTTCTACCTTCTCTCTCTGTTCCCCTTCTTCTCTCCTCTCTCTTCCCTCTCTTCTTCTTTCTCTCTCCATCCCTCTTTCCTCCCTCTCTCTCCTCTTTCTTCTCTCTCTCTCTCTCTCCCTCTCTAATCCCTCTCACTCCCTTCCCTTTCTCCTCCTCCTTCTCCCTTCTCTCTGTCCTCCTGTCTCCATCCCTCTCCTCTTTCCTTTCCTCCTCTTTCTCACTCTCCCTCCCCTTTCACCAGTCCTCTCTTCTCCCCCTCCCTCCCTCTCTCCTTCATCCCTCCTTCCTTTTCTCTCCACCTCTCTCTTCCCTCTCTCATCCCTCTCTCTCCCTTAACGCTCTCCTTCTCTCTCTGTCTCCCTTACCTCTTTCCTCCTCTCTCCCTCTCTCTTTCTCCCTTCCTTCTCTTCTTCCTCTCTCTCTGTCTCTCTCTCTCTCTCCCTTAGCTCTCTCCCTCTCTCATCCCTCTCTCTCCCTTCCCTCTCTCCTACTCTCTCTGTTTCCCTCCTTCTCCTCCCCTCTTTCTCTCCTTCTCTCTCCCTGTCTCATCCCTCTATCTCCCTTAGCTCTCTTCTTCTCTCTCTGTCTCCCTCCTTCTCTCCATCCCTCCCCTCTCTCTCTCTCCTTTAGCTTTCTCCCTCTCTCATCCCTCTCTCTCTTTCTCCCTTCCTTCTCTTCTTCCTCTCTCTCTGTCTCTCTCTCTCCCTTAGCTCTCTCCCTCTCTCATCCCTCTCCCTCCCTTCCCTCTCTCCTTCTCACTCTGTCTCCCTTCCTCTCCTCTCTCTCCTTCACTCCTCCTTCTTTTTCTCCCTCTCTCTCTGTCTTCCTCCTTCTCTTTACCTCTCTCTCTCTCTCTCTCTCTCTCTCTCTCTCTCATCCCTGTCTGTCCTTCTCTCTCTCCATCCCTCTCCTGTCTCTTTCTCCTTTAGCTCTCATCCCACTCTCTCTCCCCTCTCTCCTCTTCCCTCTGTCTCCCTCCTTCTCCCCCTCCTCCTCCTCCTCCTCTCTTTCTCTCCTCCTCTCTCACCCCTCTCCGTCCCTTCCATCTCTCCTTCTCTCTGTCTCCCTCCCTTTCCTCTCTTTCCCTCACCCCTCCCTCCTCCCTCTCTTTCCCTCTTTCTCTCTCCTTTAGCTCTCTCCTCCTCTCCCTCTCTTCCATCTCTCCTCCACTCCTCCTTCCTTTTCTCCCTCTCTCTCTGTCTTCCTCCTTCTCTTTATCCCTCTCCTCTCTCTCCCTCCCTTAGCTCTCTCCCTCTCTCATCCCACTCTCTCTCCTCTTCTCTCTGTCTCCCTCCTTCTCCCCTCTCCCTCTCTCATTCCTCTCCGTCCCTTCCATCTTTTCTTCTCTCTGTCTCCCTCTCTTTCCTCTCTTTCCCTCACCCCTCCCTTCCTCTCTTTATCCCTCTCCTCCTTCTCTCTCCCTTAGCTCTCTCCTCCTCTCTCATCGCTCTCCCTCCCTTCCATCTCTCCTTCTCGCTCTGTCTCCCTCCATCTCTCCATCCCTCTTCTCTCTCCCTCTCCCTTAGCTCTCTCCTCCCCTCTCACTCTCTCATCCCTCTCGCTCCTCCCTCTCTCCTCTTCTCTCTGTCTCCCTCCTTCTCCCCCTCCTCCTCCCCTCTTTCTTGCCTTCTCTTTCCCTCTCTCATTCTTCTCCATCCCTTCCATCTCTCCTTCTCTCTGTCTCCTTTCCTTTCCTCTCTCTCCCTCACCCCTCCCTCCTTCTCTTTATCCCTCTCCTCTCTCTCTCTCTCTATCTCTCCTTTAGCTCTCTCCTTCTCTCTCCCTCTCTCATCCATGTCTGTCCTTCTCTCTCTCCATCCCTCTCCTCTCTCTTTCTCCTTTAGCTCTCATCCCACTCTCTCTCCTCCCTCTCTCTCCTTCTCTCTGTCTCCCTCCCTTTCCTCTCTTTCCCTCACCCCTCCCTCCCTCTCTTTATCCCTCTCTCTCTCCTCTTTCCCTCTTTCTTTCTCCTTTAGCTCTCTCCTCCTCTCCCTCTCTTCCATCTCTCCTTCTCTCTCTGTCTCCCTCCCTCTCCTCTCTCTCCTTCCTTTTCTCCCTCTCTCTCTGTCTTCCTCCGTCTCTCCATCCCTCTCCTCTCTCTTTCTCCCTTAGCTCTCATCCCTCTCTCATCCCACTCTCTCTCCTCTTCTCTCTGTCTCCCTCCTCCTCCCCTCTTTCTTACCTTCTCTTTCCCTCTCTCATCCCTCTCCGTCCCTTCCATCTCTCCTTCTCTCTGTCTCCCTCCCCCTCCTCTCTTTCCCTCACCCCTCCCTCCCTCTCTTTATCCCTCTCTCTCTCTCCTCTTTCCCTCTTTCTCTCTCCTTTAGCTCTCTCTCCTCTCTCTCTCTCACTCTCTCTCCTCTCCCTCTCTCCCTCTCTCCTCTTCTCTCTGTCTCCTTCCTCTCCCCCTCCTCCTCCTTCTCTCTTTCTCTCCTTCTCTCTCACCCCTCTCCGTCCCTTCCATCTCTCCCTCTTTCTCTCTGTCTCCCTCCTCCTCCCTCTTTCTTACCTTCTCTTTCCCTCTCTCATTCCTCTCCCTCCCTTCCATCTCTCCTTCTTTCTCTCTATCTCCCTCAGCGCTCTCCTTCTCTCTCTCTCTCTCTCTCCTCTCTTATCTCTCCCTCCCTCCCTCTCCCTCTCTCGTCTTTATCCTCCTCTCCTCTGCAGGACGTCCAGTATCTTCACACAGAATGAGCATTAGGATTTTAGAACAGCAGGGTGCGGCGCTATAAAAGTCAAGATAGTTTTGGAGATTTATTCACGAGGAGCCGTACTGGATTTTTACTGCTTTAAAAATCTGAAAAACACAACCCCCAAACACGAGTCCACGCTTATCCCACACACTCTTCCCTCCTGCATTATTCACCGCGATGAGTTTATCAGCTCATTTTACTACGAACGCTGTAATGCCGCACTTCCCGGTTCACGGACGATAAAACCGGACGCAAGACACTTCACAGCCGTCTCATTTTGGCCCCGAATATCCACTTTTACAATATATCTATACTCGGGGCAAGTCTAATTTCACTTTATTACGTTAAAAAATGAGAACGGACACTTCATTAGTTTGATTAGTTCGCTTGTCTATTTGCGAAATCTACTTTTAATACATTAAAGACTGTTTAAACTTTTGGAAATGGCATAACCGACGTGATTAAAACGATGTTACACTGTGTTTTACGAGTTTAATGAGCCTCAAAAAGCTCGACGTTGAGAGGAGGTCATCTGCCGTAGCCGCAGCTGCCCTGGGACAGACTGACAGAAGCCCCTCGACCACTATCAGGACACATCCACACTGGTGCAAACTCGAGTTGTTTTCGTTGTGGATGCAGATTTCGTTCACACTGATCCGATTGAAAACGGCTCCAGAGACGGAACGATCTGGTGCCTCCAGCTCCCACGAATTCAACTGAGTCCAGATCTGATCCTGACCCTGATACGTTGATGTAGGAGCTTGTGGGTAATATTATGTGTTGGTCATGCTAATTCACCTAATATTATGGACTTTGGAATGACAACAGGGTGGAAAACACGTATGACTATCTATAGGTCTATATAACATGTTTTTTCTGTACTTTGAGTGCCATAAAGAACATGTTTTTCTGGACTTTGAGATGCCACGAAGCAGAAAAACTGACATATGTGGACCCCGTGGCATGTTCCCACCCATGATAAGGTGCACTGGGTCAGCAGTATTGTTCATTTTCTTGCTGTATATGCTAAATCAACAAGTTAATGTTTTGTCAAGATGTAGTATAAAGCTACCCCTGATTTTGAGTTGGTCAGAGGTGTCATTCCGGGGTGACAGTTGTACTTGGTAATCAACTTGAATCCCTCTCAATGGAAAATGACGAAATAAAGTGGCCTGTTCTCTCGGATTCTCCATCTCCTGTGCTTCTTTTTAGGACA
>NW_026571133.1:2356030-2366030 GCF_026225935.1 Boleophthalmus pectinirostris
ATTATTGATGATAAACTAAAAACAATAAACTAAGACATCCAGTTGGTCTCTAGTCTTTTACTTCCACTCTTTATTAGACAAGCTGAAAACTTCTACAACATCCCATATCAAACTCTGCGGGTGAGCGTTCTCTTTTGATCAGCTCATTAAAAAAAAGTCACACTTTGAGCTCATTTTCCGTGATGGAGATGGAGCAAATTTCAACTCTGGATTTCAGGATAAGCCTGGACTTGTTAAATGAGTTTGATGGAACACCCCCCGAGTATTGAATGTACAATAACAGAAAAACTGTTTATACACGACACAAGGCTCAATTTAATATAAAACACAATTGTGTTTCATAGATATAGTAGAGCGTCCCTGCTGCAGCTCTACATCAGTATTGGGGTCCCTAGGCCTGAAAAACGTTGAAGACCCCTGGCATAGATTGTGTGTAATGTTCCATGGTATGGATTTAAACCTCAGTCTCCATGGAGACAAACAGGTGATGCCACCAAGCCAAGTTATAGGTCAGATCTGTGGAGAGACGAAGAATGTATCAAGGTATTTCCAGGTATTTCTGAGCTATAAAACATTTGTAATTGAATAAATCCTCGACAGATACAATTAATGTCACACAGTGGAACATTCTAAGCAAAGTGATAACATCTCCATGGAGACAAACACATGGCAGAACCTCCACAGTGAACCTTTAAATCAGGGGTGTCAAACTCATTTTGGTCCGGGGGCCGTGTCCAACCTACTTTGATCCTAAAGGGACCGGATCAGAAAACTCATGGTATATAAACCCTGTAGCAGCCAAAACTCGCCCTGTGCAAGGTCCACTACAGCTGCAGCTGCAGCGTGTGTGGTGTCTCGGACACGTGTCTTTCACAAAAGAGAGTCCAAATACTGTGTTCCTCAGTATTTATTGGCGTACCTTGTAGCCATCCAAAAATACACAGATTCAGCAATAGATCACGACGACGACGACGGTCAAAAGACCGTATACCTTCACGGTTCAACACCTGTGTGCACATTTTCCTCCCCTTTTATAGGGCAGGTACTTGCATAAATTACAAATAGCGCCTCACAGTGGCAGGAGGTACAGACATGTAATAAGGCTCCAACATACCCCAAAAATAGCAATAAAGTTCAAATATTTGTGAAGAGAAACGCAAATCTTTTACAGAAATCTTTTTAATTGATGAACTCTTTTACGAAATATTGTAATATTACGAACAACCCGAAACTTTAAGAAAAATGCAATTTCAACACAATGTTTGAACATGAACTTCTGTGCAAATAGGAATAAGTCAATTTTTCTTGTAAAATTCTGCACTCGGCTCCACTTTTCTCATGTTGGACATTTTGTTGATGAGGGTGTCACGGTCAACAGTCAAAACGATCGTCCTTTAAGAGCGTTTGGAAAGAGACAAGTCTTCATTTGTGCTGCTCTGGTGGGAGGGGCCACGTACAGAGACACTGAAGACGCTGATATGATAAACACCACAGAAAATACAATTAAAATATTTCAGTAGAAAATCAGATGAGGGCCAGATTAAAGGTCTTGGAGGGCCGGATCTGGCCCCCGGGCCGTATGTTTGACACACCAGCTTTAGATCAATAAATAGCAATCAATCATAAACAGAATGAGCGACTACTTCAAACTAAGAGACATTTACGAGCTGCAGAGCCTAAACTAATATTTAAAGAAACCAGGGACAGTAAATAACCCTGATCTGACTGAGGAGAGGAGCAGTTCAAATCAGGTTAAAAACAATAGCTGCTCGATTTGAGTTTGGTTTGCTGCGTACTGAAAGCCGTCTGAGCGCCGAGAGCCAGAATAAACACGACAGCCTTATTCAACGGGAAAAAAAGGGTGACATTCTCCTTTAAAGTCTTCCAAAACACTCGTCTTGACTGTAAACAGAGAAACTCCTCGTAGACTTTGTTGTTTGCGATGGAAATTACCAAAGTGAGGACAGTCTTTGCCAATTGAAACTTATTCAAATTGCAATTTCATTTAACCTTCCGCCCTTCTGTGTGAAAACGACGGACGCAGCCGGCTTTAAAGTCTGCAGGAATATTTGTAGACTGTAAACAGAGAAATCCCTCCTAGACTTTGTTGTTTGCGATGAAAATGAACACGGTCTTAGCCAATTGAGACCAGTCAAACTGCAGCTCTAATTAACCTTGCAATCCTTCGCTAACATCTGAAAAAAGGTTGTTTGTGCAGATGGTAAACAGACGAGTACCTCAAACACTTTGTAACTCACTTTACCAAAACCAATACAGTCTTTGGTCTTTGTTTCTACCTATAGTCAGTGTCGGGGAGTAACAGATTACACGTACGGGCGTTAAGTAATCAGAGTACAAATTATGAGTAACTGTATTCGGTTACAGTTACTGTTTCAGTGAGTGGTAATTGGATTACAGTTACTTACAGTTGAAATAAATGGATTACACAGAGGTATTTTCCTGTTTTTACATTTTGGGCTAAACCAGGACTAAAACCAAGACTAAACTAGGACTAAACTAGGACTAAACCAGGACTAAACTAGGACTAAACCAGGAACTAAACAAGGACTAAACTAGGACTAAAACCAGGACTAAACTAGGACTAAACCAGGATTAAACTCGGACTAAAACCAGGACTAAACCAGGACTAAACTAGGACTAAAACAGGACTAACCCGGACTAAACTAGGACTAAACCAGGTCTAAAAGCAGGACTAAAACCAGGACTAAACTAGGACTAAAACCAGGACTAAACTAGGACTAAAACTGGGAATAAACCAGGACTAAAACCAGGACTAAACCAGGACTAAAACCAGGACTAAACTAGGACTAAAACCAGGACTAAACTAGGACTAAACCTGGGAATAAACCAGGACTAAACCAGGACTAAAACCAGGGCTAAACCAGGACTAAAACTGGGAATAAACCAGGACTAAAACCAGGACTAAACTAGGACTAAAACCAGAACTAAACTAGGACTAAAACCAGAACCAAAACCAGGTCTAAACCAGGACTAAAAGCAGGACTAAACCAGGAATAAACCAAGAATAAACAGGAATAAACTAGGAGTAAAACCAAGACTAAACTAGAACTAAACCAGGACTAAACTAGGACTAAACCAGGTCTAAAACCAGGACTAAAACCAGAACTAAACTAGGACTAAAACCAGGACTAAAACCAGGTCTAAACCAGGACTAAACTAGGAGTAAAACCAGGTCTAAACACTATGACACTAACAGTAGGTGGACATAATTTCAGGCAGCAGTGATCTCAAATAGAAACATATAGAACATGACAATACAAGTAATCTAAAGTATTCAGATTACGTTACTCACTTTAAGTAGTTTAATGGATTACGTTACAAACTACATTTTGAGGTGTGTAATCTGTAATCTGTAGGGGAATACATTTTAAAAGTCACCTTCCCAACAATGCCTATAGTCTACTAAACCTCCTCCATTTAAAGTCTCTGGAAAGAAAAAAGGAAAAGGAATGTGCATTACCAAAATAACCAACCATTCAAATTGCAATTACTGTATTTTTCGGACTATACGTTGCTCTGAAGTATAAGTCGCACCAGCCAAAAAATGCATAATGAAGAAGAAAAAAACATGTATAAATGGCAGTTTTTGGGGGAAATGTATTTTATAAAATCAGAGACCAGGATCCGACATTCAATTTTAAAAGTTCTAGTAAAAACAATAGAACAGAGAACAACAGACTGTTAACGTCACATATGAACAGAAGAAAACGAGTTTAACCAAACTCTCCATCTCACTCCAAATCACTAAATCCATTCAATTCTTCATCCTCGGTGTCACTTCTGAGCAACTCCACGACCTCCGGAGGTAAACAGTAGCTTAATTCACCAGCCAGTTTTACTTCGTTTCACTTTGTACAAACCGTGTGACCTCGCAGCCTTAGATTTCGTTCGCTTGACGGTAGGCGGGTACTTTTTATCATTTAACCAATCACTGCTATTTGGTCTTGACGTATGTAATGCACCGCTAACAGGACTGACTGGTGTATTAAGCTTTTCCCAAATTCCGTAGGAAGAAGAAGGACAATAACGTCTTTCCCCTTGATAAAATTCACCAAACATTCTCTTTGTTCCGGCTTTAAATCCTCGATCTCGGGAATCATTGACAACACTGAATATATGGCTCTTCGCTGATTGGCTGGTGCCCAAACTCACACTTAGGGGTTTTTTTGCGAACCGTCTAGTGTATTTTGATTCCTGACCAAGCCACTCGAGAGAAATGAAATTGAGCGGAGGCACTAGGTGACGCCAGTCTGACTAGGTAAACAGACGCCGCTTCCTCTTCTGTGTCGCTGTCGTCAGACTCAGCATCAGTTCCAGTTAGAATTATTCTGGTCTTTCTGAATCCCGACAGGATGGTTTCAGTGTCACTGAAGTCCAGGCTTTGTCCATCCATCCAGTGACTTCAGGAAAGTTTCATGGTGCATCCTCCCGGTTCCCGTGAAGTTGTGTTCTCCATCCCCACTTTTCGTCAGTACCTCACACGTTTCTTGCTCACTCCAAACTTTCTTTCTACTGCTCGATTACCTTTTTCGGCTGAATATTTCACAACTTGCAGCAGGACAGAGGCTCTTTCTGCAGGAGACATGTGCAGTAGAGCCAGTGTCAGTGGTACAGGAGGAACAGGAGCAGCAGATACTGACACACAAGACTAGAACCTCTCGCCGCTTCAATGTGAAAATTTTAATATATAAGTCGCACCGGAGCATAAGTCGCAGGAAACACCCAAACCATGAAAAAAAGTGCAACCTATAGGCGAGTTTCATTGTTGACAAAAGCGCGCGTTGCATGCTGGGAATTATTTTGGTCGGCGGCAAGAAACACTAATTCAACATGACGGACGGAGCGAGAAAAGCACGTAAAGGGGATTGATCCCGGTTATTTATCCACTCTAACGGCAGAGGACCCAAGACCATTTGACCAGAAATTGGTCATAAGCATCGACGGAGCCAAATCACCCTTTTCAACCCCGACAAAAGGTGGACCAAACCAAATTTCTGGTCAGAATCGCCAACAACCTGGACAAATATTCACTTTGGCGATATCCACAATGACTTGGTGGAAACTCCTGGGCCATTCACAGCAGAAAAGATGAAAACCTCCAAGAGTCTCGATGTGTTGTTGAACTTGTTGGAGTCCACGGTTTGTTAGGATCTTCTACGTTTGCTCTGCGGATGTTTGAAAGCCGTTTAATTCACCGTTAGCGGTTCTTTTTCACTCAGAATACGAAAAGAGACATTTTCCTTCTTCCGTGTTTCTATTTGTGCATCCGATAATGCAGCAGGAATTTACCATTATCGGGGATAAATACACGAGGTTACGCACCGTGTTTGACGCTATCCTGTTTCTTGCCTCTGACCAAAATATTTCCCAGCAGCAACGCGGGCTTTTAATAACAATGACGTCAGCTGAAACTCGCCTATAGTCCAAAAAAATCCAGTACTATTAACCTTTCGATCATTCTCTAACACTTTGAACACACATTTTAAACCCTTGTGTAGACGGTAAACGGAGGAATCCTTTGTAGACTTTTTTATTTGCGATGGAAATGACTTTATCCAAATAAGCACAGTCGTAGCCAATTGCCCCTAATTAAATTGTTACACCGTTTAATCTTTGCGCGTGTCTCTACAACATGACAGAATGTTTACATCCCCGTTTAAAGTCGCCCAAACTCCTCGTTGTAGACGGTAAACAGAGGAATCCCTCACAGACGCCGGCCGGGCCTCTGTGTTTATGTGCCGCTGTAGATCACCTCTGCTCTGTCCATTTATCGTCAGCAGCAGCAGCAGACTCCAGCATGGATTTTCTACACGACTTATCTCCTCCAGACATCACTCCCACGGAAAAGAGGGACCTGCTCTATTGAGCCACACTTCCATCACATAATAACTGCAGGAGATTACCTCTGCAGACAGCATCTATCAGCCAATCAGACGCCGGGATTTAGACGGGACAAGTTGGACTCCAGCAACTTTAAAGACGGGGTGTTAACAGCTATTACACAGAAAATATTTACCGTATTTTCTGGACTATAAGTCACACTTTTTTTCATGGTTTGGGTGTTTCCTGTGACTTATACTCTGGTGCGACTTATACAGCTCTGGAAAAGATTAAGAGACCACTGCAAAATGATTAGTTTGTCTGATTTTACTACTTATAGGTATGTGTTTGAGTGAAATGAACATTGTAGTTTCATTCTTTATACTACTGACAACAAGTGTTGGGAGTAACGTGTTATAAAAGTAACAAATTACTGTAATATGTTGATTTTTGCTGTAACACGGTAATGTGGCATTACACATAAAAAAAAAATTAATAATTTTACTTGGTACAAATGTCAAAAAAAAGCGCATTTCAATGCTTTTTTAACCTGGATTGAAGTGGTGGGTTTTTCGTTTTCCTTCATACAAATTTTCTAAAATCACCGTGATATCAGCAGTGAAACGTTGGAGATGCGCCCATGTAGACCATCGGGTGACCACAGGCGAAAGGACCGACACAGAACTGAGCAGCTGACGCCCGATCGCGCTTTGCAGAAACCCTGTCCGCTTCCAAGTTCTAGTCCAAGATTAGTCCAAGATTAGTCCTGGTTTAGACCTGGTTTAGACCTAGTTTAGACCTGGTTTAGTTTTGGTTTAGTCCTGGTTTAGTGCTGGTTTAGACCTGGTTTAGTTTTGGTTTAGACCTGGTTTAGTCCTGGTTTAGACCTGGTTTAGTCCTGGTTTAGTTTTGGTTTAGACCTGGTTTAGTCCTGGTTTAGACCTAGTTTAGACCTCGGTTAGTCCTGGTTCAGTTCTGGTTTAGTCCTGGTTTAGACCTGGTTTAGACGTGGTTTAGTCCTCGGTTCAGTCCTGGTTTAGACCTAGTTTGGTTTTGATTTAGACCTGGTTTAAACCTGGTTCAGCTCTGGTTTAGTCCTAATTTAGTCCTGGTTTAGACCAAGTTAGTCCTAGTTTAGACCTGGTTCAGTTCTGGTTTAGTCCTGGTTTAGTCCTGGTTTAAACCTGGTTCAGCTCTGGTTTAGTCCTAATTTAGTCCTGGTTTAGACCTAGTTTAGATCTGGTTCAGTCCTTGGTTCAGTCCTGGTTTAGACCTTGTTTAGTTTTGGTTTAGACCTGGTTCAGTCCTGGTTCAGTTCTGGTTTAGACCTGGTTCAGTTTTGGTTTAGACCTGATTCGGTCCTGGTTCAATTCTGGTTTAGTCCTAGTTTAGACCTTGTTCAGTCCTAGTTCATTTCTGGTTCAGTCCTGGTTTAGACCTGGTTAAGACCTGGTTTAGACCTAGTTTAGACCTGGTTCAGTCCTGGTTCAGTCCTGGCTCAGTCCATATACGACGCAAAAGTTCAACATCTTCACAGGATGAAGAATTGAATGGATTTAGTGATTTGGAGTGAGATGGAGAGTTTGTTAAACTTGTTCTGTTCTGTTGTTTATGTTATAGTTTATCTGAAGAACTGTTCATATGTGTTGTTCTCTCTTCTATTGTTTTTTACTAGAACTCACCTTTCAAAATAAAATGTCAGTTCCTGGTCCCTGATTTTAAAAAATAAATTTCCCCCAAATAAGTGCCACTTATAATCCAGCGCGACTTATATATGTTTTTTTCTTCTTCATTACGCATTTTTTTGGCTGGTTCGACTTAAACTCCGGAGCGAATTTATAGTCCAAAAAATACTGTAGATCACCTTGTTACGTTTTACTGATACTTTATAGTGACGCCTCGCTAAGGGGGAGTTGTACATCAGTTATCACGGTGACACGATGAGCAAACACAGACCAAAACAAACACTTTTTAAGAGTGTCTCAAAACTCAAGAAGAAATACTAAATGGATTTACGAGTAAACAGCACATTTTCAGGAGCCTGCGATCAATACGAGCGTTCACGGTTCTGTTTCAGGAGTTTGATTTTCAACAAAAAGGTGCAAGTGACTCAATGATAAACAGCTGGATAATGCTCGATAGGTTGTGACTGTACTTTTATTTGTGAGAGATTTGTTAAACTGCACAAATCATCTCCGCTCTTGTGCTTCCAACTAACTTCTTTCTGGTGAAACTGTGTTAAAAATAAAGCTCAGGTCGAGTCTAACTTGAGGAACATGACAAATGTAAAAGCTGCAAAGTGTCAGTTGTTTTGAAAATGTTATATTCATCATGTTTTATAAATTTCGGTTTAGTTTTTGAGGCTCTTATGCTGCGTTTTGTTGCACTCGAGACTCGGGGAAAACCGACCTCCGCCTCGAGAAAGTGCAGTGGAACGGCCAATCAAATCAAGGTTGAAATATAAACTTTGGTCCAGGTTTAGTCCAGGTTTAGGCGAGGGTTAGTCTGGTTTTGGTCCTATTTTAGGCTTGGTTTAGTCTTGGCTCAGTTTTAGTCCAGGTTTAGCCCAGGTTTAGTCCTGTTTTAGTCCTGGTTTACTTCTGTTTTAATCCTGGTTTAGTCTGATTTTAGTCTTGGTTTAGCCCTGGTTTTAGTCCTGGCTTTAATCCTGGTTTAGTCCTGTTTAGTCTGGTTTTAGTCCTGGTTTAGCCCTGGTTTTAATCCTGGTTTAGTCCTAGTTTAGTCTGATTTTAGCCCTGTTTTAATCCTGTTTTAGTCCTGGTTTAGTCTGGTTTTGGTCCTGTTTTAGTCCTGGTTTACTTCTGTTTTAATCCTGG
This sequence comes from Boleophthalmus pectinirostris, assembly GCF_026225935.1. Taxonomy (NCBI): domain Eukaryota; kingdom Metazoa; phylum Chordata; class Actinopteri; order Gobiiformes; family Gobiidae; genus Boleophthalmus; species Boleophthalmus pectinirostris. Next base: position 2,364,730 of record NW_026571133.1, read on the forward strand.
TTTAGTCTGATTTTAGTCTTGGTTTAGCCCTGGTTTTAGTCCTGGTTTAGTCCTGGTTTAGTCTGATTTGAGCCCTATTTTAGTCCTGGTTTAGTCCTAGTTTAGTCTGGTTTTGGTCCTGTTTTAGTCCTGGTTTACTTCTGTTTTAATCCTGGTTTAGTCTGATTTTAGTCTTGGTTTAGCCCTGGTTTTAGTCCTGGTTTAGTCCTGGTTTAGTCTGATTTTAGCCCTATTTTAGTCCTGGTTTAGTCCTAGTTTAGTTGTCTGTTTAGTCCTGGTTTAGTCCTGTTTAGTCTGGTTTTGGTCCTGTTTTAGTCCTGGTTTTAGTCCTAGTTTAGTCTGGTTTTTGGTCCTGTTTTAGTCCTGGTTTAGTCCTGGTTTAGTCTGGTTTTGGTCCTGTTTTAGTCCTGGTTTAGTCTGGTTTTGGTCCTGTTTTAGTCCTGGTTTAGTCTGGTTTTGGTCCTGTTTTAGTCCTGGTTTAGTCCTAGTTTAGTCTGGTTTTGGTCCTGTTTTAGTCCTGGTTTAGTCCTAGTTTAGTCTGGTTTTGGTCCTGTTTTAGTACTGGTTTACTTCTGTTTTAATCCTGGTTTAGTCTGATTTTAGTCTTGGTTTAGCCCTGGTTTTAGTCCTGGTTTAGTCCTAGTTTAGTCTGGTTTTGGTCCTGTTTTAGTCCTGGTTTAGCCTGGTTTAGTCCTGTTTTAGGTCCTGGTTCTGAAACCTGAACTCGGGCTAGTCCAGATCGAGTCGGATGGATTTCTGAACATGTAAAAGTCAAACTGCCGTAACTGAGTCGCCGACGCTGACGTTTTCTAACAGAGTCTATTTATTGGCAGGAGCTCGTGATGCCTGATGTTAATTACATAAACGAACAAAAATAAACAGTAACTTCGACAGCGTTAAGGAACCTCTGGTCATGACTCTGGGTAGTGACCGAAAGGACGAGATCACAGACACAAGCGCTCGAAATGAGTTTCCTCCGCAGTGTGTCTGGGTGCTCCCTTAGAGACAGGGTGAGGAGCTCGGAGTAGAGCTGCTGCTCCTCCACGCTGAGAGGAGCAGCTGTGGCTCGGGCTTCTGTTCTGGTCCCGAAGACGACCCAGGACACGCTGGAGGGACTGTGTCTCTAGACTGGCCTGGGAACACCTCAGGGGTCCCCCCGGAGGAGCTGGAGGAAGTGTCTGGGGTGAAGGAAGTCTGGGAGTCCCCCTGCTCAGACTGATGCCCCCACGACTCGGCCCCAGATAAACAGAAGAAAATGGATGGAATCAAATTGCATTTTTTTTTTTTTTCAAATTGTCATG
>NW_026571133.1:2371030-2506030 GCF_026225935.1 Boleophthalmus pectinirostris
CTGCTCAAACTTCTACAACGTAAAGAAAAACTCAAACTTGTTGAGGATTTTTACAGACTTTTTACACGATCATAAACACAACGCTGACGCTGAGTTCAGGAGCAGTTGGAAACATCTGAGAAACACAGAAGTTCACACGTTGAGTTATTTTTTTAAAGGTGCGTTGTGTAACTTTTGGTTTAGTCTTAGTTTAGTCTTTTTTTGGCCCTGGTTTAGTCCTGTTTTATTCCTGGTGTAATCCTGCTTTAGTCTGGTTTTAATCCTGGTTTAGTCCTGGTTTAGTCTGATTTTAATCTTGGTTTAGTCTTGGTTTAGTTCTGGTTTAGTCCTGGTTTAGTCTTGGTTTGGCCCTGGATTAGACTGGTTTAGTCCTGCTTTAGTCTGGTTTTAATCCTGGTTTAGTCTTGGTTTAGTTCTGGTTTAGTCTTGGTTTAGTCTTGGTTTAGTCTGGTTTCAGTCCTGGTTTAGTCCTGCTTTAGTCTGGTTTTAATCCTGGTTTAGTCTTGGTTTAGTTCTGGTTTAGTCTGGTTTTAGTCCTGCTTTAGTCTTGGTTTAGTTCTGGTTTAGTCCTGGTTTAGTCTTGATTTGGCCCTGGTTTAGTCTTGGTTTGGTCCTGGTATAGTCCTGTCGTAGTCCTGGTTTAGTCTTGGTTTAGTCCTGTTCTAATCCTGGTTTAGTCTTGAATTAGTCTGGGTTTAGTCTTGGTTTAGTTCTGGTTTAGTCTTGTTCTAGTCCTGGTTTAGTCCTGTTCTAATCCTGGTTTAGTCTTGAATTAGTCTGGGTTTAGTCCTGGTTTAGTCCTGGTTTAGTCCTGGTCTAGTCCTGGTTTAGATTAGATCTGTTTAACGTCACACTGTGGAACCCTCCATTCAGATCAATGCCGTATCCATGGGAACAAACAGGTGACGGACGCCCAACCAAAAAGTTCCACAGTGCATCTTTACTGTTCAGTTGATGTGACTGAATTTGCTGCAGGGAAAAGCAGAGACGCACAGAGACTCTGACATGAGCAGAGTTTGAGAAAAGCGTCGAGGATTAAACGTACAAACTAATACAGGCAAAAATGAAATGAGCTTTTAAGACCAGAGCCAAAGAAAAAGCAAAAACTGATAAAAACCATAATGAATTTGCTCATAAAGACTAAACCAACTAAACGAATTCAGTATTTAGACGGAGCGCGGACTAAAGAGGAGACGGATTTGCAACGAAATGATTTAAAATTAAAATAAATAACACAGTAAGAGCTGAAAATGAGACTAAAATACTAAAGACGTTTTCTGCTGATCGATTATTCCACTAAAAATGTGTCTAAAATCGTCAAAATTTCTTGTTTTTATTTGTCATAGATACGAAAAAATTACAGAGGGGATTTTGGATAAATGATTTCAACACCTTGGTTTAGACCTGGATTTAGTTCTGATTTTAGTCCTGGTTTAGTCCTGATTTAGACCTGGTCAAGACCAAGTATAAACCTGGTTTAGACCTGGTTTTAGTCAAGATTTTAGACCTAATTAAGTCCTGGTTTTAGTCCTGGTTTAGTGCTGTTTTTAGTCCTGGTTTAGATCTGGTTCAGTCCTGGTTTAGTCCCGGTTTAGTCCTGGATTAGTCCTGGTTTAGTTCTGGTTAAATTCTGGTTTAGACCTGGGATTTGTCCTGATTATCGTCCTGATTTAGACCTGGTTTTAGTTCTAGTTAAGTCCTGATTTTAGACCTGGCTTAGTCCTGGTTTACTCCTGTTTTACTCCTGGTTAAATCCTGGTTTAGACTTGATATTAGTCCTGATATTTGATATTATTTCCAAAACTTTCACATTAGTTCTGTACAGATCGGCTGAAATGATCCATGTGATTCTAGTGAAGCCGTCTGGGGTCTAAAGAAACACTCTGCTCCACTGTTTATTGACTTTATTGGTCTAGTTGGTCACTTTATTGATCCACTTGGGAAATTAGGTTATGTTTACACTGAAACGAATCACTGGATCACTGGATCGGAAACTATTTGTGTCCAGACATGATCCACAGTAACGCCAAACCGCCTGAAACACTGGTCACATGACGAGGCTGATGTCACAACGTTACGTGGGCAGTAAAAACAAGGAAGTGCAGCACCATGTCTGATTTTGCAGCAGCCGATTTTGAGCCGAGGAAGATGACAAGTGTGAAAAACAGTTTTTTCGTGGATCGACGACGAGGTTCAGTTGTTACTGAGTAGTTTTAGCTCCGCTGTTTCCCGTTTGTCTCTGTTTGTATAAATCCCTCACGTTCTCCTCGGGTCACATTGACCCAAAGATTTTTTTTTCCTTCCCGCTCTCTTGGGGCGCGTCAGTCAGACCCAAAAATGTATTTTCTCGCCTAAATTTTTGATTGACCCGCCTCAAGAGAGCTGGAAGGAAAAAAAAATGTCTTCAAGTCAATGTGACCCCGAGGAGAACGTGAGGGATTTAAACTGTTTTCCGCAATAGCGTCACATGACCAGCGTCACAAACCCAAAGAATCAGGAAGGTGCAAAGTCACAGTGACGTGGTCCAATAAGGACACAACTAGAGCTCCTACGTCAGAGTATCAGCGTTTTCAGGTGTCCACACAGTGCTGGATCAGATCTGTACTCAGATGAATTCATGGGAGCTGGAGGCACCAGATCGTTCCGTCTCTGGAGTCGTTTTATATCAGATTAGGTTGAACGAACACTGTATCCACAACGAAAACATCTCGAATATGACTAGTGTGGGTTGGGAATGATCTGGACACAGTAGGTCACAGGATCATTTCAGGCCTGGAATTTCTCTCTGAATCTCTGTTCTGTTACTACGAACGTTGAACGGTAGCTGTCAAAACTACCACTTCATGACATCACAAGGTTAAACAGAGCATTTTGAGTTTTGGAGATGTGGACAGACGAAAAATAAACGATCATTCAAACATGTGTGAGTGAAACAAAACACAACTCCAGCTCTGTTTTTGACGAGGAAACAACATTAGAACATGACTAAAAGTTCACAAGAGTCAATTTAGGACCTTTAAACTTCGTAAATCATGAGTTTAATCTGCCTTTTTACACACGAATCCCCGAAAATCTTCAGCCAACTCACTCTCTCAGCAACAGTCGAACGCAGAGGGGAACTATCAAAGCAAATGCAGTTACGTAAAAAATGATCGCGACACCATGAATATATTATGACCTTCTTTCTGCTTGTGTTCGCAAGGCTCCCTCCATCTCCGCTTTCCTGTCAAACCGCGAAAGATCAATTATTCACACCTCAAAACAAGGATGCGATTTCTGATTTTTCTGACTTTTTTTTTGCCAAATATCAACAGGAACGGGGAGCTGACAGGAGGGGAAAGAGTCGTATGAAAAATTCAACGCCGCCACGGAGAGAAAGAGGGGGGAGGGGGGGATTTTTTACGGATCAAACTGACTCCGAAAACACTGGGAAAAAAATGGAAACTTTTCACAATCTGAGAGCGGAAAACGGGGTCGTGGTTTGAATCAGAAATCACTGCTTACAGCGATGGTATTTTATAATAAACCAGAGTGTTCGTGCGCGAGCGAGTGTGAGTGACGGATGAATGTGAAGGGAAAATGGGAGACGTTAAAGCTGTTGAAATAACCGTTCTCGGCTTTTGGAACAGTTTGCAGGGCCACATACGGGCTTGTCTTATACTGCTGATTAGGGATGCCCCGATCACATTTTTTTGCCCCCGAGTCAGAGTCATTTGATTTTGAGTATGTGCCGATACCGAGTCCCGATCCGATACTTCTGTAAAACATTATGAAATGAACTAAGAGCAAAGAATCAGATCCAGGATGTTTGGAGGATCAGATTGTGTTGATTTCATGTGTCGTATTTGGACTGAACTTAGTGTGAAAAATCAAATGACCGAAACTTAAATTTTTTTGTTACTTTTCTAACCGTGCATCATCATTGTTGAAAATCTTGACTTTTCACAGTCTGGTCTTGGATTGTGTAACTTAGTAAACTTAATGAACTGGACAAAACAGGAACCAGACCAGAACCAGATCAGACCTGAGACTCGACTCTGCACAATCTACACTTTGTATATTTGTTATTATATGTTTGCATGTGCATTATATTTGAAACATTTAAGCTCGTCTATGAAATCCAAATTAGGGGTGTCAAATTATCGCGTTAATTGCGATTAATTAATTACAGTCATATTTAGCGCGTTATGTTTTTTAATCGCGTTAATCTCATTTTTAATCTCTAACTTTAGTGTTTCTGTATGTGAGTTTCTTTATTATAAAACCTGTTTTTATGTGTTGTTGGGACAACAACACACACACACAAAAAAAACACACGCTGTCCTCCCGTGAGCCGTGTGTGGATCGTGTTTTCTCGCGTACGCTGCGTAAACCGCGCTTCCTCCTGTGAGCCTCTAAACCAGAACTAACACCAAGACTAAAACCAGGACTAAACCAGGTCTAAACCAGGACTAAACCAGGACTAAACCAGAACTAAAACCAGAACTTAAACCAGAACTAAAACCAGAACTAAAAACCAGAACTAAAACCAGGACTAAAACCAGGATTAATCCATTCCAGGACTAAACTAGGACTAAAGTAGGACTAAAGCAGGTCTAAACCAGGACTAGAACAAGGACTAAAACCAGTGATCTCATATATAAAGCATTTCTCTATCAATAATATTTTTAATATGGTTAAGGAAAGACTGGACTTTTTATTGTCTTTAAGTCGACAAAAGTTATTATGTTCAGATTTCCTCGTCTTTGCTACTTTACAACAAACAGTTTCTTATTCATGGAGACTTGGGCTCAACAGCCAATTTGGAGAGATTTGTTAAACAATAAATGACTTTATAAAGTCACTTTTTTAAATCTATTTCAGTCTTTTGATCTGCCACAATAATGTAATAATGAATTTAAATGAAAATACCTCAAATTGAAGCTTTTCTCAGCATTTTTTAGGTGAGATTAAAATGAGATTAATTAGATTAATTAATTACAGATCATAATTAATTAATCTCTCAATTTTTTTAATCGCATGACAGCACTAGTCCAAATAATACAAAATCTTACCAAATAAACATGAAATGATCTCCACAGCCTCTGTCCCCCACATCCACAAATCCACCGCAGCATTGGTCCCACAGCTCAACAGACGCTTCACGCCACTGGACTCACCCTCTTCGCCATCGTGCCAACTCCATCGTGCAACAGACCTATTTGTTTTGTTTGCAACAAACAGCGCCGTGCAACGACGCCATCGGCCGTGCAGGTGTGAACACGGCCACAGAACCACAGGTAACACGACGAGCACGACACGACCCAAAAGTCCCAGCGCGAGTGCACTTCTAGTACAACAGGTGCTGGGACAGACAGACACGTCATGTCCCTGAGCAAATTCTGCACCTCAGAAAAACTGTTGTGTCCTGTGTGTTATATGTGTATATTATTGATCCAATACCTGATCGGCACATAACGTCCAAGTCCGGATCGAGTCTGCAGTCACGTGATCGGCGCCAATTTCCAATTATGTGATCGGATCGGGACAACCCTAGTTGTTACCACATCAAAAACTGGCCTGGAGTTTTGTCTGCATTTTTTTTGCTTTCAGACATGTTTAAGTACTTTATTTTTTGGACCAAAAGTTGCTCCGGAGTATAAGTCGCACCAGACAAAAATTGTGTAATGAAGAACAAAAAACATATATAAGTTATATAAGTTGCATTTTTTGGGAGAAATTTGTTTTATAAAATCAGAGACCAGGAACAGACATTTCATGTCAAAAGTGAAGTTCTAGTAAAAACAATAGAAGAGAGAACAACAGACTGTTAACGTCACATATGAACAGTTCTTCAGATAAACTATAACATAAACAACAGAACAGAACAAGTTTAACAAACTCTCCATCTCACTCCAAATCACTAAATCCATTCAATTCTTCATCCTCGGTGTCACTTCTGAGCAACTCCACGACCTCCGGAGGTAAACAGACGCCGCTTCCTCTTCTGTGTCGCTGTCGTCAGACTCAGCATCAGTTCCAGTTAGAATTATTCTGGTCTTTCTGAATCTCGACAGGATGGTTTCAGTGTCACTGAAGTCCAGGCTTTGTCCATCCAGTGACTTCAGGAAAGTTTCATGGTTCATCCTCCCGATGTCACAAGTTTCTCTCTCACTCCCAACTTTCTTTCTGCTGCTTGATTATTGTTTTCGGCTGAATATTTCATGACTTGTAGCAGGACAGAGGCTCTTTGTGCAGGAGACATGTGCAGTAGAGTGAAGTGACAGTGGTAACAGGAGGAACAGGAGCAGCAGAAACTGACACACAAGACTAGAACCTCTCGAGACGGTCAGTGTGAACATTTTAATATTTAGGTCGCAGGAAACACTCAAACAATGAAAAAAAGTGCGATTTATAATCCGAAAATTACTATGTTTTTAAACTCCTTACACTAAAATCATTTAGATAATTTCAGCCCTGGAATTGCCGATCTCTACTGAACTAAAAGTAAAAGGTATTAACTTGAAAACTGCCGCTTCATGACATCACAAGGTGGAACAGAGCATTTTTTGCTTTGGAGAAGTAGACAGACTAATAATAAAGTGTTACTCAAACATGTGCACGTTTATTTATTTATTTAGAACAAGGACAGCGCACAGAAAACATTAAAGTCGGAGAGAAAAGCTGCTCTGCGTCAGATAAATACACAAAACAATTCATTATTAAAACAATCATAATTCATTTACTCTAATTTCCATAAATACAAGATTTAAAATTTGTCCGTATTATAATTATCTAAAATACAATTCATCAGCAATATAACAGTCAAGCCAACGAAATAACGAAACAAAACACAACTCCAGGTCTGTTTTTGATGAGGAAATTAACATTATAACACGACTTAAAACGCAAAAGAGTCAATTTTGTGTAACGTAGGACCTTTGAATTCATTTTCTATTGTATTTTTTAAAGGTTTCAAGCGATTTAAAAGTGATATTTGCTTAATTGTTTCATTGTGGACTGGCTGTAGACGTCTCAATCAAAACACCGACGCTTCCTGTGATCAAATGTTTATTCCAGGATCATTTGAAACTCTCCAGTTGGTGAGTTCATACACAAAATGTATCTCAGACATAATAGATTTTTTTATAATTTGCAATTTTTCAGTGCTTTTTTGTCCACATAAATCATAATATACAGACGTAATAAAAATTCATAAAAATCTGTCAATAGAGGCTTTGCACGTCACGTGACCCCCATGGCAACGGTAACTACGCCGCCATGACACCGGGCACGATATGTCATTGACTTCAGCAGCATCGGTGAAACATGGGCAGGTTTTGTTCTGTATTTGTTTGTTCTAGACCAGGCGTGTCCAAACTATGGCCCGGGGGCCAAATGCGGCCCTCAGACAAATTTTTCTTGGCCCTCAGACTTCCAGGTGAATTGGCCCAAATGACCTCGCATCAATTAAAACATTTTTTACTGCAAGTTTTTTGAAAATCTACCTTGATAAAGCTAATATTTAACATTTAGTGTGTGGTTTTAAGGATCGTAGCATGAATAAAGTTCAAGTCATGTTAAACATGAACATATTTCAATTATTCTCTGTATCGAGTTCTAGTCTACAGCCTCAATCGTCCCTCTGCTTCTTCTGTGTTTAGATATGTGGCCCTTGATGAAAAAAGTTTGGACACCCCTGTTCTAGACGCTCTGAACAGGATAAAACTATTCATTTCTTCACTGTTCCTCTGGAAATGACTCATCAGAAGCTCAAACAAAGGAATTATCGAAAAAAAGACGCGGATTATGTCTAGAGAACATAAACCACGAAGAGATTTCCAATGGTCCCATCAAGACACACTCACGTCACTTTCATCAAGGTATTTCCTATTTAAATTGTTTCATTGTTTATTTACTGAAAGAAGCACATTTACTACTGAACTAAAATTTCATTAATTTAACCATTAACACACTGGGCTCCTGCGATCAACATGGCGCACGAGTCGAAGAGTCTGTGAGCCGAACCTCGAAAGAATCGGCCATGAAAAGATCCTCGCGAACGTTACAAAGATCCACTCTCATAAAGCGATTAATTCTAGAAGACACAGTTGTGGGTAAACAAGACAATAAAGAAAACATGGATCCTACGACGAGTGACATGTTTATATGTGCTGGAAGATACAGTTTCTACTGCCACTCACACTGCAAATGTTTTCTTTTTACATTTTAGTTCAGTAAATGTGCTTCTTTCATTAAATAAGCTAAGCAGTTTAAACAGCAAATACCTTGATGAAAGTGACGTGAGTGTGTCTTGTTGGTACCATTGGAAATCTCTTCGCGGTTTATGTTCTCTAGACATAATTCCCATCTTTTTTTTTTGATAATTCCCTTGTTTGAGCTCCTGATGAGTCATTTCCAGAGGAACAGTGAAGAAGTGAATCGTTTTACCACTTTCAGAGCGTCTAGAACAGTGGTCCCCAACCTGTAGATCGCGATCAACAATTCGATCTTTGCCGTGTCCCCGGCAGATCTCCAGCTGAATTCAACAATTTGTGATACTAGATGTGCATTGAAAGTGAGCGCTTTACTTTGGTTTAACTTAACTGCGTGAGGTGGTCTTTTCACAAATGAAAATCAACAAATCCAAGCACAGAAACAGTCTGACCGAGAGGCACCTCACAGATTGTCTCAGTTTAGCTGTTTGCAACTATAAACCAAACTTCAAAACATTACCCAAGGAAATTCAGACTCACCCATCACCCCGAGTTTGATAATAATAGAACTTCTCTCATTGACCCTTAAAGGTTGTATAGAGGATTTTTTTAAGGAAAGAGAAATCCAGCAACAGTCCTTTTTCAAGTGTAGTGCACGCGTGACACCACCTTCCTCCTCCACAGCTCCCTCCAGAAATAATTTAGAGACCGACACCTCAGTTTTTAGACCCTTCGTCCGCTTCAGTCGCGCAGTCACTGAAAGGAATCTCCAAGAATCACCTCGGTTTGTCTTCGCTCCTTTTCTCCTTCTCTCCTTTCAGCGACATCAAAAACGGACTTTCTTTTGCGGCGAACTCGTCGTGGATTCTCGTCCGACATCGCAACAAACTTTATGCGAACTGCGAGAGAGCCACAATTTAAAAAAGCCTCTAAGACCCGCTGCATAGTTACCTTAGAAACGTAGGGAGTTTGATTGACAACCTAACAGCCAATAGAAAATGAGGCAGCCTCATTTTCTATTGGCTGATGTTTATCTGGCCTCAACATGTCCACAGTTGATAGATTTTCTTTTTTTTTTTTTTGGTCATCATAATTACAAAGCTGTAATGGTATTTTAAACTTTCATTGACAATTTGAAACAAATAAAAAAATGCTCCATACAACCTTTAATGCTGTTTAGTGATCAAATTTGCACTATTTTGGTTGCTTTCACTGCATTTGGTTTGCATTTTGTTTGTGTTGCAGTTACACATTTTTTCTTGCAGAGAGTGTTTTGGTCCCCATTCCTTAAGTTACAAGATTGCAAAAATAAAGCTGTGTGGAACTATAAACACGATCACTTTTGTTGTTGTTATTTACGTCCATGTTGGTAGATCTTGCTCTTTTCTCGGACCAAGTATGTAGATCTTTGTCTGAAAAAGGTTTGGTCTAGAACAACCAAATACTCAACAAAACCTGACCATGTTTCTGCGATGCTGCTGAAGTCAATGACATATCGTGCCCGGTGTAGATACCGTTGCCATGGGGGACACGTGACAAAGGTGCAAAGCCTCTATTATCACGACAAAAGCGCACATTTGTTAACTTTTACTCAAGCAGTCATTCAAAACGCCAAAACTTCTCGTACTATTGGACTAATATTATCTTAAAGCAACATTTGTCCAACATAACTCTTCGTAACTCTCCGCACATCACAGGGAATTTTCACAGATTTTTTAAGCCAAAACGAGCAAAACTACAGATCATTTATTAACGCGCTTCATTAACATTGATACGACGGAGCGTGTCAATCACCCAGATCCATTTATGATTTATACAAAGTGAACGTCGGCCTCGTAGAACTGGAGCCTATAAAAAACCCATCGTAGCAGACGGTTCATGTGTTTTTCATGGACTCGTTGGGCTTCGTTTCACTACTTTTCAGTTTTTTAATAATCAATCCGAGAGCAAGATGATACGAAACTAATATTTTAAAGGGGTAAAGGTCAAGGAAAAAGAACAATAAGAATAGAATCTGTTTAAGGCCACGTTTATATGATGATGGTCTGAGTAGAAGACGCAAAAGTGGTGTTGCGTTTTCACTTTTTATTCAACGTTTAGACGAGCGTTGCATATGGTGACGCAAAAGTGTGTGGAATTGGACTGTGTATGCCACACCAGGTCTAAACCAGGTCTAAACCAGGTCTAAACCAGGTCTAAACCAGGTCTACCAGGAATAAACCAGGTCTAAACCAGGTCTAAACCAGGTCTAAACCAGGTCTAAACCAGGTCTAAAACCAGGTCTAAACCAGGTCTAAACCAGGTCTAAACCAGGTCTAACCAGGTCTAAACCAGGTCAGGTCTAAACCAGGACTACATCAGGTCTAACCCAGGACTACACCAGGTCTAAACCAGGACTACACCAGGTCTAAACCAGGTCTAAACCAGGACTACACCAGGTCTAAACCAGGTCTAAACCAGGACTACACCAGGTCTAAACCAGGTCTAAACCAGGTCTAAACCAGGTCTAAACCAGGACTAACACCAGGTCTAAACCAGGAATAAACCAGGTCTAACCAGGTCTAAACCAGGAATAAACCAGGTCTAAACCAGGACTACACCAGGTCTAAACCAGGACTAACACCAGGTCTAAACCAGGACTACACCAGGAATAAACCAGGTCTAAACCAGGTCTAAACCAGGACTACACCAGGTCTAAACCAGGACTACACCAGGTCTAAACCAGGTCTAAACCAGGTCTAAACCAGGACTACACCAGGTCTAAACCAGGACTACATCAGGTCTAACCCAGGACTACACCAGGAATAAACCAGGTCTAAACCAGGACTACACCAGGTCTAAACCAGGACTACACCAGGTCTAAACCAGGACTAAACCACCAGGTCTAAACCAGGTCTACTAAACCAGGTCTAAACCAGGTCTAAACCAGGAACCAGGTCTAAACCAGGTAAACCAGGTCTAAACCAGGTCTAACCAGGAACTAAACCAGGTCTAAACCAGGACTACACCAGGTCTAAACCAGACTACACCAGGTCTAACCCAGGACTACACCAGGAATAAACCAGGTCTCTAAACCAGGTCTAAACCAGGACTAACCAGGTCTAAACCAGGACTACACCAGGTCTAACCAGGACTACACCAGGACCAGTCTAAACCAGGTCTAAAACCAGGTCTAAACCAGGTCTAAACCAGGTCTAAACCAGGACTAAACCAGGTCTAAACCAGGTCTAAACCAGGTCTAAACCAGGTCTAAACCAGGTCTAAACCAGGTCTAAACCAGGACTAAACCAGGTCTAAACCAGGGCTAAACCAGGACTAATCTTGAAGTTAAGAGCTAGAAGACCCCAAGCCCTCGGAGCAGAGTGTCTGTAAAAGTGTGATCTGGCGGTGGTTGTTCTTACCTCCGTGAGGCGCGGAGCTCTGAACCAGTCCTTTCACCCGCGGTCACTCGACGGTCTACGTGGGCGCACCTTTGGGCCCGACCCAACAGTCAGTCCTGGTTTAGTCTTGGTTCAGTCCGTGGCGTGTGTGGAGCTAAAGTGGAGCTAAGGTTGAGCGGTCAGATCCACTGACCCAGGTTGGCTGGTGTGATTCCAGCTCCCACAGATGAATGCTGCTGTTGTGTCCTTCGGCAAGACACAACCAACACATACGCCATAGCCAACACATTATATTTATTTAGTTATGCATATTTTTTCTTTTATTTTTTCCGTCTATTTCAATTGGAATATAAAGAGGGCATTGACTGATTTCAATAAAGGTTCATCTGGATGAGATGATCTGTTTATTTTGTTTCGATATCAGTTATATTTTAAAACACGCAGACATTATAGCGTAGACTGCCACTCGGGGGATTTAAAACTTAAAGAAAGACCGATGGAGTGAGGCTATGACTTTGAAATAACATCGGGCAATGGCAGAAAGTTCAGAATGTAACAACATCCAACACGAAGGCAAGAAGGTTCAAACATAGCCTCGTCGGAAAACGTTGTCAATTAATTAGCTGCGCAAGAAAACCAGGTAAGTCTGGGGTTGTTACCGACAATTAAGAATGTGAACATACACGCTGAGCGAATTTTGGAATGAATGAGCTATAGAGTTTGCATTTTTATCGAGGCTCCTTAGTTTGTTTGCTGTATGATTGTTCTAAAATCTAAAATCAATCGGCGGATGGCGGGCGGGTGCGGTTTTGAAAACCTTCGGTGCAAAATGGACAGCGGGCGGAGTTTTGTGTCGCGGTTGCGGATGAAAAAATAGCCCATCCGCGCATCTTTAGTCGAGATGGATGTAGACGAAGACAGACATTCTGTGTTGGCAACGATTCCTGAGATCGAGGATTTAAAGCCGGAACGAAGAGAATGTTTGGTGAATTTTATCAAGGGGAAAGACGTTATTGTCCTTCTTCCTACGGGATTTGGCGCATTACATATGTCACGACCAAATAACAGCGATTGGTTAAATAAATACTGCTGAGCGAACGAATCCTAATGCTGCGAGGTCAGACGGTTTCCACAAACGTCATCACCGTCTAAACGAAAAAATATTTTGTCATTTTTATCCTCAAGTGTTCTCGTGTAAACAGGCTCTAAATCCTGCCTCTGGGTGTATTTGTTATGTCGAGGTAAAAGTTTTTGCTGGTATGACGGGCTGTGAACCAGAAAAGTCACATAATGTCACTTTAAATGAGCTCAGTGTTGCACAAATTACAAATCTCCAGCGTCTGTTTACTCATTAATCAGCATTAAAACAGCACACACCCGTTTACGCTCGAGGAGAGACACGGCAGGTGAAAAAAACTTAAATTTAGAGATATTTACTTGAAACTTCTGCTCTTGTTTTCTCACGTAAATGTAAGAAAAAAACATGTTACAAGTCTTTCATCATGTAAGGTTTTATGTAAAAAAAACGTCCAAAATCAATCAGTCGATTTTAAGACATTCAAAACACAAACTTGAAAAGAGCTTGGTTTTAATTTCTTGCTTCTTTTTGTCAACAGAAAGACTAAAAAATATACAGAGGGGATTTTGGATTTCTTATTTATTTGAGTGATACTAAACCTCACAGAAAAATAGCCTCAAAACTCAAATTTCGCCTCATTTTTTTAATAAATCAGACTTGAAGTTGGATATGAGAAAATCCTTCAGTGCGTTTGGTCAGAATCTTTTTAAGTACAAGATTAGAAAGTTTGGAGTAAAGTTCGTGTCCCTACGGGGGGAAAACGCACTTTGAGAAAACAGACTTTGAATTTACAAAGTCCCGTAAAACTTTATGGCCACGAGTTAGAAAGAAAGATTAAAACGTCTTTCGGAGCAGAGTGGACGAATTTACAGTGTCCACGTGAAATCGTCCACGTTAAAGCAGAGGCTAGAGGGGAGTTTTTAAAGTTGGGTCACGTGAGTCGTTATGTTGTTTATTAAAAAAATAATAATAAATCACTTTTAGTACAAATATAAAAGGCGCCAGCCCAGAAAAAATCTATAAAATTTAACTAAACTAAGACTAAACCAGAACTGAACCAGAAAAACTAAACCAGGACTGAACCAGGACTTAAACCAGGACTAAACCAGGACTAAATCAGGACTACACCAGACTAAACCAGAACTGAACCAGAAGAACTAAACCAGGACTGAACCAGGACTAAACTAAGACTAAACCAGGACTAAACCAGGACTAAATCAGGACCAAACAGAACTAAACTAAGACTAAACCAGGACTGAACCAGGACTAAACTAAGACTAAACCAGGACTAAATCAGGACCAAACAGAACTAAACTAAGACTAAACCAGGACTGAACCAGGACTAAACTAAGACTAAACCAGGACTGAACCAGGACTAAACTAAGACTAAACCAGGACTAAACCAGGACTAAATCAGGACCAAACAGAACTAAACTAAGACTAAACCAGGACTGAAAGGACTAAAACTAGACTAAACCAGGACTAAACAGGACCAAACAGAACTAAAACTAAGACTAAACCAGGACTAAACCAGATCTAAACCAGGACTTAACCCCGTCTAAAACAGGACTGAACCAGGACTAAACTAAGACTAAACCAGAAGGACTAAACCAGGACTAAACCAGGACTGAAACCAGGACTAAACCAAGACTAAACTAAGACAAAACCAGGACTAAACCATGTCTAAACTAGGACTAAACTAGGACTAAACCAGGTCTAAACCAGGACTAAACCAGGACTGAACCAGGACTAAACTAAGACTGAACCAGAAGGACTAAACCAGGACTGAACCAAGACTAAACCAGAAGGATTAAACTAGGACTAAACCAGGACTGAATGAGGACTAAACTAAGAATAAACCAGGTCTAAACCAGGACTGAACCATGACTGAACCAGGACTAAACTAAGACTAAACCAGGACTAAACCAAGACTAAACTAAGACAAAACCAGGACTAACCGTGTCTAAACTAGGACTAAACCAGGACTGAACCAGGACTAAACTAAGACTGAACCAGAAGGACTAAACCAGGAATTAACCCGGTCTAAACCAGGTCTAAACCAGGTCTAAACCAGGACTAAACCAGGACTAATCTTAGACTTGAGAGGGAGAGCATGAAATTTAAGTTTAAGCATGAAAATGAAGTTCACTTTAAGACACAAAAACACTGAATTGGACAAACACAGTTAAGATAAATTTAACACCGTGAAACATTCCTCTCCTCATGCTCCAAAAAAGTTCCACAGTGCAGCTTTATATTCAGCCCACGTAGATAAATCAACCACACGGCTCAAAACATCTGCACTTTAACAGCAAATTCGACCGTATGATTCACAACTGGCCTCCGTCTTCAACGTAAAGAGCGTATCCCTTAGCTCTCCGGGCTGAGTCACTCCCCCTTCAGAGCGCGATCACAACACAGTCTCAGGTTTTTCAGCTTCGTGACGTTGTTGTGTGCAGTTTTGTGTCACGTTTTTTGGATATTTATGGAGAATTGGACAGAATCTTACAGCTGATCGAAAAGATGGTTCGAACAGGGCGCCGGAGAGATCTCTAAATTACTCAGACATGCACGGATGACACCTTAAACCTGTTCGTGGATATTTTTGATGCGGAAACAGCTCTGTAATACAGTAAAAAGCTCCAAAAATGTTACGTAATGCCCCCGTTTTTGACAATAAGTACGTGTAACAGTCGAGTGGAGGTGAGTTGAGGATACGCAGTCGGGCTCCGCTTACCGGGGAAAGACGCTGAGTTATAGCGGTGTGTAAAAAGGGCCGAGGGCGGGCGAGCGGGCGGGTGCTGGTGCGGGTGGGGGTGGGTGGGGGTAGGTGGCGGGTGCTACCTATTATCCAGAATCGATTGGGCGGTCGGGGCTGGCTGGGTGCCTAATGAAGTGTGCGATCTGTGGGCCGCCGTGTCTGCGCTGATGGGCCCCTGGATGTATGGAGCTCCGAGGTGTCACCTGCGTGTTAATGCATGAGGCGCACGGGGGAAAAAGACAACAACAGAGGGACAACAGCAGCGGAAAGATCTGGAACGTGTCCGGATCTGAGCGGGTTATAATAACTACGCTGCGGCTGGTTTTAAAGGTCGTTGCTCTGCCTGGAATGTTCCACAGTGTGACATTAAACAGCTCTGCCGTAGTTCATGTTTTAGCTTTTCCAGCGATCACACGAGTGCAGGTCGTACGAGTGCAGATTGTACGTGTGCAGGTTTAGCACAGCTCTTTATTTTACAGTCATTTCACTCGTTTGGTCACTTTATTTATGTTGGTCAATTTATTTATGTCACTACTGTTGTGTTGAAAGGCTGGAAAGTGTCTTTTGGATGCATGCGCACTCAGCTTTATGTTGCAGTAACCGGGGTACTGCGTTTACATGCCACAAGTAACCCGGTTACTATCGGAATAAACCAGCTACAGTAACCCGGTTTCTAATAACCGGGATACTGCCATAACCGGGTTACTGAAACCGGGTTACTGCGTTTACATGCACCATCAAGAAACCGGGATACTCAAAAAACCCGATCATAACCGGGTTATTGATGTGCATGTAAACACACTCACTGTGACATTAAACAGCTCTGCCGTACTTTTATTCAATTCCAGGTGAGTTTGTAGCTCAAAAAACCTGGTTAACGCTTGTGGTCAAACTTTTGCTGTAACGCAGTGATGTTCGGCATTACAGTAAAAAAAAATTATAATATTTTAATCGGTACAAATGTCAGTAACTCGTGTCACATTTGCTTTTTTAACCTGGATTGAAGTGGAGGGTTTTTCGTTTTTCTTCGTACAAATTCACTAAAATCACCACAATATCAGCAGAGGTGAAACGACATCGTTGCGGTGCTGAGTGTCAGGACGGACCCGGAGGTGCGCCCGTGTGACCGTTGGGTGACCGCGGGCGAAAGGACCGACGCAGAACTCCACGGGGTGAATTGCAGCTGACGCCCAATCGAGCGTTGAGGACACCCTGCGCCACGGGCTCAGGGTTCTCTCAGGGGTCTAGTCCTAGTCCAAGATTAGTCCTGGTTTAGTCCTGGTGTAGTCCTGGTTTAAACATGGTTTAGTCCTGGTTCAGTGTTGGTTCAGTCAGGGTTTAGTCCTGGTTTAGTCCTGGTTTAGTCCTGGTTTAGACCTGGTTAAGTTCTGTTTTAGTCCTTTTGGTTCAGTCCTGGTTCAGTCTTGATTTAGTCCTGGTTCAGTTCTAGTTTAGTCCAGGTTTAATTCTGGTTTAGTCCAGGTTTAGTCTTGGTTTAGACCAGATTTAGTCCTGGTTTAGACCTGGTTTAGTCCTGGTTTAGACCTGCTTTAGTCTTGGTATAGACCTGGTTCAGTCCTGGTTTAGTCCTGATTTAGACCTGGTTTAGACCTGGTTTTGTCCTGTTTTAGACCTGGTTTAGTCCTGGTTCAATCCTGGTTTAGTCTTGGTTTTCAGTCCTTGGTTTAGTCCTGACTCAGTCCATACATGGCGCAAAAGTCCGTCATTTTCGCTCATTCACTGAAATTCCATGACTTTTCCAGGCCTGTAAAATGACACTTTCAGTATCCATGAGTTTTCCAGGATTTCCATGACCGTGGGAACCCTGTGAAAACCTTTTTTTTTTTTACCTTTAGTTCAATTTTGGCAACTCCAGGGCTGAACGCATCCAAATAATTTTACAGTAGCGAAGGTGTGTGGACTTTAAAAACACAGTGGAGCACTTTCTGTATTACCACATGATGACATCACAAGGTGGAACAGCGTGTTTTCCGTTTGAGAAAAGAACTCAGCCTGAATACGCGTAGTTTTTGTGTTAAACTTCCGTGAATGAGCAGCTCTTGAGGTCAAAATAAGTCCACAGTCAGATAAGCAGGAAGTGCGCGGTTGGCATGTTAGTTAGTTACACTTTACGGTAAAGACAAATCTTCGCTCTGGTCTCTGGAAGCTTTTATAAACTCATTTAGGTGAATAATTACGACGTTCCAAATGCGTAAGGTGAGTGAGGAAGAACTTTGGACCTTTGCGAACAATTTTTTTCTCGTTTTAAGGCGGTAAAAATCAGATACGGCGTCTTTAAATTCGCTTTTTGTGTCTTTTTTTTTCCGCGGTGGTGCGTTATTGATCGATGGCGGGACCGTTCCATACATTTCCCCGCTGATGGCCCCATTATAGGGACATCATTACAGCGTGTGGAACCGTAATGAGACGCTCCGACCTTCAAGGAAAAATGGAAATTTGAGGGGAGAGGGAAAAAAAAAAAAAAAAAAAAAAAAAAAAACGAAACCCCAAAGTCCAATTTAAATTTCATATTGAATACATTTGCACAATTAAAACGTGAAATAGTGAATAAATCATGTTTGAAAACGTCTCCAAGGATTCACGCATTTTCCGAGTGACAAATTTGGTCTCGGATGGTTAATTTTTCATTTGCTTTTTCGAAATTGACATTGAAGGAGACTGTACCGGGAATAACATTTACAAGTTTTCCAAGTCGAAAATCCAAACTGGAAAGCTGCGGTGGACGGCTGAAGGAAGTTTAATATTTAGTCAAAGAAGCGGTAGAAGTGTCACTGAAACTGCATGAATATGACATCAGCTAGCAGTTTAACGGTGCATTTCCTGTCTTAAGGTGTAAATGTGATAAAACTGCTTCTCACCAATGTCTAAAAACACCAAGAAAATAAACAGTTTTGAGATTTTCCTAAAAGGTTGGTGGTTCAAGTTTTCCCAGTTTTCAAAATATTATTTCAATGTGTAACCTTAATGTTTGTTGTGCCCTTAAGCAAGACACTTCACCCACTTTTCTGACCCGACCTGGCGCGGGACTCTGACCCGACCTGGCGCGGGACTCTGACCCTGGTTTTCCTGGTTTAGACCTGGTTTAGACCTGTTTTAGTCCTGGTTTAGATCTGGTTTAGTCCTGGTTTAGTCCTGTTTTAGTCCTGGTTTAGTCCTATTTTAGTCCTGGTTTAGATCTGGTTTAGTCCTGTTTTAGACCTGTTTTAGTCCTGGTTTAGATCTGGTTTAGTCCTGGTTTAGTACTGTTTTAGTCCTGGTTTAGTACTGTTTTAGTCCTGGTTTAGATCTAGTTTACATCTGGTTTAGTCCTGGTTTAGTCCTGTTTTAGTCCTGTTTAGTCCTGGTTTAGTCCTGGTTTAGACCTGACCTTAGACCTGGAGACCTGGACTTTGAGACCTGGCGCGGGACTCTGACCCGACCTTTGGACCTGGACTCTGAGACCTGGAGCTGGACTGACCCGACCCGACCTGGAGCGGGACTTTCTCTGACCCGACCTGGCGCGGGACTCTGACCGACCTGGCGCTGGACTCTGACCCGGGACTCTGAGCGGGACTCTGACCCGACCTGGCGCGGACTCTGACCCGACCTGGCGCGGGACTCTGACCCGACCTGGAGCGGGACTTTGACCCGACCTGGAGCGGGACTCTGACCCGAGCTGGAGCGGGACTCTGACCCGACCTGACCCGAGCGGGACTCTCTGGACCCCGACCTGGACCGCTGGACTCTGACCCCTGGGACTTGAGACCTGGAGCGGGACTCTGACCCGAGACTCTGAGAGCGGGACTCTGACCCGACCTGGAGCGGGACTCTGACCCTGGACCTGGAGCGGGACTCTGACCCGACCTGGAGCGGGACTCTGACCCGACCTGGAGCGGGACTCTGACCCGACTGGACCGGGACTCTGACCCGACCTGGAGCAGGAGCTGGAGAGATGCAGTTTCACTTGTTCCAAAGCCAAACGTTACTTCTCCTGCTACACACACTTTATCCCCACGACAACCAAGGTACAAGTGCATCTGCAACAAGTGCATCATCATCATCAGAGAGTTTTCAGATGGAAATATTCTAACTCCGGGGGATGTGGGCGACATACGTACATACATATGTTGAGCTGCTGTACCACCCCGCACCTGCGACAGCCCCAACTTTAGCTTTAACTCAAATATTTGCAATTAGTTTTCAAACCACTGGAATAAGTTAATTAATGTGGTTAATTGTTGTAATTAATGTGGCTTCATAGCGAAAAAAAAAAAACTACAAAAACAGGCCTGTAACTTGGACTAGTTTGGTTTCCACGGAGATAGAAAGTAGACCAAGCGATAACATCTCCACGGAGAAAAGCATTCGGAAGGAAAAGTTACACGACGCACCTTTAAAGTTAATACGAATGAGCTTATTTTTATTCAAAGACGCATCCTTCAAGTCTAATACGAAAATGTGTTTAGGTATAATTTTACGCCGATTTCGTTCACTTTGTCTTTCTTCTTCCTGTAAAGCGCTCAGACCTTTACCAGTGAATTATGGTACAAATTATCTCCACAAAACAACAGCAAATTCTATGCAAATTATGTTTTCATTGCATCTTAATCCAGAAAAAAACATTCCATTTAAACACACTCACGCAGTATAGGATAAATATTCATGCAGCGCTTTGGGTTCAAATTACTTCTCGTATAATTTCTTCCGCCGTTTCTCTCGTTCAGCCCCAAAACGAACAAAAAAAAAAGAGAAAAGACACCGTCCCTCGCGAGATTCTCTGTTGTGTCGAATGCAAATGCGCCAGCGACAGAAACAACACAAAACTCCTGTGTGTTTTTAAGCAACGGGTGAATTCAAAGTTGTCGGAGGAGAGGAGTCCACTTTGTTTGTGTCCTCCCCGTCACTTCGGCTCCCTCGTCTCCTCGCGCCTTTCCTAGCTCCTTACTCGCGCACTTGCTTCCTAATCCTGTCTTTTCCCTGCTGTGTCCCTCTGCGGCTACAGTTTGGTTTGGAATATTTTTTTCGTTTTATTCTGTTTTAGCTGCGTTAAAGAGCAAATATTACTGAATTTTCTGGACTATAAGTCGCACCAGCCAAGAAAAAAACATATGTAAGTCCAGTGTTGGGGAGTAACAGATTACATGTACCGGAGTTAAGTAATCAGAGTACAAATTATGAGTAACTGTATTCAGTTACAGTTACTGTTTCAGTGAGTGGTAATTGGATTACAGTTACTTTGTTGAAATAAATGGATTACACAGAGGGATTTTCCTGTTTTCACATTTTGGGCTAAACCAGGACTAAACCAGGACTAAACCAGGACTAAACCAGGAC
Organism: Boleophthalmus pectinirostris; assembly: GCF_026225935.1. Taxonomy (NCBI): domain Eukaryota; kingdom Metazoa; phylum Chordata; class Actinopteri; order Gobiiformes; family Gobiidae; genus Boleophthalmus; species Boleophthalmus pectinirostris. Next base: position 2,391,779 of record NW_026571133.1, read on the forward strand.
TAAAAACAGGACTAAACCAGGACTAAAACAGGACTAAACCAGGTCTAAACCAGGACTAAAAACAGGACTAAAACAGGACTAAACCAGGTCTAAACCAGGACTAAAAAAGGACTAAACCAGGTCTAAACCAGGACTAAACCAGGTCTAAACCAGGACTAAACCAGGACTAAACCAGGACTAAAAACAGGACTAAAACCAGGACTAAACCAGGACTAAACCAGGATCTAAAACAGGTCTAAACCAGGACTAAACCAGATCTAAACCAGGACTAAAACAGGTCTAAACCAGGACTAAACCAGATCTAAACCAGGACTAAACCAGATCTAAACCAGGACTAAAACAGGTCTAAACCAGGACTAAAACAGGTCTAAACCGGGACACGCTTGTTTCACTTTGTTAACTGCTCGGATGTTAACAACAACATGTCTGATTACGACACCGATGATGAAGAAACTGATTTTAGCACAGAGCCAATGGGAGATCTTTTTGAACCTGAATATACGTCCGTTACAGGAAAACGGTGAAATTTGTGCGGAGATTCAGACAGATTTTTGTTGTTACAGCCTGGAAAATCACAAGTTCGCACCATTTTTTTAGTTAAGTATCTTATACTAAAAAGCTCTGACATTAGGTCTCTCGCATCGCGGCGTCACCGGTCTGAACAAGTAAACACTGCCGAACAACTGAAGAAAATGATGGATCCGTGCGCGGCTGTGACACCGCAGTGATACGTACGGAGAGAAAATAGCGCCAAGTGATTATGAGGTCTGACTTTTTAGAGGACAGAGGTTTTGTGGTGCAAATGTATCACTCTTTTGAACACATATTGTTTTGAGAAGAAAAATGCTTTATTAGACTGTCCCGAAATACTTTCCTCGGCACCAAAACCGGCCAGGATCTCGGCTCACCGGACGCTTTCGGAGGTAAAGTCAGAGTGGATGCACCACACTGGGATACCATACAGATTCATGTCAGAAAACCTGAACTATCCCTTTAAAGAGCCCATATTACAGAATTATAAGTCGCTCCGGAGTATAAGTCTCCCCATTATAAAATCAGAGACCAAGAACAGACATTTCATCCATCCATCCATCCATTTTCGTCCGCTTATCCGGGGCCGGGTCGCGGGGGCAGCAGCCTAAGCAGGGACTCCCAGACTTCCTTCACCCCAGACACGTCCTCCAGCTCCTCCGGGGGGACCCCGAGGCGTTCCCAGGCCAGCCGAGAGACATAGTCCCTCCAGCGTGTCCTGGGTCTTCCCCGGGGCCTCCTCCCGGTGGGACATGCCCGGAACACCTCCCGAGGGAGGCGTCCAGGAGGCATCCAGGAACAGATGCCCGAGCCTCAACTGGCTCCTCTCGACGTGGAGGAGCAGCGGCTCTACTCCGAGCTCCTCCCGTGTGACTGAGCTCCTCACCCTATCTCTAAGGGAGCGCCCAGCCACCCTGCGGAGGAAACCCATTTCAAGCGCTTGTATCCGCAATCTTGTCCTTTCGGTCACTACCCAGAGCTCATGACCAGAGGTGAGAGTAGGAACGAAGACTGACCGGTAAATCGAGAGCTTCGCCTTTCGACTCAGCTCCACTTCACCACAACGGTCTGATACAGCGACCGCATCACTGCCGAAGCTGCACCGATCCACCTGTCAATCTCACGCTCCGTCCTTCCCTCACTCGTGAACAAGACCCCGAGATACTTGAACTCCTCCACTTGAGGCAAAGACTCCCCACCCACCCGGAGAGGGCAAGCCACCTTTTTCCGGTCGAGAACCATGTCCTCAGACTTGGAAGAGCTGATCTTCATCCCAGCCGCTTCACACTCGGCTGCAAACCGCCCCAGTGCTGCAGGTCCTGGTTCGATGAAGCCAACAGAACAACATCGTCCGCAAACAGCAGAGATGAAATCCTGTGGTCCCCAAACCGGACCCCCTCCGGCCCCTGACTGCGCCTAGAAATTCTGTCCAACAGAACAGACATTTCATCATAGTAAAAAACAATAGAATAGTGAACAACAGACTGTTAACGTCACATATGAACAGTTCTTCAGATAAACAGCAGAACAGAACTCTAGGGATGTAACAATAACATTCATAACTCAGCTGCTCCACCCATTGAGAAAGTTTGTAGCGCTCAACCTGTACAGCCACACGGTCCACACCCAGAGGAGAGGGTAATGTTCCAAGATGCAGAACCTCATTTGGTCAATCATCATTCTCATACAGAGCCAGAAGCCTCTGGAACAGCCTCCCACATGAAATTATAAACCTGTACTAATTATGAAATATTTGCACGCCTGGTATAACAATGGCTTTAAACCAAACAAACCTGTGCACGTTCATCTGTCCTTATGAATGCAGCAATATGAACTGTAAATATGTAAATAGTGTTTGGATGTGGTGACTGAGACTGAATGAGACTATAGTTTTACTTATTGATTGACTGGATGAATGATTGAATCACTATTCATTGTATTGTATTTTATGCCATTTATGACATCAGCCTGTCCAGGGACTGAAGGTGGAAATTTGCAATTTTGCTTTAACCTTGCACAAGCATATGACCTCTTTGTGTAGCTCAATATTTTTATGTGCATTGTCCCTGATAAATAAACAAATAAACTAAACTAAACTAAACAGAAATATTGTGATATCGTATCGTCAAAGTTCTCACAATAATATCGTGGATCACATATATCGAATTACAAGTTCTTTGCTTAAATTAAGAGTTATGGAGCAGCAATAGCTAAAAAAAAGACAGAGAACTACATAGACCATGATCCTTTGCTCCATTTCAGTGCAGACTACAAGAAGAAATAACAGTTCTAACACTTTTAAGTCTTAATTTTTTTTATTAAGTTTTGTCAAGACATTTTAAGAGGAAAAAGTAGCATAATAGCCTCCACAAAATATCGCAATAAATATCGTACCGTGAGATGTATATCTTGAAAATATCATACAGAGAGATTTGGAAATTGTTACATCCCTAATCATGAGCCTCGCCAACATATCATGAGCTTTCCCACGATATCGCAATACCATACCGTGACGATATCGTATCGTGAGACTTGGATATCGTTACACTCCTACAGAACAAGTTTATCAAACTCTCCATCTCACTCCAAATCACTAAATCCACTGAATTCTTCATCCTCGGTGTCACTTCTGAGCAGATTACACACCCCAAAATGTAGTTTGTAACGTAATCCATTAAATTACTTAAAGTGAGTAACGTAATCTGAATACTTTGGATTACTTGATATTGTCATGTTTTTTAAAACTATATGAATGTAACAACCACATCCTGAAAATTCATGTTTGTTCTCTTTAAATTGTCTGTTGAGCCCAAGTCTCCATGAAGCAAAAACCAGGAAACCTTAACATAAGATGTTTTATGTGCGAAAAGAAAATGAAAAGTCCAGTCTTTCCTTAACCAAATTAAAAATATTATTAGTAGAGAAATGATTTTTATATGAGATCACTGCTGCTTTAAATTATGTCCATCTATTGTTAGATGTCATACTGTTTATACCTGGTTTTACTCCTAGTTTAGTCCTGGTTTAGTCCTGGTTTAGTCCTGGTTTAGTCCTGGTTTAGTCCTGGTTTAGTTCTGGTTTTAGTCCTGGTTTAGTCCTGGATTTGGTTCTGGTTTTAGACCTGGTTTAGTCCTAGTTTTGGTCCTGGTTTAGTCCTGATTTTGGTCCTGGTTAAGTCTTGGTTTTAGTCCTGGTTTAGACCTGTTTTAGTCCTGGTTTAGTCCTGGTTTTAGTCCTAGTTTAGACCTGTTTTAGTCCTGGTTTAGTCCTCATTTAGGTCCTGGTTTTAGTCCTAGTTTAGTCCTGGTTTTAGTCCTACTTTTAGACCAGGTTTCGTCCTGGATTAGTCCTGGTTTAGACCTGGTTTTGGTCCTAGTTTAGTCCTGGTTTTAGGCCTGGTTTTAGTCCTAGTTTAGTCCTGGTTTAGTCCTAGTTTAGTCCTGATTTCTGTCCTAGTTTAGTTCTGCTTTTAGACCTGGTTTACTCTTGGTTTAGTCCTGGTTTAGACCTGGTTTTGGTTCTGGTTTTAGTCCTAGTTTAGTCCTTTAGTCCTGGTTTAGTCCTGGTTTTAGTCCTAGTTTAGCCCAAAATGTGAAAATAGGAAAATCCCTCTGTGTAATCCATTTATTTCAACAAAGTAACTGTAATCCCATTACCACTCACTGAAACAGTAACTGTAACTGAATACAGTTACTCATAATTTATACTCTGATTACTTAACTCGGGTACATGTAAACTACAATAGTCCTAAAATGCTTCCTCGTCTCCTTATCTCCTCGTCTCCTCGTCTCTTCTCACCTCTCCTAGCTCCTCGCTCGCTCCCTTCCTTCCTAATCCTCTCTTCTTCATGCTTCTCGCTTTGTTCTGCGACTGGGGACCAGAAGTCATCCTGGTTTGTCCCTCTGGCCCCAATTGTGCTACAGAGAATGAAACGCTCTACACACGACTAGAATGATAAACCCTAAAGGATTCTGGGTAAAAAAAACAACAACAATAATAACAAGCTGGCGCGTCACAACAAGCAAAGCCAGATGTGATAACAATGTATGGGGACGATCTGTCACAGGAGGCAGGATTATGGTAGAACAAGGGCTTTTTAAAGGTCCCTTATTACACAAAAGGGAATCTTGAGCTTTAAGTTGTGTTATAATGATGTTACCTCCTCGAAAACAGACCTGGAGTTGTGTTCAGGTTCATTCACGTGTTTGAGTAATCCTTTATTATTAGGTTACGTTTACACTGAAATAAATCACTGTATCACTGTATCGGATTTGTGTCCAGACACGTCGTTTCTGTGTCCACAAACAAAGCCTTTCCTATCCACACTTGAAACGCTCGTCACGTGACTCGGCTGGCCTCACGTCGTCACAACGTCACGTGGGCAGTAAAAACAAGGAAGTGGAGCACAGTGTCTGAAGTTGCGGCAGCCGATTTCGAGCCGAGGAAGATGGCAAACGTGAAAACAGACTTTTCGTGGACTGACGATGAGGTTCAGTTGTTACTGAACGTAACACTGGATTTTAAGACGAGCAGAGTAATTGTAGCTACTGTCTTGTTTCCCGTTTGTCTCTGGTTTGTTTAAACTGTTTTCCACAATAGCATCACATGAACGATGTCACAAACCCAGCGAATCAAGAAGGACACAAGTCACAGTGACGTGGTCCAATAAGGACACAACTAGAGCTCAACGTATCAATGTTTTCAGTGCCGGATCAGATCTGTACTCAGATGAATTCATGGGAGCTGGAGGCACCAGATCGTTGCGTCTCTGGAGCCATTTTCCATCGGATTAGTGTGAACGAACACTGCATCCACAACAAAAACGACTCAAATATGTATTAATGGTCACATTTTCTATAGCGCTTTTCCACCTTCGAGGCTCAAAGCACTTTACAACAAGGAACCACTCACCCATTCACACACCAGTGTACGCAGACACTGTGGGCAAGGTGGGTTAAGTGTCTTGCCCAAGGACACAACAACAGCATTCATCTGTGGGAGCTGGAATCACACCAGCCAAACTGTGGGTCAGTGGATCTGACCGCTCAACCTGTGATGTTTTATGTCGAGAGCTGGAAACGAACCACTAACCTTCAGATCAGTGGGCGAATGCTCCACCAACTGAGCTACTGTCGCCCACTAGTGTGGACGGGGCCTTAGTCTGTCTGCATCTCCAAAGCTCAAAATGCTCTGGTCCACTTCAGCTGTTTTCAGGTCGGTCAGAACGGTGCCGGTTCCTGCACCAGTTACACTGAGAACCAAAGTGCTACCGGTGAACAACCAGCGTTCAAACCATTGAAGTGAACCTGTGATGCGTCATTGACAAAGGCTGTGGATTTACCATCAAATTAAAACAAGTCCATACGAAAGCAGCTGCCACAGCAATGAAAATAACAATCATGGATCGCATCATCGACACCAGAGCATTTATACTCATACAAATCATTATTTATCTGCACCGAGCTCTGCTGCAGCATCTGCTGTAGAGAAAGTAGCAGCAGTGACGCCCAATCCGAAGATGTGACCTTACCGAGCGAACACACATACAGCAAATATTTGTTCTCCTCTGCTGACCTCTGCACAATCTTCTTGTCACTTGATTTCTCCCCTATCTTCCACAAACAGGTTTTCTTTGTTTATTTTAAAGCGTGTGACCCGGACGAACCTGCTGATGTTTACTGTGTTTGCTTGGAAAAAATAAGTTTAACGGTTCCCGAAAACTTTGATTTTTGGCATGAACACATCAGTCGATTTGAGATTTGGTGAGGGAAATGACACTGGCACGGTTCTGTCGGCCTGAAAACTCAACTTGTGACGTCATGAGGTGATAGTTTTCAAGTTACCAGCTCCTTTTACCTTTAGATCAGTAGAGATTGGCGTTTCCAGAGCTGAAATGATCCAAATGATTCTAGTGAAGGTGTACGGAGTTTAAAAACACAGTGGAGCTCTCCCTGTACCACCACGTGACATCACAAGGTGGAACGGAGTGATTTCCGTTTGAGAGAAGAACTCAGCCTAAATTTGCAGAGTCTGTGTGTTAACTCTTTCCCCCCTGGACGCTCACTAGGAACAACCCATACATATGTTACTAGTTCTACCCATAGAGCATAACTGCATAAAAGAAAACAGACTTCCACGAGTGATTATAAATGATTTTTACACTCATTGAACTTAATTGTAACACAGACATATTTGTATCTCTGGAAACCTTAGACTCTGAACTATTCATTTATGGATGTTTAAATGTGATTCAACTCATTTACAGGTTTATAACAGCTCACTGAAAATGAGAGTTTACCTGGTCAGGTGCAAACTCGAAAACAAAAAACTACATTCAGCATCTGATATCTGCATGTTCTGAGTACTATATTCATAAAAAAAATAAAAAATATACTTTGTCAAAGTATTTAAACAGATTTCATATCACCAGATACAGTATAGCCAAGTGTGCACCTGTTTTTACCTGTTGTTCACCTGTGTGCACCCAATTCATTTTTTTCCATTTAACGTATTCAACTCATTTAACTTATTCAACTTATTTTATTTATTCAACTCATTTAGCTTATTCAACTTATTTTATTTATTCAACTCATTAGCTTATTCAATTATTTAGCTTATTATAATATAATATAAATAATAAAAACTCTTCCCCGTCAGTGTGTGTCCAGTATTTGTCATCTTGGTTATTTCTCGTGTGCAGAGCTCCGCATAAGAGTTTTTTCTGTAGCGATTCTGTTATACATCGCATCTTGGAAAAAAAGACAAATATTTTAAAGGACTGGCCTGGGCAACATCCAGATTTCAGGGCAATTTTGGTTCATAATCGAGTATAAAGCTCAGATAGTTTGTTCGGACATCGCAGGACTCCACACAGACGCATCAGCGGCATTCTGACCTTCTCCCCGAAAGTCCGTCGCTATCGCTGTTTTCCACTTTATAATCAACTTCAACATCATCACTTTGAAATCTATAAAAGTCACTTTCTCTAAACTTATCCATAAAATACGTCCGCTCCTCATTATTTCTAAAACTGTGCGCCGCAGCGCCGCGATCTTTCCATTGCACGTGTTTCGTGTTGTGTTTTTTCCGGAAGCTACCATCGTCACTATTTCGATTAACTTCGGAAAAAATCGGCGAAAACATATCCTTGAATCCTATTGGTCAGTCTAGTGTGGGTTGTAGTGGCCCCGACTGATCACAGTCTCTGTTTAAATGTGAAAAACCGAGCCGTTTCTAAAGGTCGTCAAATCTCGTCTTTAGTGATACAGCGGAGGAGTCAAAAGACGTCATTAAGGGAACAGGGGGGTCGTCAAATGTCGTCTTCATGGGGGAAAGAGTTAAAGATGTTCTGTTTAACTTCCTGGTGGAGGGGAAATGTCCCACAGTATGGAATTAAACTTCTGTCTGTTTCCATGGAGACAAGCCCACAATGCCTCTAGGTCAAGTCACAGCTCAGATCTGTGGGGAGGTGAGCTCAATCACTAAAGGAATGCACGTTTTTCGTAGTATTTTTGAACCTGTACTCGAATAAATGCGATTAAACATCAGTAAATGGCGTCATATGGGGAAAGACCCTCCACGAGAAAAGTTACACAATGCAGCTTTTAATGTTCACACTAGAGAAGACGTCACTGTTGTCTTTGTCTGTATTAAACCGTCCCCGGAGCTTCTCGCCGTGGCTCTCGTATCTCTTCAGACAGGTAATTTGATCCCATATGCGCCGCTCTGTGGATATTAAATCGCTTAAAGTCTTTTTTTTTTTTTTTTTTTTTTAAATGCGCCGTTTCAAGGTTGAAGAGGTAATTTCCTTCGACTGTGTGTATCCGCGGGTTACCAGACGCCAGAATAAAGCTCCTCCTCGTGACATTTCTGTTTTGCCGCGGTGACATTTTAAAGGATTACTGTCACAAGTTTCTATATTCGAGACGGAACCGCAGGAGTTTTGTGTCTCTGTCTGGACCCAAATCACTTTTAAAATTATGAATGTTTTTCCAAATGTGTTTTAGTCTTGTTTTAGATTGTAGAGCGAGATGAGGTCCCTCTCTCTCAGACGGAGGCAGGAAATAACATTGCTTTATAAATATTCTAAAGAAATATCAAAAATAAGAAATAAAAATTAAAAAAAACACACACGCACAAATTGTGAACTGGCTCATTTATTTATATTATTGTAAATGATCCATTGTTTTGCTGTATTTATTCATGTGAATCACAAAATGAATTTTCAGTTTAAATTCATCTGAGGAATGATCAAATTAAAGCAACAGTGTGTAACTTTTCAGCCCAAAAATAAACTAAAGGCATGCTGTTTTGTTTTGTTTTGTTTTTCTATCAATATTGTTGTGCTCACAGCAGTAAGTAATTTTTCGGAGTGTAAGTCGCACCAGCCAAAAAATGCATAATGAAGAAGAAAAAAAACAAACATAAATCGCACTTTTTGGGGAAATGTATTTTATAAAATCAGAGACCAGGAACCGACATTTCATCTTAAAAGTGAAGTTCTAGTAAAAACAATAGAAGAGAGAACAACAGACTGTTAACGTCACATATGAACAGTTCTTCAGATAAACTATAACATAAACAACAGAACAGAACAAGTTTAACAAACAAAAATCTCCATCTCACTCCAAATCACTAAGGCTGCGTTCAAGACTGCAGCCTGAAGTGACCCAAGTCTGATTTTTTGGCCTCTATGTTCCTGTATCTGATCTTTTAATGTCAGTCTGAACAACACAGATCAGATTTTTTCAAATGTGACCCAGGACACTTGGATATGTGCTCCTGAAACTGATACATATCTGATCTTTTGACATGTGACTTCAGTCTGAACGGCCAAAGCTCATTCATCCACCTACACGTTATCAACAAGCCACAAACGTCACTATTCTGCGCTGAAGTAGGCGAAAATTGTTAATGAACTCCGTGTCACTGAAGCGAAGCACATCACCACTCACCACTCTTGGCTCCGTCTCCACATCCACACGTTCCTTTCAACGGACGTCGCTGCCGCTGCCCCACAAAACACCACGACCAAAAACCTCGTCCTTCTCCTTCTCAATCTCCTCCTTAAAACAAGTAAGTTGTTCATGTTCTGGCTCCGGTACGAGAGGAACTTTAAAATCTCCAGGTGCTCGATGCTGCGTCCATGTTTGGACAACTTCTGTAAACACAGAGACGCTCGCTGCGGTTGACGTCGTCGTGTCTCCAGTGTCACATGTGGGACACTTTTGGGCCGTTTAATGTTCACACTGGAGTCACACACAAGTCACATTTAATTGGAAATGTGAACGACCTCGTAAAAACATCGGATTTCACAAAAAAATCAGAATTGAGCTTTTAAGCCCTGCAGTCTGAACGTAGCCTAAATCCATTAAATTCTTCATTCTCGGTGTCACTTCTGCGCGACCTCCGGAAGTAAACTGTAGCTCCATGACGTAAACAGACGCCGCTTCCTCTTCTGCGTCGCTGTCGTCAGACTCTGCATCAGTTCCAGTTTGAATTATTCCGGCCTTTCTGAATCCCGACAGGATGGTTTCGGTTCCATCAATCAATCAAACTTTATTTGTATAGCACTTTTCATAACATGCAACAGAAAAATTACAATAATTTAAAAACAGCAGCAACCCCCCCACCCCAGTGTTTCATCCATATATACAACAAATTAAACAGAAGCATAAAACATAAACATAAAGCTCCTAAAGGTTAGAATAAAAATGGAAAAGCTAAGATCAGATGGAGACGAAGTAAAATAGTAATGATAAATTAACTTAAAACAAATATAATAATAACAATAATAATAGTAAGTTAAAACAAATACAAGTTTCAATTAAAAGCTAAATTAAAAAGATACGTTTAGAGTTTACTTTTAAAAATATGAACACTCGCAGTGGACCTCAGATCCTCAGGTCGACTGTTCAACAAACGGGGGCCGTAAAAGCTAAAAGACGCCTCAAACTTCTTAGGTTCTTTTTAAAGACAATGCAGTAAAGTGTATTTACCTTGTTGACATGTTTCGGCTGCTGCATCTTCAGAACTGTCACAAGAACAAAAATGCAATGCCATATACGAAATTCAATGCAAATCATGCAATAAATCATACATAGGGGAAACAGGCCGGGCATTTCACATCCGAAAAAAGGAACACCAAAAGGAATGCGAAAAGGAAACGTCAGGAAGACTCACCAGAACACAAAAAGACAAAGCAGAACAGGAAAACCTAAAATCCGCCACATCAGACCACTGTAAAAGGAACAACCACATTATGGATCGGGACGGGGCTCAGGTCATTGGATCAGAAAACAACAAGTTCAAACGCTGGATCGAGGAGGCCATTGAAATCAGGAAACGAGGCACGGAGCATGAACCGTGATGACGGAGCGTTCCTCCTTTCACACACCTGGGACACCCTCCTCCAGAGACACCGGGCGACGGGAGGCGTGGTCAGTCTGAGCGACCTGCAGGTCCATCAGGTCTGACCACGCCTACAGGAAGTAACAACAGCTGAAATACAACACGTCACCACCAACACTGGTCACAGTTCTGAAGATGGTTTACAGCAGCAACCGAAACATGTCAACAAGGTAAACACACTTTACTGCATTGTCTTTAAAAAGAACCTAAGAAGTTTAAGTATATAAGAAGACAAAATGAATATCATTGGCTTAAAAGACGCCTCACCATGAGTTTTAGTCTGGACTCTTGAGACAGTTAAAAGACGACCACCTGAGGACCTGAGAATCCGAGAGAGCTCATTTGATATGTCGTCACTGAAGTCCGGGCTTTGTCGATCCATCCAGTGACTTCCAGGAAAGTTGCACTGCGGACCCTCCCGATCACCGTGAACCTCTTGTTCTTCATCCCGCCTTTCACGAGTCCATCACGAGTTTTTCTCCCACTCCAAACTTTCTTTTTGCTGCTCGATTACCGTTTTTGGCTGCATATTTTACTATTTGCAGCAGGACAGCGGCTTTTTCTGCAGGAGACATGCGCCAAGTGACAGTGCTACAGGAGAAGAAGATACTGGCACACAACACTAGAGCGCTTAATACATTTTAATATATAAGTCGTGCCAGAGTATAAGTCGCAGGAAACACCCAAACCATGAAAAAAAGTGCAACTTATAGTCCGAAAAATACGGTACATCCTTACTGTGAGAAGGCTTGCATCTCCACAAACCTGACTCTTGGTGTTTGTCCTGGAGGAGGGCCTCTTCCAGCTTGTTTCTATGGAAATCTTGTTCCTTTGGCTGTACTATTCCACAGCAAAGGCACTGATTTAAGTTTTTCCATGTTTCTCGGGCAGTGGGTCCACAGAGTTTCACCGCTACATCAGAGTTTGTCACTTTGTTGTCCGTTCAGACTTCCTCACATGGATCACGTTTGAGCGAATAGCGTTTGTTTTCCATAGGCTGTTGAGTTTTTTCTGATCCCTGCTTGTGGACATTTGTTTTAAAACTAACGTGGATGGTTTTATTTTTCAGAAACAAAAGAAGAAACAGAGAATTGAGAGAGAGAGAGAAGAAAGAAAAAGAATATCGGTCGCTCCGACGCGTGGTAAGGACCTGCTCAAAATCTTTACATCTTTTAATCCATCCTTTTCATCACCGATTCACACAACATATTTTATTGTGGTAGTAAAAAGTTTATATTCCATTTTATTGGTAAATTTTCATATCTGTTACATGGCTCTTAAACTGTTCATATTAACACACTCTGCATGATCCTGCGGTTTTTCAATCCAGTCCACTTTATTTTCTAAACATGGCAGTTTCCGAAGTGCTGCACAGACAAATTAATGCAATAAAAGACAGTAAAATCATAAATAAAAACTATAAAAAGTGTTAAAATGCATTAAACATAAACAAAAAATGAATTAAATTAACTAAAAAACACAAAAGACCACTCAACTCACGCAGTGTTAAAAGCCCGAGAATAAAACTATTTCACTAATTTATCCCTAAATCATGATCACGATAAATGACTTATGTTTTATTCATGAACATAACGTTGTTCGCCTTTACGTTTTCGTCTTTCTTACCTCGATAGCTGTGGATAAATTCTTCATGTTTATCCTTTGTCGACCTTGTTGGTTGAAGATGTGGTGATGGGGCAGATTTATGAAGCTGGTGGAAAATATTCGAGACATTTCCACAGATATTTTGCCAGAGAAAAGCGTTAACGTACGTGACTTTTACTCTACATCGCGACGAGGGATGGGCATTCGATTAAATTTTCTTAATCGATCAATTATCGATTAATCATTAATGTTTTTATCTTAAAATGATCATCATTATTATTACTATCTGCACTACTAATCTGCATAAATAAATTTAACTTTACGACATATAAACCGTAACGACTCTCGAGCCACATCAGCCGTTTGACATTATAATGTGTTTAATTCAGTTTTGAGCAACTCTCACAGAAACAAAACTTTCGGACTAAAGGACATGACTCAGGTGAATACAGGTTAGTGTGACCATATTTGCGTTTGTCAAAACCAGGACACCGTACGGGAGGTGGGAGGTGGGGACTCGTTATCGACATTGCGCGACTCTCACCTGGACAAAACTTTTGAATGTTTTCTGTGTCCTGGTGAGCTTTTTTTCCCACTGGACACTGAAACATATGTGCTGCTTTGTAAATCCGTGTGTCATTCGTTCATTCGTTTTTCAATATAAAACCAAAAATAAGAAAACGAAAAAACAACTGTTTTCTTCATTATTTGTCTCCAAAACCAAAATGAAAAAACAGATAATGATTCGTTTTTTCAGTTTTCGATTTTGTGTTTAAATGAAGAATGGAAAAAACGGATAACGGCCGTTTCCAGTTTATGTGACTTCCGTGACTGAGATGCCGGACTTTTGCACTGTATACGGACTGAACCAGGACTGATCCAAGTCTAGGACCAGACCGGAACCAGACCGAGACTGAGACCGGGACCATTATCTGTTTTTTTCCATTCTTCTTTTTAACACAAAATCGAAAATTTGAAAAAATGAATCATTACGAATCAAACGAATGATACATGGATTTTTGTACACTGTGCACATGGCCTCTCGACCAGCGCGGAAAGTGTGGAATTTCTTGTACAAGTCATCGTTAAATACGCATTTGTGCTTCGTCACGTTGCAGACTGACCGACTGTTTGTGTCTCGCTCCTTCTGATGCAGAGAGACACATGTACACACCTGTTTGGTCACGCTACACACAGCAACCTACATTCAGTTTGTTGATTAAAAATGAACGTAATCGATGAAATTCTTAATGATCAATTATAAATTCATCGACTAATCATGCCCATCCCTAATCGCGACACTTCCGGCTGTTGTGAAAAGGTCTACGTGGGTCCTTTAAATTCTACTATGTCAGTATGTTTTTGGCGAGCTATAAAAGTCCTAAAATGCTTCCTCTTGTCCTTGTCTCCTTGTCTCCTCTCACCTTTCCTTTCTCCTTGCTCGCACACTTCTTTCCTAATGCCGATTTTTTTGTCTCCCACGCAACAATTTTATTCAACTTGCTTCGATCTATAGAATTTCTAACCCTGGCCACATAAGTCAGCCTCCTGCGTCTATACTTTCCTCCCGATACGGCGATTCCTGCGGCTTTTTAATGGAAATATATGTCCTTAAATGTATTTCTGTCCAACTCACTTCAGACTGTTATAAACTGTCTTTTCTCTATTCGCTCGCTTGGTTCACATCCAAAAATTACAATTGCAAATCGCAGGTAGAAGTTCCGCTCTTAATGCTTGAGTATCCTCTTGAAAAGTCAAATGAATCCTCCAGTCTCCGGTTGCCAGATTCACCCAACTAAATCCTCCTTCAGAAACTTGTAAAATAAAAATGCATAACCGCTCAGGGAGTGGAGCGAATGCAAGATTTATGGCGAAAACTTTGGTCTTCGTCGACAAAGTTTGGGGGCTGTTTTTTGCCGCTAACCTCAGTCGGGTCAAACATGGCTGCAGGTGTCAAAAACGTAACCTTTCATTAAATGTTACTTCCACCATCTGGGCTCAAAAAATAGGCGTCCGCTGGGAAAACAATTTTAAAACACTATTAACTTTGCAGCACCAGAAAGAAGTGGAAAAATGACTTCGGAATCTGGCCGAGGAAACCGGCTACGAAGGTTATGTTCTTTCTAAGACAAAATCAGACAAACTTAAAAGGTCCTATATTACTCAAATCTAACTCTTGTGAAATTTAAGTCATGTTTTAATGTTGTTACTTCAACAAAAACAGACCTGGTGTTGTGTTTTTTTCATCTCTAAAGCTCAAAACACTCTGCTTCATCTCGTGATGTCACGAAGTTGTAGTTTTCAAGTTAACAGCTACTATTACGACCCACGTGGATCAAACATATTGAAGAGGACTCAGGAGGCGAAAAGGTTACAAAAGTAAAAGTAGTTTTTATTTTTAAGTTCATTTTAATGTACTTTAAAACACTAAAACCCCTCCTGTGCCCAAAACAAAGTAAGAACTGAAAGGTGGACCTGGTGACCGGCCAAACACAACAAAATGATGCGGCACCGGCCAACCCCGCGCAGGGCCGTAGAAGCTGGTGCCAACATCGCTAAACTAAAGGAATAAAGACGTCCCCAAACTAACCTCATAAAACAAAAGTTGAAAACAGGACAACTGCTTCCACCAGGTCAAACACAAAAGGCCAACAGCAGCGAACAGGCAGGTGTGGACAAGACAAGTGAGCGCACAAAGCGACGAGCACGCGCCCAGGTGTGCGCAGGGCGAGGGCGAGGCGGAGGGCGAGGGCGAGCGGAGGGCGAGGCGGAGGGCGAGGCGCAGGGCGAGGCGGAGGGCGAGGCGGAGGGCGAGGGGGAGGGCGAGGCGGAGGCGAGGCGCAGGGCGAGGCGCAGGGCGAGGCGAGGCGGAGGGCGAGGCGCAGGGCGAGGCGAGGCGCGAGGCGCAGGCGAGGCGGAGGGCGAGGCGCAGGGCGAGGCGGAGGGCGAGGCGGAGGGCGAGGCGGAGGGCGAGGCGCAGGGCGAGGCGAGGGCGAGGCGAGGGCGAGGCGCAGGCGAGGCGCAGGGCGAGGCGGAGGGCGAGGCGGAGGGCGAGGCGGAGGGCGAGGCGCGAGGGCGAGGCGCAGGGCGAGGGCGAGGCGAGGGCGAGGCGAGGCGGCAGGGCGAGGCGAGGCGGCGAGGCGAGGCGAGGCGAGCGGAGGGCGAGGCGAGGCGAGGCGGAGGGCGGCGAGGGCGGGCGGAGGCGAGGCCAGGGCGAGGCGGAGGGCGAGGCGGGCGAGGCGGAGGGCGAGGCGGAGGGCGGCGAGGGCGAGGCGGAGGGCGGGCGAGGCGAGGCGAGGCGGAGGGCGAGGCGGAGGGCGAGGCGGAGGGCGAGGCGCGGGCGAGGCGCAGGGCGAGGCGGAGGGCGAGGCGCAGGCGAGGCG
Source organism: Boleophthalmus pectinirostris (assembly GCF_026225935.1). Classification (NCBI taxonomy): domain Eukaryota; kingdom Metazoa; phylum Chordata; class Actinopteri; order Gobiiformes; family Gobiidae; genus Boleophthalmus; species Boleophthalmus pectinirostris. The sequence continues at coordinate 2,407,708 of NW_026571133.1, forward strand.
CAGGGCGAGGCGGAGGGCGAGGCGCGAGGGCGAGGCGAGGGCGAGGCGGAGGGCGAGGCGCGAGCGGCGAGGCGGAGGGCGAGGCGGAGGGCGAGGGCGGAGGGCGAGGCGCAGGGCGAGGCGCGAGGCGGGCGCAGGGCGAGGCGCAGGGCGAGGCGGAGGGCGAGGCGGAGGGCGAGCGAGGCGAGGGCGAGGCGCGAGGCGAGGCGCAGGGCGAGGCGGAGGGAGGGCGAGGCGGAGGGCGAGGCGCAGGGCGAGGCGAGGGCGAGGCGGAGGGCGAGGCGGAGGGCGAGGCGGAGGGCGAGGCGGAGGGCGAGGCGGAGGGCGAGGCGGTGCGCAGCGAGAGCGCAGGAGCAAGACAGCGCGCCATTGATAGTTGGCCTATTTATACCTGGACCAACCACGCCACAAAACATACTTAAATATAAAAATCCACGCAATGGGATGCACAAAGGGGCACCAGTACATAACAGCTACTTTTTACCTTTAGTTCAGTTGATTGGCAATTCATTCATCCATCCATTTTCTTTCGCGTATCTGGGGTTGGGTCGCGGGGGCAGCAGTCTAAGCAGAGACTCAATCAATCAATCAACAACTTTATCAATCACAAATCGCAATTCAGTTCTCACATCTCTGGTCGTGCACAATCTATAAATAATAAAACAGATGTCGTACATTCAAACCTCAGTGCATCAGGGACACAATAGCAAATTCACTGTCCATTTAAAAGTCTTATGGCAGAAGGAATAAAAGATTTGTTGTAGCGGTTGGTCTTTTGTTGTGGGGCTCCCAGACGTCCTTCACACTGAGGCGTTCATGCTCGGAACACCTCCTGAGGGAGAAGTTCAGGAGGCATCAGGAACAGACGCTCGAGCCACTTCAGCCGCTCCTCTCGACGTGGAGGAGCAGCGGCTCTACTCCGAGCTCCTGTGAGACTGAGCTCCTCACCCGATCTCTAAGGGAGCCCCCAGACCCGCCCTGCGGAGGAAACTCAATTCAACCGCTCGTATCTGAGAGAGAGAGAAGGGGAGAGAGAGACAGACAGAGAAAGAGATAGAAAGAAAGAGACAAAGAGAGAGGGGGAGAGAGAGGGAGTGACAGACAGACAGAGAGAAAAGAGAAAGAGAGAGGGAGAGAGAGGGGGACAGAAAGAGGGAGAGAGGGATCGATGGATAGATAGATGGACTTATGGACGGACAGACAAATAGATGGATGGATGGATGGATAGAGAGAGAGAAATAGGGATGGATGAATATATATATATATATATATATATATATATAAGAGAGAGAGAGAGAGAGAGAGAGAGAGAGAGATAGCGATGGATAGATGGATGGATACAGAGAAAGAGATAGGAGAGAGAAAGGGATAGATAGAGGGGGAGAGAGAGGGAGAGTGTGATCGAGAGATAGATGGAAAGACAGAGAGATAGAGAGAGATACAAAGATAGAGAGAGATACATATAGAGACAGATATAGAGAGAGAGAGAGGAAAGAAAGAGAGACAGACAGAAAACGAGATAGAGCCAGAGAAAGAAAGAGATAGAGAGACAGAGATACACAGATAGATAGATAGATAGATAGATAGATAGATAGATAGATAGATAGATAGATAGATAGATAGATAGATAGATAGATAGATAGATAGATAGATAGAGATAGAGAGATGAGAGAGATAGATAGAGAGATAGATAGATAGATAGAGAGATAGATAGATAGATAGATAGAGAGATAGAGATAGATAGAGAGATAGATAGAGAGATAGATAGATAGATAGATAGATAGATAGATAGATAGATAGATAGAGATAGATAGAGATGGAGAGATAGATAGATGGAGAGATAGATGGAGAGATAGATAGAGAGATAGATAGATGGAGAGATAGATGGAGAGATAGATAGAGAGATAGATAGATGGAGAGGGAGAGAGAGAGAGAGAGTGCTGACAAAGAAACAAATGGAGAGACAGACAGAGAGAGAGAGAGACCGAGAGAAAGAAAAAAGAGATATAGAGACAGAGAGAGAAAGAAAGAGATAGAGAGATAGAAATGGACAGATCGATAGATAGATAAGGAGAGACAGGAAGAGCGCGATAGAGAGAGAGAGAGAGATGGAGAGACAGAGATAGAAAGATAGATATGTATATATATAGAGAGAGAGAGATGGACAGAGAGAGAGAGATGGACAGAGCAATAGATAGAGGGGGAGAGAGAGGGAGAGTGTGATAGAGAGATAGATGGAAAGACAGAGAGATAGAGAGAGATACAAAGATAGAGAGAGATACATATAGAGACAGATAGAGAGAGAGAGAGAGAGAGAGAGAGAAAGAAGAGAGACAGACAGAAAACGAGATAGAGACAGAGAAAGAAAGAGATAGAGAGACAGATACAGATAGAGAGAGAGAGAGAGAGAGAGGGATGTATGGATAGATGGATGGATGGATGGATTATAGATAAAGAGAGAGAGATAGGGATGGATAGATAGAGAGAGAGAGAGATTGAGAGATAGAGATGGACAGACAGACAGATAGATAGAGAGAGTGTGGGGTCAGTGTGCTTGAGGATGGTGAGGAGAGGAGGATTAATAAAATCAGTCGGAGGACGAGTTCTGTCACTGAGAAACAATTATCAAAAGTTCAAGTCCCAATCTGAAATGAAAACGTCTGCTGAGAGCGGAACGAACGTCACCCGAGAGAGAGAGAGAAAAGAGAGAAAGAGAGAAGAGAGAGAAAGAGAGAGAGAGAGAGAGAGAGACAGAGAGAGAGAGAGAGAGAGAGGAGGAGGGGGGAGGACTAAAGGGGGTTAGAGGGAGAGAGAGACGGACTGGTTTTTTGGGGGGGTTTTTTCCTGTTTTTCTCAGACACAGGAGAGAAAGAGAAAGACAAAAAATGGGAGAGAGGAGAGAGAAAGGACGAGAAAAAGTAAGAAAGGAGTGAGAGGGAGAGTTGAAAGATTGAGAGAGAGAAAGGAGGATAGAAAAGAGGTTAAGGAGGGGGAGGAAAGAGAGATACGGCACTGTTCCAAGACACAAGAAAGAGGTGGGAAAGAAAGAGAGGAAGAGTATAGAGAGGAAAGACGGAGAGATAAAGAGAGTGAAGGAAAAGAGAGAGGGGGGTAGAGATATAAAGAGAGTGAGAATGAGGAATAGGAGAGAAAAGAAAAGAGGGAGAGGAGAGGGGATGAAGGAGTGAAGGACAAGAGAGAGGGATTAGAAAGATAAAGCGAGAGAGAGAACAAGGAAGTGGAGAGAGAAGGAAGGAGAGGAGAAAGAGAGAGGGAGAACGAGGAAGAGGAGAGAAAAGAAAAGGGGAAGGAGCAGTGAAGGAAACGAGAGAGGGGAGAGAGAGGTAAAGAGAGAGAGAATGAAGAAGAGGAGAGAAGGAAGGAGAGGAGAACCAGAGAGAGAGATCAAGAGTAAGTGGAGGGAAAGAGGTCAGACAGCAGGAAAAGAGAGAGAGAGAGGGAGAACAGAAATAAAGAGAGAGAACAAGAAAGAAGAGAGAAGGAAGGCGAAAGAGGGAGAGGAGAGGGGATGGAGGAGTGAAGGAAAAGAGAAAAAGAGTAGAGAGATAAAGAGAGAGAGGAAGGAAAAGGAGAGATAAGGAAGGAGAGGGGGAAGAGAGAGAGAGAAGAGGAGGAGGAGGAGGGAAAGAGGAGGAGACAGAGGGATTATCATCTGGAGAATCCGAGTCTGGACTCTGAGAATTTGAGAATTTCACACCGAGTAAAAAAAAAAAACAGAAAGAAACAGCCAGAGGGAAAAGAGAGAGAAAGAGAGGGGGGGTATATATATATATATGGAGAGAGAAATAGAGACAAAGAGAGAAAGAAAGAAAGGGATATAGAGACTGAAATAGAGAGAGAGAAAGATATATATATATAGAGATATAGAGAGAGAGAGACCGAGAGAAAGAAAAAAGAGATATAGAGACAGAGAGAGAAAGAAAGAGATAGAGAGATAGAAATGGACAGATCGATAGATAGATAAGGAGAGACAGGAAGAGCGCGATAGAGAGAGAGAGAGAGAGATGGAGAGACAGAGATAGAAAGATATATATATATATATATATATATATATATAGAGAGAGAGAGAGAGAGAGAGAGATGGACAGAGCGATAGAGAGAGGGGGAGAGAGAGGGAGAGTGTGATAGAGAGATAGATGGAAAGACAGAGAGATATACATATAGAGACAGATATATATAGAGAGAGAGAGAAGAAAGAGAGACAGACAGAAAACGAGATAGAGACAGAGAAAGAAAGAGATAGAGAGACAAATAGAGATACACAGATAGATAGATAGATAGATAGATAGAGAGAGAGAGAGATAGAGAGATAGAGAGATAGAGAGAGAGATAGAGAGAGATAGAGAGAGAGAGAGAGAAAGATAGCGAGAGATACATGTAGAGACAGATATATAAAGAGAGAGAGAGAAAGAAAGAGATGTAGAGACAGAGAGATAGAGATGACAGATAGACTGATAGATAGATAGATAGATAGATAGATAGATAGATAGATAGATAGATAGATAGATAGATAGATAGATAGATAGATAGATAGATAGATAGATAGATAGATAGATAGATAGATAGATAGATAGATAGATAGATAGATAGATAGATAGATAGATAGATAGTGGGAGATTGAGAGAGTGCGATAGATAGAGAGACAGAGAGATGGAGAGATTTATATAGAGACAGAGAGAGAGAGATGAACAAATCGAGAGATAGATGGAAAGACAGAGAGATAGAGAGACATACAAAGACAGAGAGAGATATATATAGAGACAGATAGAGAGAGAGAGAGAAAGAAAGAGAGACAGACAGAAAACGAGATAGACACAGAGAAAGAAAGAGATAGAGAGACAGATGGATAGATAGAGAGAGAGGGAGAGAGAGAGTGACAGAGAAACAAATGAATAGACAGACAGAGAGAAAGAGAGAGAGAGAGAGAGAGAGAAAGATAGTGAGAGATACATGTAGAGACAGATATATAAAAAGACAGAGAGAGAAAGAAAGAGATGTAGAGACAGAGAGATAGAGGGAGGGAGGAGAGCGCGATAGAGAGATAGATAGATGGAGAGACAGCCAGCGAGAAAAAGAGAGATAGAAAGATAGAGAGAGAGATATATAGAGACAGAGAGAGGAAGGAAAGGAAGAAAGGAAGACAGAGAGATAGAAATGGACAGATACAGATAGAGAGAGAGAGAGAGAGAGAAAACAAGACAGAGATAGACGGACAGGATTGTGTTGTGCTTCAGGATTTTAATAAGAAGAACTTTTTCAAACTTTTGACACTGAGTTAAAAAAAAAAAAAGAAAAAGAAAAACAGCCAGAGGGAAAAAAAAACTTGAAAAAATTACAATTGCAAATCCCAGGTACAAATTCTCTTAATGCTTCAAAATCCAGAGCGAGTGTAACCGATTCACCAGACCAAAACGTCCTTCACAAAGAGTAAAAAGGAAAACAGACTCAACCTAAACCGGCGCTGTGTAACTTTTGGGTCCGCTTGTTTCCGCGGACACGCCCGGAATGTTCCGCAGTGTGACTTTAAACAGCTCTACTTTACATTTATTCAATCGCAGGTGGATTTACAGCTCGAAAAACACAGAGAAAAACAACATTCTGACGGTGAGCGGGGTCGCCTCTCCGCAGATCTGACCCGTAACTTGGGCTGGTTTGGTCTCCAGGTTTAATGCTACACTGTGGAACATTCCAGATCAAGCAATAAAAAGTTACATAATGCACCTTTAACCGTTCGGGGAGAGAAGAACGCAGCATTTGTCGATGGTGTTTTTGGAAATTTGAGTTTGAGTTTAGTTAAATTTTAAACTGTGAACTTGTTGACAGTGATTTTCCTCATGACTGAATTTTTTTAATTGACTAAAAACTGCACCTGTTTGGAAAGTATTTTTAAGCATTTATCTATTACAAATAAACAAAATGATATGATATAAATAAAATTAACTTAACCCAACCTAACTTATTTCCACAAGCCGGGCCATTTACAAGTTAGATTTCAATTAAGAACGAAAAACTATAAAATGGGAAAACAGTTTGTTATTTAATTTTTCCATTTTAATGTCAAACAATAAAAACAGATTTCGACCTCTAGTTCCAATATTCATTTAAAGTTATTGTAATTTTCTTTAAAGAGCAGAATGGGTAAGGATTGAAACAAAAACAACAATTTGGGTAAAATATTCATTCTAATTACTTTTATTCAACCCATTAATGTCAAGGGGTTTCAAATCTGCGCTTATTTCTTTTATAACTTTATCACGGTGAGCTTTAAAAAGATGTTGAAGTGACTATTTGTCAAATAAAAGTAACAAACAAAAGCGTGGGCAAACTCAGAACTAAACATAACTCAAATAATCACCTTTGGGCACCATGGGGATGTGGTTTACGCAGCACAAATCAATGTCCATGACAAGAGATGATTTTCCAAGGTTTATTTTCCAGTTTGGGCAAACAACAAGGAAAACATGTTTGAGGCGACTCCTGCTGCCTCTCCTCGTGCCCCAGGTCACTCTGGTCTACGTGTACCACCCTCTTTTATCCCCTAGGTGACCCGAATTAAACCAAAACAAAAAGGAGGTGCTAACGTAAATAATACCAATTTAAACTAAGAAATTAGCAAGAATAATATTAACATAGCAAAAATATATTATACAAATTAACAAAACTAAATTAGTAAGCTAACTAACAAACAAAAATAATAAACAAATTTTAGAATCAACAAAATAAGCAAATAGCTCCTACAGATGTGATGTATTCTTGGTAATATTATCACCCAAATATCTAAAGCTTCTCTTATGTTTCAGAGGGACATGTACCTGATATACTCACAGCTACTGACTTAGGCTACGTTCAGACTGCAGGGCTTAACGCTCATTTCGGATTTTTTTGTGAAATCCGATGTTTTTGCGAGGTCGTTCACATTTCCAATTAAATGTGACTTGTATGTGACTCCAGTGTGAACATTAAACGGCCCGAAAGTGTCCCACATGTGACACTGGAGACACGACGACGTCAACCGCAGCGAGCGTCTCTGTGTTTACAGAAGTTGTCCAAACATGGACGCAGCATCGAGCACCTGGAGATTTTAAAGTTCCTCTCGTACCGGAGCCAGAACATGAACAACTTACTTGTTTTAAGGAGGAGATTGAGAAGGAGAAGGACGAGGTTTTTGGTCGTGGTGTTTTGTGGGACAGCGGCAGCGACGTCCGTAGAAAGGAACGTGTGGATGTGGAGACGGAGCCAAGAGTGGTGAGTGGTGATGTGCTTCACTTCAGTGACACGGAGTTCATTAACAATTTTCACCTACTTCAGCGCAGAATAGTGACGTTTGTGGTCTTGTTGATAACGTGTAGGTGGATGAATGCAGCTTTGACCGTTCAGACTGAAGTCACATGTCAAAAGATCAGATATGTATCAGTTTCAGGAGCACATATCCAAGTGTCCTGGGTCACATTTGAAAAAAATCGGATCTGTGTCGTTCAGACTGACATTAAAAGATCAGATACAGGAACATAGGGGCCAAAAAATTGGATTTGGGTCACTTCAGGCTGCAGTCTGAACGCACCCTTAGATTCATTAATTACATAACCAGAAATTTCCCCATATTCAACCAGAATATTATTCAGTGTTGGTAGTGTTATAGCCGGGTCACTTAAAAGTTAGTAAATTATTAAATTAAATTATTCCCTGATTGTGGGAAAGATGGACTGGCGTGGGTAGGGTTGTGTTTTAGTTTTAATTTTTCCTCGAGTGGCTGCCTTTCTGTGTGGAATTTGGAGTTTCTCCCCGTGTCTGGATGGGTTTCCTCCGGTCGCTCCGGTTTCTCCCATCAACACAGGTCTTTAAGAACAGTTGATAGTCAAGTTCAGTTAAATTCAATCAATCAATGAACCTGCCCAGGGACGACAGCTGGAAATGATCACTGATGCTACAACCTGATGTACAATGTGTCTCTTCTGTAAAAAAGGTGAATGTCAAAACTTGTGCGCTGTCCCTGTCTCAGATAAATAGAGTATTAAAAGAGTGAGCCACTGTCTGTGTGATTGTTCATGTGTGTAGCTTCAAATAACACCAATCAAAAAACTGTCACTGTGCCTATTTCAGTTTTGATATTTGATTCTCTCTGGTTTATTTGAAGTTCTGCTGCTAGAAGGACTTACCTGAAAAATCATTGCAGTTCTGTGGATAAACATGTCCTTTCCACAGACTGTATAAAAGAAGTGGTCTGAGTGAGTGTGACGTCACCAACAGTGTCAAGTGAAGCTCACGATGCTCACGGATACAGGAGATAAACTTCTTTGTTCAGTTGACGCTGAATTCACGTAAAGTGCACTGAGCAGCAAATAAACCACAGAGAATAAAATATCAATAGCTCAGTTGGTGGAGCTGTTGATATTTCACCCACTGATCTGAAGTTTCGAATCCCACTCTCGACATAAACATCACAGATCCACTGACCCACAGGTTGGATTCCAGCTCCCACAGATGAATGCTGCCGTTGTGTCCTTGGGCAAGACACTTAACCCACCTTGCCCACAGTGTCTGCGTACACTGGTGTGTGAATGGGTGAGTGGTTCCTTGTTGTGAAGTGCTTTGAGTGCCTTGAAGGTGGAAAAGCGCTATAGAAAAATGTGACCAAAATTAAAATAGGCACCGAGACTGTTTTTTTAAATTGGTTTTATTTGAAGTAAACTTTAAAGGGATAGTTCAGGTTTTTTTAAATGAATCTGTATGGCATCCCCATGAGCAGTGTCGTGCATCCACACTGACTTACCCCTGAAAGCGTCCGGTGAACCGAGATACTGGCCATTTTCGGTGCTGACGAAAGTAGTTCGGCAAGTTTGCTGGGGACAGTAAAATAAAGCGTTTTTCTTCTCAAAACAATATGTGTTAAAAAGAGTGATACATTTGCACCACAAAACCATCGTCCTCCAAAAAGTCAGACCTCATAATCACTTGGCACTATTTTCTTTCCGTTCATATCACTGCGCCCTGCCGCCATGTGACAGCCGCGCCTGGTTCACAGCCTGGATAATCAAGAGTTCGCACCATTTTTTAGATATATTCTTATGTATCTTATACAAACTTATATACTTATGGCTCTAGCTCTCATGTTAGCTCTCTCGCGTCGCGGCGGTCTGCGCATGTAAACACTGCCGAACAACTGAGGAAAGTGATGGATCCATGCGCGGCTGTCACCTGGCGGCAGTGCGCAGTGATACGAACGGAGAGAAAATAGTGCCAAGCGATTATGAGGTCTGACTTTTTGGAGGACGATGGTTTTGTGATGCAAATGTATCACTCTCTCGAGTGATACATTTGCATTGTTTTGAGAAGAAAAACGCTTTATTATACAGTCCCCAGCCAACTTGCCGAACTACTTTCGTCAGCACCGAAAACGGCCAGTATCTCGGTTCACCGGACGCTGTCGGGGGTAAGTCAGTGTGGATCAAGACACTGCTCACACGATGCTATACAGGTTCATGTCAAAAAACCCGAACTATCCCTTTAAATTAAATATAAGAAATAGAATATAGAAGAAAATTATTAGAAATATTTTTTTTTTTTGTTTGTTTGTTTGTTTATTTGACACTGAAATGGAAAAATTAAATAAAAAACAAAAGAAACTGTTTTTCCATTTTATTGTTTTTCATTCTTAATTGAAATTCAAAAGAACAAACAGTACACAGACCTTCAAGTCATTTTTATTTATTTATTTTTTTCTAGAAATGTGTAACAGAATAAATGCAAGATGTTACTATGGAAGGTGGCGTACCGCTCCACTAGAAAAGTTACACAATGAACCTTTAAATGATAATCTGATGTTGTCATCTGCTTGTTGCAGTAAAGTTACAGAGTGCACCTTTAACCGTCGCTGAAATAACAAGTTGCAGGATTGAAAGATTGATTGTGATGTTTGAAATAAGAAGGAACTAAAATAGAAACGCGGTAATTAACGGCGATCTAATCATCGTCTGTAAACGAGCCCCTGAACGTCCACCTCCTCTTCCTCCTCCTCCTCTTCATCAGGGCTCAGACAGGTTTCATTTCGCCCCCTCCTCCCTCCCTCCTCCTTCTCCTCTTTCTTTTTCTCGTCCTCCTCCGCCGATAAGAGATGGATCGCCTTATCTCCACGCCTCATTTCACAATCCGCGGAATTAATAAAGCCTCTCGTCTTACAGTTCAGCGGACAATCTTATACGAGCTGTCGCGCCGCGGCCAGGGGACGTCCAGCCCAGTTAAACGGACTCGAAATACTTCACCTGATTTTCGATGTCTTGCTTTGGTTTGGTTTTGATTTGTGGAGTTTGCACGTTCTCCCTGTGTGTCGGGGTTGTACCTGCCCGGACAGAACCTCACGCTCTGACAAAACTTTAGAAAGACGAGTGAATCTGAGGCTGTGTCGTGTCTCTGAGTTTAGAGGCAAGTGACTGACAGTTGGATAAAGTGTGGTTCAGTCGTGTCAAAAACAAATACGACAGGTGGTTTACCCATAAAAAAGAGAAAAAAACTGCATAAAGGAAAAGAAAACAGCATGTAGTTTTACAGAATCGAAACACCAAAATGTTAGCCTGAGAAACCATCAACCATCTGCATTAGAATTCATTCGCTCAGCGGTTGTTGTTGAGTATTTTTTTTAATTTAATCAATCGCTGCTATTTGTTTGTGACGTATGTAATGCACCAAATCCTGTAGGAAGAAGGACAATAACATCTAACCCCTTGATAAAATTCACCAAACATTCTCTTTGTTCCGGCCTTAAATCCTCGATCTCGGGAATCGTTGCCAACACAGAATGTCTGTCTTCGTCTACATCCATCTCGACGCTTTGTTTACTGTTGTGTTGTTCCACAAAAGGGACACAGACAGGAGCTTCAGTTTGACGTCATGACTTCACAGCTCTTCACTGATTGGTCGGTGCGCGGTCTACAACTTCAGGGGTTTTTGTAAACCGACTCATGACCTAGTTGCTGGAGAGAAATGAAATTGAGTGGAGGCACTAGGTGGCGCCAGCCTGACTACCAAAATGTTACTTTATTTACGCTGGTTAAAAAAAAGTTCTATAAGTTACGAGAATTTTCAAGAGAAGGTGTCTTCTGCATTTGAGAGAAACATGATACAAATTACAAAATCCTCTTCTGGGAGTACGACTAGGGCTGGGATATCGATAAGATACAATACATATCATGATACAGTGCACTTTCGATTCACTACCATATATTTCAAATCAATTTGATATGGTTCAATAAAGAATAAAGGCTAAATCATGTCTGTGACACTCAAAGTCTTTGTTAAACCGCTTTTTGTACAAAGTTCATATGAAACACAAACATGTTAATCATCAAAACAGTGAAAATGCCAAATGTGTCACATAAACAAGTTTCCGTTCAACGAAACGAAACTGTAGCTGTAACAAAATTATTTAGTAAAATACACTAAAAAATACTCTTGGCGATACATCATATTGATACTCTGTCATTACATTAAATAATATGTTGATATTTTTGTACAGCCCAAAGTACAACTTTATCTCACAGAATCTGAAAACCATTCAGTTTTCTATTCACCTTCTTGTCTCCTGTGGAGATGTTATTGCTTTGCCTGGAATGTTCCACAGTATCGTTTTAACCTGATCTATGTTGCAAAAGGAGAAATTCAATTTGTCGACTGGACAAAAGCTTATTTGGTTGAAAACATTTCACAGCTCGTCCAAGCTGCTTCTTGTTTACACTAGGGATGGACATTCGATGAAAGTTTTTTAATCTATTGTCGGAAGAATTAACGATCGATTATCGATTAATCATTAACATTTTTATATTAAAATGATCATCATTATTATTACTATCTGCACTACTAATCTGCATAAATAAATTCAACTTTACGACATATAAACTGTAACGACTCTAGAGCCACATCAGCCCGTTTGACATTATAATGTGTTTAATTCAGTTTTGTTCAACTCTCACAGAAACAAAACTTAAAACCGCATCACTAATTTGCATAAACTCAGCGAAGATAAAACTACAGCTCTTGTGTCGCTGATGCGGTTCAACTTCTGTCAGATTAAAAGACACGACTCAGGTGAATACAGGTTAGTGTGAACATATTTGCATTTGTCAAAACCAGGACAGCGTACGGGGGGAGGGAGGTGGGGACTCGTCATCCACATTGAGCGACTCTCACCTGACAAAACTTTTTCCCACTGGACACCGAAACATATGTGCTGCTTTATACACTGTGCACATGGACTCACACTTGTCCCGAAAGCAACGGAAAGCCTGGAATTTCTTGTACAAATCATTGTTAAATACACATTTGTGCTTCAGTACGTTGCAGACTGACCCACTGTTTGTGTCTCGCTCCTTCTGAGTGCAGAGAGACACATGTACAGACCTGTTTGGTCACACTACACACAGCAACCTACATTCGGTTTGTCGATTAAAATGAACGTAATCGATGAAATTCTTAATGATCAATTATCGATTAATCGAGTAATCATGCCCATCCCTAGTTTACACTTTCTGTTACTTAGCTCGGCCTACTGAACTGCTCTGAGTGTGGGTCAGCAGAACCATTCAGGGTCATAATGAAGCTTTCACACCTCTGGACCTGACCTGGACACACCTACTGTTGTAAAATAGCAAAAAATAGCTTCTTTAACTCCAGTTTCAAACCAGTTCTTTTCTCTGGCTCAGATCCGTACCTCACTGTCCTCAAATGAGTGGCCCTTGGCTTTTAAATTGAGTTGTACAGCAGACTGAGGTCCTGTGTTGTTATCTCGTCTGTGTTGGTTCATCGTCTTGTAAAGTAGTTGTTTTGTTTCTCCAGTGTTGCGTTCACTGCCGTCTCCACTACACTGGATGGAGTAGATCACATTACTTTGTTTGTGGCTCGGTGTTTTAAAGTGTTTGTAGGTTTGAAATAGACCGGGATCTCATATTGTCTAAAAATCCTCTGTAGTTTTTCAGAAACGTTGTATTTATTCAGTTACATAGAAAAACCTGCGTTACTGCCTTAATGTGTGCGGGCTTGCATCTCCACAAACCTCCTGCTTGTTTCCATGGAGATGTTTTCCCTTTGGCTGTGAGATTCCACATACAGCTCCAGATCATTCTAAAACTATACAGGAAAATTCATTTGTCATTCGTTTTTCAAATTAAAACCAAAAATAAGAATAAGGATAAGGAAAGAACAACTATTTTCTTCATTATTTGTCTCCAAAACCAAAATGAAAAAACTGCTGATTTGTTTTTTTCAGTTTTCAGTTTTTGTGTTTAAAGGATAACGTCCGTTTCCTGTTTCTGTGACTTAAACTGCAATGCCAAACTTTTGTGCCAGACACGGACTGAACCAGAACTGAACCAGGACTGAAACATGACTAAACCAGGTCTAAACCAGGACTGAACCAGGTCTAAACCAGTCTCAGTCCTGGTCTCAGTCCTGATCACCCGACAGTCCTCCGGGCCCATCCCCACACTCCTGGTTCAGTCCCGGTTTAGTCCTGGTTCAGTCCCGGTTTAGTCCTGGATCAGTTCTGGTTTAGTCCTGGATCAGTTCTGGTTTAGTCCTGGATCAGTTCTGGTTTAGTCCTAGTTTAGACTGAGACCAGGACCAGACCGGGACTGAGACCAGGACTGAGGCCAGGACTGAGACCGGGACCAGACCATGACTGAGACTGGATTAGACCTGTTTTAGTCCTTGTTCAGTCCTGGGTCAGTCCTGTTTTAGTCCTGGTTCAGTCCTGGATTAGTCCTAGTTTAAGACTGAGACCAGGACCAGACCGGGACCAGACCATGGTTTAGATCTGTTTTAGTCCTTGTTCATTCCTGGTTTAGTCCTGGTTCAGTTTTGGTTTAGTCCTGGTTTAGGACTGAGACCAGGACCAGACCGGGACTGAGACCAGGACTGAGACAGGGACCAGATCAGGACTGAGACTGGTTAGGCCTGTTTTAGTCCTTGTTCATTCCTGGTTTAGTCCTTGTTCAGTTTTGGTTTAGTCCTGGTCTAGGACTGAGACCAGAACCAGACCAGGACTGAGACCAAGACTGAGACCAGTTTAGACTTGGTTTAGACCTGTTTTAGTCCTGGTTCAGTTCTGGTTTAGTCATGATTTAGGACTGAGACCAGGACTAAGACCAGTACTAAGACTGATTTAAACCTGTTTTAGTCCTTGCTCAGTCCTTGTTCAGTCCTAGTTTAGTCCTGGTTCAGGTTTGGTTTAGCCCTGGTCTAGGACTGAGACCAGGACCAGACTGGGACTGAGACCAGGACTAAGACCAGGACTGAGACCGGTTTAGACCTGTTTTAGTCCTTGTTCAGTCCTAGTTTAGTCCTGGTTCAGTTTTGGTTTAGTCCTGGTCTAGGACTGAGACCAGAACCAGACCAGGACTGAGACCAAGACTGAGACCGGTTTAGACCTGGTTTAGACATGTTTTAGTCCTGGTTCAGTTCTGGTTTAGTTGTGGTTTAGGACTGAGACCAGGACCAGACCAGGACTGAGACCAGGACTAAGATCAGTACTGAGACTGGTTTAGACCTGTTTTAGTCCTTGTTAAGTCCTTGTTCAGTCCTAATTTAGTCCTGGTTCAGTTCAGTCCTGGTCTCAGTCCTGGTTTCAGTCCTGGTTCAGTCCTGGTCTCAGTCCTGGTCTCAGTCCTGGTTCAGTCCTGGTTCAGTCCTGGTTCAGTCCTGGTTCAGTCCTGGTTCAGTCCTGGTTCAGTCCTGGTTCAGTCCTGGTTCAGTCCTGGTTCAGTCCTGGTTCAGTCCTGGTTCAGTCCTGGTCTCATCCTGGTTCAGTCCTCAGTCCTGGTTCAGTCCTGGTTCAGTCCTGGTTCAGTCCTGGTTCAGTCCTGGTTCAGTCCTGGTTCAGTCCTGGTTCAGTCCTGGTTCAGTCCTGGTTCAGTCCTGGTTCAGTCCTGGTTCAGTCCTCAGTCCTGGTTCAGTCCTGGTTCAGTCCTGGTTCAGTCCTGGTTCAGTCCTGGTTCAGTCCTGGTTCATTCCGGCATCACAGTTTAAGTCGCAGAAACGGTTGTTAATCCATTTTTTTCCATTATTCATTTAAACACAAAATCGAAAACTGAAAAAATGAATTGAGACAAATTATGAAGAAAATTGTTGTTTTTTTTCATTTTCTTATTTATGGTTTTATTTGGAAAACGAATGAATGAATGTCAGTGTCAATGTGACTTTTTAGTATCGATATCTGCTAAAAATGAAGATCTGTAGTTTCGATTCTCTTCTCGGTGTCTGATTTTCGATACTTTTGTCAAACCTCCTTTAAATTCTTACAGAAACTGTCTCTTTAGCTCTTGTAGAAGTGTGTGTTTTTAGCCGTGCACATTAAGAACAGCTCCAGCCCTTTTCATTCTTAAATTTAGCAAAGTAAAGCTGCAGGACTCGGGGGGGATCAGAGACAAATTAGAGCTTTGGTTTTTCTCGTTGCGGCGTTGAAATTTGGGGAGTTCGTTTTTCACGGTGACGAGCTCCGCGTCTGGCTGTGAGCTTTATGATTCCGCCGGCTCTCTTTGTCTTTTCGCCCCGTGGTCCGATCGCTTCAGTCAACTACTAAATTTTCACTAATTTGCACCTTGGGAGACGAGCTAAATGGGAGCGTTTTGTTTCGGACTTAGCTGGCATTATTCTGCCCGCGTGAGGAACGAGCGGAGTCTCAATTAGGGCAGGTCTGTGTGAATATGTAAGCGCAGGCTGCAGAGGAGTCCATAAAGCCAGCGCCAATAACTCCACTTTACTTCTACATCATCAATAAAACTCTAATGAAAAGAGCACAGCCGCTCCGCACCTGAACCCGAGCTAAACCTGAGGTAATAAACGCGAGACAGATGCCTTCACCGCACTGCAGACACACGATTAAAAGACACAACGTGGAACTGTTTGGACAAAAATAGACTAGAAACAAAAAAACTTTTTACATTTTTAGTGTTGTTATTGGATTGAGAAACATAGAAAAACATGTCTCAGTAGTGGGCGGGCTTGCATCTCCACAAACCTGACCTGGAGTAGGAACTGCTCCTGCTTGTTGCCATGGAAATGTTGTAATCTTTCACAGCAGACATGTCAAACTCAGGCCCGCGATCCAAATTTGGCCCACGATATAATTATATTTGGCCCGTGAGATCATATCAAATATGTATTAGAGCTGCCCGCTGGATACAGATAGACTATAGAGACAATATTTATTTAAAATGTTGTTATTTATTGATTTATTTTGCACATATAACATGACAATAAAAAGAAAGTCACTAGTTAAAAAAGTAGGTGCCGGAAGAGGCAAAAAACCCAAAAGGGATTATAAATGTATTATTTATTTACAAATTATTTATATTTTGCTTGTTCTGGATTCAATGTTTAAGCAAAACTATTATTAAACATTTATTTTAATGAGAAAAGGTTTAACATTATATATCTCGAAAGAAGAGAAAACATGCAGACTTAGGCTACGTTCAGACTGCAGCCTGAATCCGTTTTTTTGGCCTCTATGTTTCCTGTATCTGATCTTTTAATGTCAGTCTGAACGACACAGATCCGATATGTGCTCCTAAAACCGATACATATCTGATCTTTTGACATGTGACTTCAGCCTGAGGTGCATTCATCCAAACTACACGTTATCAACAAGCCACAAGCGTCACTATTCTGCGCTGAAGTAGGTGAAAATTGTTAATGAACTCAGTGTCACTGAAGTGAAGCACATCACCACTCACCACTCTTGGCTCCGTCTCCACATCCACACGTTCCTTTCAACGGACGTCGCTGCCGCTGCCCCACAAAACACCACGACCAAAAACCTCGTGAGCGTTTGTCCACTCATCCACAGGTTGGTGGTTCGAATCCCTCTCAGAGTCCTGCACGGGTCCATTTCTGGAGACTCACACCGCCCGCACCTGCGCAGTACAGCACCACACCCGCCCGCGAACCCATGATTATATCAAAGTTAAATCCGCACCCAACTGGACCCGTTAACATTCCACCCATTTCTGCCCGTGATAAATCACACACAAATTAAAAGTATTCTAACTGAAGAATCCATCAGAATACGAACTGAACAGTTACGACTTTAAGAATTACAATCACGAAATTAAATTAAACGGTTTCACTTTCTTCAGTACGAACACGAATTCACAAACGCGACTCAACTGTCAAAACTTCACAGGCTTTATTTACGGAGGAGGAGAAGAAACCCAGGACTAACCCAGGACTAACCCAGACTAACCCAGGACTAACCCAAAGGACTAACCCAGGACTAACTAACCCAGGACTAACCCAAAGGACTAACCCAGGACTAACCCAACTAACCCAGGACTAACCCAGGACTAACCCAGGACTAACCCAGGACCAACCCAGGACTAACCCAGGACTAACCCAGGACTAACCCAGGACTAACCCAGGACTAACCCAGGACTAACCCAGGAACCCAAACCCAGGACTGATTCCAGGACTGAAACAGGAAGGTCTGAACCAAGTCTGAACTAGGACTAAAATAAGACTAAACCAGGACTTAACCAGGAGTAAACCGGGACTGAACCAGGACTGAACCAGGACTCACTGTGGGGACGGGCTTGGAGGTGCACTCACATACACCGTCGAGTGACCACAGGCGACAGGACTGGCATAGAGCTCCGCGCCCCACATAGGTAAACGCAGCAGTCGCCCGATCGCACTTTGCGGACACCCTGCCCCACGGGCTGGGGGTTCTCTCTCTCTTTAGCCCACGATTAGTTCTGGTTTAGACCTGGTTTAGTCTTGGTTTAGTCCTGACTCACTCGTGTGTAATCACTGCCCGCCCACATACCCACCCGTAAAATTCCATCACGTTAAAACCCACCTGTTTCAGCAACTGTTGCCCGTACCCATTGGGTCCTGGACCAGGACTCTGATCCCGCTCCCACAGATGAATGCTGTCATTGTGTCCTTGGGCAAGACACTTAACCCACTTCACCCCCAGTACAATTATTTATATATATAAATTTCACGTGACTCAGTCGCAGAGTAAATTTGCATATATGTTTTATCTCCCCTTCACCTGCCCTGTCACCAGATGGTTTCCCAGTGGATTTCTTGCTGTCATTTTTCAGTGTACCGTCAGATTACACCTTTTTCTACACATCAGAAGTGTCAAACTCAAATTCACAGAGGGACAAAATGAAAAACTGGGACTAAGTCGTGGGCCAAACTAAATATTTATTGAAAAATTTCAACAACATCTGGCTGTTTTCTCTTCTTTCAAGATATGTTAAACCTTTTCTTATTAAAATAAATTTTTAATAATAGTTTTGCTTAAACCTTGAATCCAGAACAAGCAAAATATAAAATAATAAAACATTTTAAATAAATAATGTGTCTATAATCTATCTGTAGCCCATGGACCAGCTCTAATACATATTTGATATCATCTCGAGGGCCAAATATAATTATATCATGTGCGAAATTTGGTCCCCGGGCCTGAGTTTGACATGTCTGCTGTACATCTATTACACCTATTAGTACTTGTATTAATACTTTTTGAGTTTTATACATTTCACTTGACTTAGTAACGTGAATTTGAGTAGTGGTTGAGCTTGACTTGCCCCGTTACCAGCCGGTGTCCCTGTGGATTCCCTTTTGCAGTGTATATGTCTATTGGACTGCACCTTTTCCCATACATCTCTCACGCCTTTTACCACTCGTACTGTTACTTTCTGATTTCCGTACATTTCCGTGGACTTAGTGGAGTGAATTTGAGCAGTGGTTGAGCTTGACTGGCCCTGTTACCAGCCGGCGTCCCAGTGGATTCCCTGCTGTCATTGGTTTGTAAGCGGCAGCAGATGGCGTGTTTGGCACATGTGGGTCCCTGCGTCTCCCCGAGGTGCCGTGTGATGGATGTGGTGAAGGGCGAGAGGGTTCTGCCACATCTGCGCCGCAAGATAACACAGCGACGAGCTCCACTGGGCCTTTTTTTTTTTTTTTTTTTTGTACAATTTTTATTTTATATTTTTCTATACTTCAAACACGGCTCCCGACGACGCTCACCTTCACACTTGATTAAAGAAAACTGACTCGTGTGAGGTTTAAGACGTGTTTTAATGATGTTACCTCCTCAGAAACAGACCCGGAGTTGTGTTTTGTTTCGTTCACACGTGTTTGAGTCATCCTGAAATGATCCAGATGATTCTAGTGAAGGTGTGTGGAGTTTAAAAACACAGTGGAGCTCTTCCTCTATTACCACACGTTGCAAAAAACAGTATCTAGGTAAGGTAAAATTACACTTAAATGACTTAAATTAAAAATATTTGACTTGATTTTGAGTAGATTCAACTTCTACCAATGGAACAAGTGTTTTTTTTTTTGTTTTTTTTTTTTTTGTTAATTCAAGCCACATTACATTTTGTTTTTTTATTTTTATTCTTGTTTTTTTCATAATTTTTTTCTTATCTTAACTGTGGCAATATGTTTTTTGTTTTTTTCATATTTTAACTACAAAACTACATTTACTGGTCAAGTGGAATTTACTGAAATCATGATAAATCTTTCTTAATTCAAGCAATTTGAACTTGGCTGGATTGTAGTTTTTGCAGTGCATGACATCATAAGGTGGAACAGAGTGTTTTTAATATCCCAGGGAAATCTGGAACAGCAACAGGTTTTTTTTTTTTTTTTCTGTCCTCATCAAATAAACATATCAACAAAATAAATAAAAATGGAATGAGCCAGCATCCCTGTATCAATGTGGTATTCTGATTGGAAAAGTAAAAGTCATAACTCTAAATCTATAACTGAAAACACATTCACATTTTTGCTTTCTCCTTTTTCAGTTTTACAATATTATACATTTTACCAACACAGTTTAACTTCAAACACAGATTAGTGCTGTAATCTGTTAAAATAAATGAATCTAAAGTCAAAAGTCAAGGATCAAACAAGAGAAATTTATATTTTTTGTTCTGTTTTGTTTTGTTTTCGTTTGTTTTGTTTTTTTTTAGATTCTAGGCCAGAGTAAATCCAGTGAGAAAAATACAACAGCAACAACTTCTACTACTATTACTACTACTTCTTCTCCTTCAACTACAGCTATTAGTTTTACTATTATTATTATAACTATTACTATTACTACTAGTAGTAGTACTACTACTTATACTAATACTACTATTACTAATACTTCTACTACAACCTTTACTACTTCTATTACAACCACTACTACTACTACTACAACTACTGCTGCTGCTACTACTACTATTAGTACTACTATTACTACTTCTACTTTGACTACAACTATTAGTATTACTATTATTACTACTACTATTATTACTACTACTAGTACTGATACTACTACTTCTACTACTATTACTACTTCTGCTACAACCACCACCATTATTATTACCACTACTACTACTACTACTACTACTACTACTACTACTACTACTATTACTGCTACAACCACCACCATTATTATTACCACTACTACTACTACTACTACAACTACTGCTGCTGCTACTACTACTATTACTACTACTACTACTACTACTACTACTACTACTACTACTACTACAACAATCACTACTACTACTACTACTACTATTATTACTTTTACTACAATCACTACTACTACTATTACTACTACTGCTACTACTACTGTTAGTACTATGATTACTACTACTACAATCACTACTACTTCTACTATTACTTCTACTACAACCACCAGTACTACTACTACTTCCACTACGACTACAACCACTACTACTACTACTATCACTACTGCTGCTACTACTACTTCTTCTGCTACTATTACTACTTCTACTACGACTACTACTACTACTACTACTATTACTACTACTAGTAGGACTACTACTATTACTACTTCTACTGCAATCACTATTAGTACAACTAGTACTACTTCTTCTATAACTAGTACTATTACAATTTCTATTATAACCACAATTACTACTACAAATACTACTTCTACTACAAAGATAATTCAGTAAAGTCAATCAGATACCAAAGTGTCTGTTATATATTGTCTGTATATTTGAGTGTTTCTTGATGTTTCTGGTCGTTCCAGAGTCTGTGTAAAAAAGTCCAGTCCTTTAAACATGATCTCAGTGTACAGACCCTTTTCCTTTTGATTTATAAAGTACCAAATTACAACTCCTCACACCCCCTTGGACTGCTTACAAGTTTTATGATGAAACTTTTGAAATAAAACAAGAGCACTCACCAAAAACATGAGCCAGAGCACTTAATCAAAGTCTGTAAATGATTTCGCAGAGTTCAAACATAATCTGTGACCCCCATTACGCATTTCACTTCTCAAAAATGGACGCCGCTTAACACTCGCAATTAGGATCTTTGGCTCAAAAACTTTACTGCATCTTAAACAGGAATAAAACGCTTTGATCCTCGATGGTTTTTCGTCGCTACATCAATTAAAGCAATAAATGTGTGGAGTCTTAAAGGGACGTGTTATGTGTGAAATCCACTTTTTGAGGTTTTAAAGAGCGTCATTAAAGGGAACGTATTGTGATGTCATGTGGTAATACCAGAAATGCTCCACTGTGGTTTTAATCTCCATAGATCAGACATGTCAAATTCAGGCCCGGGGACCAAATTTGGCCCACGATATAATTATATTTGGCCCACGAGATCATGTCCAATATGTATTACAGCTGGACCATGGACTACAGATAGACGATAGAGACATTATTTATTTAAAATGTTGTTATTATTTAATATTTTGCTTGTTCAATGTTTAAGCAAAACTATTATTAAACTTTAATTTTAATAAAGAAAAGGTTTAACATTACAGATCTCGAAAGAAGAGAAAACATGCAGATGTTGTGGAAATTTTTCGATAAATATTTAGTTTGTCGGTTTAGTCCTGGTTTAGTCCTGGTTCAGCATTGGTTTAGTCTTAAATTAGTCCTAGTTTAGACCTGGTTTAGTCCTGGTTCAGACATGGTTCAGTCCTCTTGGTTCAGTCCTGGTTTAGTCCTGGTTTAGACCTGGTTCAGTTCTCGGTTCAGTCCTGGTTTAGACCTGGTTCATTCCTGGTTAAATCCTTTTTCAGTCTTGGTCCAGCTCTGGATTATTCTTAGTTTAGTCCTAGTTTAGACCTGGTTTAGTCCTGGTTCAGTCATGGTTCAGTCCTCTTGGTTCAGTCCAGGTTTAGTCCTGGTTTAGACCTAGTTTAGTCCTGATTCAGTCCTCAGTTCAGTCCTAGTTTCTAGTTCAGTCCTTGGTTTAGTTTAGACCTGGTTCAGTCCTGGTTTAGACCTTGTTTAGTCCTGGTTCAGTCCTCGGTTCAGTCCTAGTTTAGACCTGGTTTAGTCCTGGTTCAGTTCTGGTTCAGTTCTGGTTCAGTTCTGGTTTAGACCTGGTTCAGTCCCTGGTTCAGTTCTGGTTCAGTCCTAGTTCAGTCCTGGTTCAGTCCTGGTTCAGTCCTGGTTCAGTCCTCGGTTCAGTCCTAGTTTAGACCTGGTTTAGTCCTGGTTCAGTTCTGGTTCAGTCCTCGGTACAGTCCTAGTTTAGTCCTGATTTAGACTTTGTTTAGTCCTGGTTCAGGTCTGATTTAGTTCTGGTTTAGTTCATTTTAGTCCTGGTTCAGTCCTCGGTTCAGTCCTGGTTTAGTCCTGGTTTGGTTCTGGTTTAGACCTGGTTTAGACCTGATTCAGTCTTCAGTTCAGTCCTGGTTTAGACCTGGTTCAGTCCTCGGTTCAGTCCTAGTTTAGTCCTAGTTCAGTCCTGGTTCAGTCCTCGGTTCAGTCCTAGTTTAGACCTGGTTTAGTCCTGGTTCAGTCTGGTTCAGTTCTGGTTCAGTTCTGGTTCAGTTCTGGTTTAGACCTGGTTCAGTCCCTGGTTCAGTTCTGGTTTAGTCCTGGTTTAGTCCACTTTAGTCCTGATTTACACCTGGTTCAGTCCTGGTTCAGTCCTGGGTTCAGTCCTAGTTTAGTCCTGGTTTAGACTTTGTTTAGTCCTGGTTCAGGTCTGATTTAGTTCTGGTTTAGTTCATTTTAGTCCTGGTTCAGTCCTCGGTTCAGTCCTGGTTTAGTCCTGGTTTGGTTCTGGTTTAGACCTGGTTTAGACCTGATTCAGTCTTCAGTTCAGTCCTGTTCAGTCCTGGTTCAGTCCCTGGTTCAGTTCTGGTTCAGTTCTTTAGTCCTGGTTTAGTCCACTTTAGTCCTGATTTACACCTGGTTCAGTCCTGGTTCAGTCCTGGGTTCAGTCCTAGTTTAGTCCTGGTTTAGACTTTGTTTAGTCCTGGTTCAGGTCTGATTTAGTTCTGGTTTAGTTCATTTTAGTCCTGGTTCAGTCCTCGGTTCAGTCCTAGTTTAGTCCTGATTCAGTTCTGGTTTTGTCCACTTTAGTCCTAGTTCAGTCCTAGTTTAATCCTGGTTTAGTCCTGGTTAAGTCCATATCCAGTATAATAAATAACACATGAGAGTTTTTGCCCAACAGTGATTAAAATAAAAACAGATTAAGCCGAACCCTTTAACACAAAACACCCTGAAAAACGCCGTTGTCTTTCCCCGTATGCCGACGTTTGATTTATTTATCCTGCCGCGTCCGTTTTGAAGACGGATATTTCCCGGCCCATATTCACCGCGGATCGAAACACATAAAATTGACCAATCGCGTCGTAACAGCGGCGAGCACAAAGGTCACGTCCACCTCATCATCGTAATCACGCGCCGCCATCGCATTTCCCGTGATTTACAGCTGCCCCGCCCCCCCCGAACGCCGCCTCGCCATTGGACCGTAAACGTCGTCATGGAAACAGAGCGCGGGGAGATGTGCGGGGATTTGACGTTACTGCTAATATAACTGTCAGCGCTCGTGCTCTTGATTAGTTAGATTAGACGTCGCTGGGAGATGAATGTTTAAAGAATACTTATACTGCTTTTGTTACACGTACAGTCTTATTTTACATTTACAACTGCAATATTGATCTAAAACAGCTTAACAGTTAAATATGGCCACTGAATTCCTATTACTACTACTGCTAGTACTACTAGTACTAAGACAAAGATGTTAATTTAGTCTTATGTACTTTAACTTCTTGGGTTATTTTTATTACTACTATTACTGCTTCTACTATTACAACTTCCACTACAACCACTACTATTACTACTACTATTACTACTACTACAAACATTATTCAGTAAAGGAAAAACATACAAAAGTGTCTGTCACATGGGTTCGGTCAAGTGGTAACGGAGGGAAACAGGGGCAGATTTTTGACATTCAAATGTCTCTTATTCAGAAACTAGAGGAACTATTGAAATAAGTAAAGTATCAGAATGTAGGAAAGAGTTACACTCCAACAGGGTCAAGTTAAACCTGTGATATTCTTTCAAGTTGTTGACAACAAATTTAAAAAACTGATGTCGGTAACGGAGGGAATGAAATATGCAGCACTTTTTGGGCAATAAATCCAAACAGTGAAAACTCTTGGTTCTCACTTACATATCCTTAACAAACTGGTTTGAATATTTGCTTCATATAGTTTTCTACCATATGGTACAAGATTAGGTTGAAAAACCTCTTACTTTTTGAGTAATGAGATTTTTTATTAAGAAAAAGTAAGTAAAGTAACGGAGGGAAAATTGTACAAACAAGTAGAAGGTGCAGGATTTTACATAATTTGTCGCTTTTTTTCTTCTGAATACTTTAATATTACTTCAAAATGAAAGGAAACTATTTCTATAAAATATGTCAGTCCTTCCAAGCAAATTTTATCATTTTAAATACTTTTTTTAAAAAAAAATTTTTTAATCATGTACCTTCATCAACAGTTCAAAGATGGAATAACACAAGATATGATGAAATACATCCGTTTATTTACATGATTTTCAGGTCTTTGAAATTTGGGAAATAATTTTTGTTCCATGTTTCATACATGGTCTGTTTAAAACATATGGTAACTTTAGAACCAAAAATGGTACAGAAAAAAGGTCAACAGTTTCATAAACTAGAGTACATATGTATCTGTTCAATACATTTTTATATCAGATGCATTAACTTGAATTTTTGGCCTTGTTGTTTACTTCTGCTTGACCGGACCCAACTGTACTTTAACTTCTTGGGTTATTTTTATTACTACTATTACTGCTTCTGCTGTTACTACTTCTAGTATTACTACTTCTACTACAACCACTACTATTACTATTACTACTACTACTACTACTACTAAAACTAGAAAACTGAAGACCCCAACTCTTCATCGTGGCATTTTTTGTAGGAAGTATGGGTGTAACGGTACAAAAAAATCACGGTTCGGTACATACCTCGGTTTTAAGTTCACAGTTCGGTTCATTTTCGGTACAGTATGGGAACAAAATCCAAAACCGTTTACTTGTTTTTTTATTTGTATTTTCATTAAACCAATAATTTGTTATAATTATACACAAATTGTGCACAAAGCTGCATTAAACACTTTATTACTCAATGTGTATTTAAGTCGTCCTTATAGGAACTAAAAAGACAAATTTAAATTATCCACCCACATTCACATTCATAATACAAATTCACCACAACAGGGAGGCAATGCTGGGCGAATTATGCTACAATCTGCCAATGGATCGTGGACGCCTGGACTAAAAGATCAGTCTCAAGTGTCGTCCGTTTGTTTCGCTTAAAGCGCCTTATAATCCAGTGCACCTCATGTATGAAAATAAACGCGATAATTCAACATTATTGATATTGCGCCTTATAATCCAGTGCACCTTATAGTCAGTATAGATTGTAAATATATATATATATATATATATATATTTTTTTTTTTGACAAAGACAGTTCTGAGTAAACCAATGAGGTAACACTTTGCCTGCGAGCCAAATACAAGGAGGCTCAAGACTCAAACTAATTGTCAGGGAATTTACCCTAAGACATCAAATTACATTAAATAAAGACACACCAAAACGAGACAGTTAAAGGTAATCACTTGCGCAAGGGAGAGAGAGCTGTCAGAGCCTGTCAATACCACTGGCTGAGCCTCTCTACTCTGCAGCTCTTCTCCCAACAGCAGGTTTTATTGCAGTAATTTCACAGATAAGAATACAGTACATTATGTTATATCACGCAACGTTTACAATGATCACATGGTAACAATCTTTAGGCTAAACCACCCTCCCATTTCACACTTGATTCAGGCTCCAGGTGATAAACAATTTGGTCAGTTTTCTCCCAAAAACTTATGCTAACCACATGAGGGAAAAAACCCTTAGCTGTCTTCTCATGGGTGACTCAGTAGATTAAAAACCCAAAAACGCAATTGTTGATAACTTTATATCACACACACAAAAGATTATGAATTTAAATGATTCATAATATTTAAAATAACACATAAATTCTTTCACACAAATAACATGGTCGTGGAAATGTAACCTGTCCATTTTACCAACAGCTGCACCGTATTTTGGGAGACAAGCCCAGCGTTTAGGCGATGTGTCCTCCAGTGCGCATGCGGGACACTTTTGGGGCATTTAAAGTTCACACTGGAGATCACATACAAGTCGCATTTAACTGGAAATGTGAACGACCTCGCAAAAAACTTGAGCGTTAAGCCCTGCAGCCTGAACGTGGTTTTATTTTCAAGATTTATCAACCCCCGTTTGCAACACAGAATGGAAAATGATAATGTCAGGGGTCAAAACAAGTCGCATAAGGTTTTAATATTGTTTATGTAAAGGCCCTAGATGGCACAGAGTGTTTCTGTTTGAGAGAAGAACTCAGCCTAAATAGATAGAGTTTGTGCGTTAAAACAAAACACAGCTCCAGGTCTGTTCTGATGAGGAAATGTTCTAACATAGATCAGAAAACAGCGTAATATGGGCCCTTTAAATAGTTTATGATGTTTTTAAGCATAATTCCAGAAGAAAATATACTGTTTTATTGACCAACATTTTAAAATTATATCTTTAAATCACCTCACGACCTCCACAACATCGTCTTGACCCCCCGTTTCGGCCACCGCTGTTTTATCTTACACCACAAATACTTCTACAACGACTCTTCTTCCCACCATCTCCATAGTAACAGAGGCGGCCCCATCAGGAGGGAGTTTGCCGTTTGTGCGTTTGATCGTGCGTCGTGGCTCTTCGCCGTAAAGAGTGAAGAGTGGTGTTAGTATGTGCACGCGGCGGGGAGGGAGGGAGGGAGGGGGGAGGCATTAGTGCACAGGAAACAGGAGACAGCCAATACTTAGTGGGTGATTGGCTGGACAATAACACTGCACCCGCTTTGGCAGCTCCGGGACCATTACAGGGGGGAGGAGAAGGGAGGGGGGAGGGTGTTACAGAGAGGGACGGTGGTCGGGGGCGGGGTGGGGGTGGGGGCGGGGGCGGGGGCACGGTCAGGAGCTGTGAGGCGTGACGCAGGCGCAGCAGATCACCTCCGGGGGGAGCTCTGAGATGGGCCCATCAACTAAAGAGAGAGAGAGAGAGAGAAACAGAGAGAGACGGGTGGGGAATCTGGAATCTGGAATCTGGAATTCGTTTTTCAAAGTAAAACCAAAAATATAAATAAGAAAATGAAAAAACAGCTATTTTCTTCATTATTTGTCTCCAAAACCAAAATGAAAAAAAACAGATAATGATTTGTTTTTTGTTTTTTTTTCAGTTTTCGATTTTGCGTTTAAATGAAAAATGGAAAAAAACGGATCCTGTTTATGTGACTTAAACTGAGATGCCGAACTGACCCAGGACTGAACCAGGACTAGACCGGGACTAGACCGGGACCAGACCAGGACTGAGACCGGGACTGAGACCAGAAATGAGACCAGGACTGAGACCAGAAATGAGACCAGGACTGAGACCAGAAATGAGACCCGGACTAGACCGGGACTGAGACCAGAAATGAGATCAGGACTGAGACCAGGACTGAGACCAGAAATGAGACCCGGACTAGACCGGGACTGAGACCAGAAATGAGACCCGGACTAGACCGGGATTGAGACCAGAAATGAGACCAGGATTAGACCAGGACTGGGACCAGAAACGAGACTGGGACTGAGGCCAGAAATGAGACTGGGACTAGACCAGGACTGAGACCAGAAACAACACCGGGACTGAGACCAGAAATGAGACCAGGACTAGACCAGGACTGAGACCAGAAATGAGACCAGGACTGAGACCAGAAATGAGACCAGGACTGAGACCAGAAATGAGACCAGGACTAGACCAGGACTGAGACCAGAAATGAGACCAGGACTGAGACCAGAAATGAGACCAGGACTAGACCAGGACTGATACCAGAAATGAGACCAGAAATGAGACCAGGACTGAGACTGGGACCAAGACCAGGACTGAAACCAGTTTAGTCCTGGTTCAGTGCTGGTTTAGGTTTTTTCTGCTTCTTAAATAAATTTATCACCAAAAATAATGCAAAACTGTGTGTAAAAGGAATAACTAACTTAAAAAAACATACATAACATCAAATGTTTATCTTTATACGTCTTTATTTTCTGAAACTGGCTCCCGTCGTTCACTTCAAAGAGCCGGCTGTAAAAAACAGATCGTTCGCGACCGACACATTTTACAATGAAATATGATTCTGTGAAAACTACAACTTATTTAATATCAATGGACGAAATGACCTTATTTTACTCATGTAGTGGAAATATTGTGTTACTGTATAATCACCAACACGTTTCAAAAGTTTTACCGTCAATACTCACAAACCCAGAACTACAGTCATACCAAACTTCTTCTAGATAAAGAAAAGCTGCTTCTTTGGGGCGGCAGTAGTTCAGTTGGTAAGAGCGTTTGTCCTCTCATCCACAGGTTGGCGTTTTCATTCCAGCTCCCACAGACGAACGCTGTCGTTGTGTCCTTGGGCAAGACACCTAACCCACCTCGTCCCCAGTGTCTGCGCACGACGGTGAAAGGGTGAGTGGCTCTTCGAAGATGGAAAAATGTTATATAAAAATGTGCTAATTTACTATTTATTATACATCAGTAAATACTACACTTATAATATTTACTTAATTAGTTCATCACAGCAATGCAAATAATTGTATTTAATTCATGAAAGTGTCCACCATGAAAAAACATGAAAAAAAGGGCGACTTATAGTCCAAAAAATATGGTAAATTGTACCTAATATTACAGCAGTAAAATGTTCCCCACGGACGCCGACTAGGAACAACCCTCACATATATGACTAGTTCTACCCTTAGATCATAACTGCATAAAAGAAAACAGACTTCCACGAGTGATTATAAATTTTTACACTCATGAACTTAATTGTAACACAGACATATTTGTATCTCTGGAAACTTTAGACTCTGAACTCTTCATTTCTGGATGTTTAAATGTGATTCAACTCGTTTACAGGTGTATAACAGCTCACTGAAAATGAGAGTTTACCTGGTCAGGTGCAAAATCGAAAACAAAAAACTATATTCAGCATCTGATACATGCATGTTCTGAGAACTATATTCATAAAAAAAATAAAAAATATACTTAAAATATACTTATATCATATCACCAGATACAGTAGAGCCAAGTGTGCACCTGTTTTTACCTGTTGTTCACTTGTGTGCACCTCATTCATTTTTTCCATTGAACTTATTCAACTCTACTATAATAATACTCTACCCCGTCAGTGTGTGTCCAGTATTTGTCATCTTGGTTAGTTTCTCGTGCGCAGAGCTCCACATAAGTGTTTGTTTCTGTAGCGATTCTGTCAAACATCACACCTTGGAAAAAAAGACTGAAATATTTTCAAGGACTAACCTGAGAAACATCCAGATTTCAGGGCAATTTTGGTTCATAATTGAGTATAAAGCCCGGATAGTTTGTTGGGATCATGCAGGACTCCACACAGACGCATCAGCGGCATTCTGACCTTCGTAAGATTCACTCTCTGAAAGTCTGTCTCGATCGCTGTTTTCCACTTTATAATAAACTTCATCAACACTTTGAAATCTATAAAAGTCACTTTCTCTAAACCAGGAATGTCCAAACTATGGTCCGGGGGCCAATGCGGCCCTCAGACAAATTTTTCTTGGCCCTCAGGCTTCCAGGTGAATTGGCCCAAATGACCTTGCATCAATTAAAAAATATTTTTTACTGCAAGTTTTTTGAAAATCTACCTTGATAAAGCTCATATTTAATATTTAGTGTGTGGTTTTAAGGATCTTAACATGAATAAAGACTGATGGTTCATTCTAACGTGTTAAACATGCACATATTTCAATTATTCACTGTACTGAGCATCAGTCTACAGCCCTCGATCGTCCCTCTGCTTCATCTGTGTTTAGATATGTGGCCCTTGATGAAAAAAGTTTGGACACTCCTGCTCTAAACTTATCCATAAAATACATCCGCTCCTCATTATTTCTAAACTGTGCGCCGCAGCTCCACGATTTTTCCATTGCACGTGTTTCGTGTTGTGTTTTACCATCGTCACTACTTCGATTAACTTCGGAAAAAATCATCGAAAACATATCCTTGAATCCTATTGGTCAGTCTAGTGTGGGTTGTAGCGGCTCCACCTATCACAGTCTCTGTTTAAATGTGAAAAACCGAAACCGTTTCTAATGGTCGTCAAATTACGTCTTTAATGATACAGCGGAGGAGTCAAAAGACGTGATTAAGGCTAAGGGGGGTCGTCAAATGTCGTCTTCATGGGGGAAAGAGTTAAAAGTGCTAATGCAAATTGTTACAAGGATTTCTTTCTCGTAAATCTTACAAGTTTGTTTGTTCAGTGCATATGACGGAGTAGATTAATCTGTCTCAGGTCAGACAGATATTGAGTTCTACACATTTATCGATCAGAACGACTCTCGCTCAGAGTGATCGAGAAAAGGCAGAACGTCATGACTAATATTCGAATCAGACTGACGCGTCCACAAATGCACAAAGCTCTTCCCTCTGCACATTTTCCACAAAAGTAAATAGTCTGTATTTTCACTGAAACAGGCTGAAATCTGTCGGCGCCGCCATGTTTGTTTTGGTTCGTTCGGGCGCTTTGCCTTTGGCTTCTGCACAAACTTCAGCGCTGTGGCGTGATTGGTCGCCCGCTGTTGGGGAATTTGAACCTGCAGGGAGAGACTCTCAAGATGGATTTTCTGGTGTTTGTGGAAATATCATAGATCGATGTTTGTGAAAATGGTTCAAATCACATAATGTAGAGGTAATTCCACAACTGTTACCGAGCAATGACAACGTGAACAAGGGCCAGAACATGTCTAAATTACACAATAGTTATGATTAGAACCGATAATAACACCTTTATTTTCTTAAATCTGTGTTTTGTTTTTGTTTTCTGCTGCTTGACTGATGTAAAACTGTGATAAATAGGCTTAATTACCACGCTTAATTACTCTCCCAACAAGAAACAAAAACCAGCGTCGTGAGGAAGAGTGAGGGAATTTTATCATTTCTCTCCAGCGACTAGGTAAAGGAATTCCCAAACTTTTTTTCTGGTCATCCATATTTTAAAAGTCACAAACTTTTGCGACCCAAGTCAATAGACATTGTTCTTAAATCACAAAATAAAGTTGGATTTGACCATTATTGAGCATTAATGAGAATATTTTATTGTTTTATTGTTGAGTGATCGTGTGTCTCTGAATAATTAGTTTTACTCAAGTTTGAAACAGTGAAAAACAGAAACTGAAGCAGCAATAAAAGGATCCATAAGTCGCCTATTTGGACATTAAATGTAGTCCATTTCTTTTTCTTTTCAACATTCAATTGAACCAGCAAAATTGGAACAAAATAGTCAATAAAATAATGACAAAAAGATTAGAAATTATACAAAACATGTCTTAACATTTCAAAATACAAGACAACCTAAAAAAAAAATCTCTTACGACCCACCTGAGGTTCACAAACCAGTCTTTGGGAAACAATACACTAAACCAGACAAACTTCAGGCCAAATCATATCAAATCTGTATTAGAGCTGCCCGCCGGCTACAGATAGACTATAGAGACATTATTTATTTAAAATGTTGTTATTATTTTATATTTTGCTTGTTCTGGATTCATTGTTTTAGCAAAACTATTATTAAACATTTATTTTAATAAGAAAAGATTTAACATTACAGATCTCAAAAGAAGAGAAAACATTCAGATGTTGTTGAAATTTTTCAATAAATATTTAGTTTGGCCCACTGTGAATTTGAGTTTGACACCTCTGGTCTAGACGGTTCACAAAAACCCCAGAAGTGTGAGTTTGGGCACCAGCCAATCAGCGAAGAGACAGACATTCTGTGTTGGCAACAGTTTCCGAGATCGAGGATTTAAAGCCGGAACAAAGAGAATGTTTAGTGAATTTTATCAAGGGGAAAGACGTTATTGTCCTTCTTCCTACAGGAGGAAAAGCTTAATATACCAGTTAGTCCCATTAGCGGCGCATTACATACGTCATGACCAAATAACAGCGATTGGTTAAATTAAAAAAAGTACTCGCCTACTGTCGAGCAAATGAATCCTAATGCTGCAAGGTCAGACGGTTTCCACGAAGTGAAACCGTCTGATGAATCAGGCTAGAATTATAGTTCTGCGTCGACTCAACGCACACTGCCACAGTCACTTTTGATTTATGAATCTGCGTCGAGGTCTAAGCACCGCAAAGTAACGCGGGAGACTAGGATGTAAAAATGGCATTCATGTTTACAAAGCTGGACGCGGGAAAGCGAAGGACCGTAAATGTATGTACAGCAGATGTAGAAAGGACCAATCACAACC
Source organism: Boleophthalmus pectinirostris (assembly GCF_026225935.1). Taxonomy (NCBI): domain Eukaryota; kingdom Metazoa; phylum Chordata; class Actinopteri; order Gobiiformes; family Gobiidae; genus Boleophthalmus; species Boleophthalmus pectinirostris. The sequence goes on from NW_026571133.1 coordinate 2,440,412, forward strand.
CTTATTGTCTGTGTCGCTTTCCCTTTCTGTCTGCATCAGTTTGACTTGTAACATAATTACGCAGATGATTTGACTCATGGCCATAAATTGGGATTTAGGCTCCGTCAAATGCTTTTCTCTATGGACATGTTATTGCTTTGTCTGTAATGTTTCACAGTATGTTATTAAAACTTAAACCTAAATCTTCACGGAGGCCAAACCAGACCAAGTTACAGGTCAGATCTGTGGAGAGGCGACCCCGCTCACAGTCAGAATGCCTGTTTTTCTAGGTACTTTTGAGTCATAAAACTACCTGTAATTGAATAAACGCAAGGTAGAGCTGTTTAATTAGGGTGAACAAACGTCTGTTTTTTCCCCGGACATGTACATTTTTTTGCATTATGTCCTGTTTTTTTTTTTTCATAAAGTGATGCAAATGTCTGGGGTTTCATGATCTTTCATTGGGGTCATTAAACTGAGCGTCTCTCGTAGCGTCTGTGACTCAGAAGGAGCGAGCAGACACAAACAGTCGGTCAGTCTGCAACACGCCGAAGCGAAAATGCACATTTACCGATGAATTGGACAAGAAATTCTCCATTTTCCGTCCCGGTCGAGACAAGCGGGAGGACATGTGCGCAGGTTGCGAAGTGAGAGTAGCTCAATGTTCGAGGCCCCACCCACACAAACGGTAAGGTGTCCGGGTTTTCACAAACGGAAATATGGTCAGCCAAGTTTAATGTCGCGCTGCGGAACATTCCAGGCAGAGCAATGACATCTCCATAGAAACAAACAGGTGACGGACTCCCGAAGAAAAGTTCCACAGTGCAGCTTTCGGCCCGTCTCCTTGTCCCCGGTGCGTTCCTTCAGTCTCTCGGGTCCGGGCTCTTCTCTAACGCCTCTAATTGCTGCATTATCAGTTTCATTCACAGCCTGCCTCCGTGTGAACACCAGCTGTTAATTATTTCCCTTATCACACACTTTTGCCCAATTAGACGAGCTCAGAAACACAGAGAAGCTACGATAGCAACAGCAACCCGAGCGGATTAGCGGCTAGCGTGTCCACTCGTAATAATGCGTGTTTCACTTCTGGGGCAAAGCTAATGACTAATTACCAGATTTTGTGTTGAAACAGGTGCCTGGAGCTGTACATGAAATCCAGAGGGACACTTACTTAATTTTGATAATTACCTTAAAGGCGCGAACGCTAAATGGAAAGTTAGTTTGTTTGGGTAATGCTGTTTTCTCTTAGCCTGATACATCAGACGGTTTCACTTTGTAGAAACCGTCTGACCTCACAGCATTAGTAGGGTGACCAAATGTCCGTTTTTCCCTGGACATGTCCGTTTTTTGCGTCCTGTCCTGGGCGTCCGGAGTTTTTTTTTCATAAAGTGATGCAAGGGTTTTCATTTTCTTTACATTGGGCGCAACATTAAAAGTCGCTGATCGGCTCTCGGTAGCTCTCTGTGACTCAGAAGGAGCGAGCGGACACAAACAGTCGATCAGCCTTCAACATGCCGAAGCTCAAATGTGCATTTAACGATGATTTGGACAAGAAATTCTCCGTTTTCCGTCCCAGTCGAGACAAGTTGGAGGCCATGTGCACAGTTTGCATGGTGAGAGTAGCTCAATGTCGAGGCTCCACCCCCCAACCCCTGTAAGGTGTCCGGGTTTTCACAAACAGAAATATGGTCACCCTAAACATTAGGACTCGTTCACTCGACGGTAGGTGGGTACTTTTTTAAATTTAACCAGTCGCTGCTGTTTGGGCTAATTGGTATAATCCAGTGAGGTTCATTTGTTATTCCGATCATTTACGTGATTAGGGTTTTTTTTCAGACCAAGAGTTTGTTTTCATACATGACAGTTTCGACTGATCACAAGCGGACTTCGTCAGACTCAGGTGATGTTGCTGTGTCGTGTCGCTCAGCTGATTTAAACAGGTATTGGCGCTGTTTTTCTACCGGTGGAGGCAGGACGACAGCGCCATCTGCAGTCCCGCTTCCTCAGGACAATATCCAAGGTGTGCGAGAGTTAAAAAGCCTGTCGTCCTGGTTTGGGCACGTTTCTGTATTTCGATTGCCTCTTTAATCCAGCGACGGTGTTTGTTTTCCTCTTGTATATTTAAGCTTTTCCCAAATCCCGTTGGAAGAAGGACAATAACGTCTTTCCCCTTGATTAAATTCACCAAACATTCTCTTTGTTCTTTAAATCCTCGATCTCGGGAATCGTTGCCGACACAGAATGTACGTCTCTTCGCTGATTGGCTGGTGCCTGAACTCCCACCTCTGGGGTTTTTGCGAACCGTCAGTGCACATGTCAAACATAAGGCCGGGGGCCAGATCCGGCCCTCCAAGACCTTTAATGTTGGCCCTTGGATGATTTTCTACTAAAATTTTAATATATTTTCTATTAAAATCTTGTTAATTTTCTGTGATGTTCATCACAGCAGCATCTCCAGCGTCTCTGTACGTGGCCCTCCCACCAGAGCAGCACAAATGAAGACTTGTCTCTTTCCAAACGCTCTTAAAGGACGATCGTTTTGACTGTGACCTTGACACCCTCATCAGAAAAATGTCCAACATGAGAAAAGTGGAGCCGAGTGCAGGATTTACAACAAAAATTGACTTATTCATATTTACATACAAGTTAATGTTAAAAACATTGTTTGAAATTGAATTTTTCTTAATGTTTTCAGGTGTTCATAATATTATAATATTTTGTAAAAGAAAGAGTTCATCAATTAAAAAAAGATTTCTGTAATAGTTTGTGTTTCTCTGCACAAATTTTGAACTTGTTTATATGCCATGAGTTTTTTTCCGGCCCCTTTGGGATCAAAGTTTGGATACGGCCCCCGGACCAAAATGAGTTTGACACCTGGTCTAGTGTGTTCTGATTCCTGACCTAGTCGCTGGAGAGAAATGAAATTGAGCGGAGGCACTAGGGGGCACCAGTTACTATACTTCATCCTTAAACCAGAAAAGTTACACAGTGCAGCTTTAAGGCATTCAAAAATCCCAAATAACTGATTTATTCTAAGATCTGAATCAGTTTCTGACAGTGGAAAACACTACAGACGCTGATGATATTGTGAAATGTAATAAATCCAGCGAGTTCTCACCATAAACAGGAGAGTTACGGTCAAACTTAAAACCTACTTATTTAGATTGGCTTTTAACACTAAGGCTACGTTCAGACTGCAGGGTTTAACGCTCAATTCCGATTTTTTTGTGAAATCCGATGTTTCGCGAGGTCGTTCACATTTCCAATTAAATACGACTTGTATGTGACTCCAGTGTGAACATTAAACGGCCCGAAAGTGTCCCACATGTGACACTGGAGACACGACGACGTCAACCGCAGCGAGCGTCTCTGTGTTTACGGAAGTTGTCCAAACATGGACGCAGCATCGAGCACCTGGAGATTTTAAAGTTCCTCTCGTACCGGAGCCAGAACATGAACAACTTACTTGTTTTAAGGAGGAGATTGAGAAGGAGAAGGACGAGGTTTTTGGTCGTGGTGTTTTGTGGACAGCGGCAGCGACGTCCGTTGAAAGGAACGTGTGGATGTGGAGACGGAGCCAAGAGTGGTGAGTGGTGATGTGCTTCGCTTCAGTGACACGGAGTTCATTAACAATTTTCGCCTACTTCAGCGCAGAATAGTGACGTTTGTGTCTTGTTGATAACGTGTAGGTGGATGAATGCACTTTGGCCGTTCACACTGAAGTCACATGTCAAAAGATCAGATATGTATCGGTTTCAGGAGCACATATCCAAGTGTCCTGGGTCACATTTGAAAAAATCGGATCTGTGTCATTCAGACTGTCATTAAAAGATCAGATACAGGAACATAGGGGCCAAAATATCAGATTTGGGTCACTTCAGTCTGAACACAGCCTTACTGGCCCTGAGACACTTTCTTTGTTGACCTGTTTGTATGACGTTTATTGTTTTTTATCTTGTTTTAATGTTGTACAGCACTTTGGTCGGCTTTGATTGTTGGAAGGTGCTGTAGAAATAAAGTTTGATTGAAGTTTGATCGATAAACACATATAAATAAAGTGCAGTACCGTTGCTCGTCTGCAGGTGGAGCTGTTTCGGGGTCTGTTTTTTTTTTACCGCGGGAGGAGTCGTGTTTATTGTTCTTTGTGATGTGACATCTGTGCGACAGTTAAGGGTTTATGTCGGCCATGATTCCCCACAGCTGCTCCTTCTGCCTCTCGAATATCTCCAGTCTGTAGAGAAGTGTTTAAGTCACCACACGACAAAACCCGACCGCCCGTCTCCATGGCGACGCTATTGATTTGCTCGAAATGTTCCCCGTTAAGCTTTATCTTGCATATGTTTGCTTTTATTGCCCAGAAACTTTGCCCTTCTCCACAGATCCGGCCTGTAACTCGAGCTTTTCTACATGAAAGTATATATTTAATGCCGTACTCTGGAACATTCCCCGAACACGCTCAAGGTCTGGAGGTGGGTCCCTGCCTGCTCCTGTCAGGATGCCCCGGCGGCTCTGAAGGACGGGTCAAATGCAGAGGACAAAGATACAGGATTTACTTAAACCTTAATTTGAGGCAGAGCAGTAACATCTCCATGGAGACAAGACTTTTCACTTTTAAAGTTACGTAGTGCACCTTTAATACATTTACAAATAGTCAATAAGTGTCTGAACTAAAAGTAAATTGCAGAGAATTCAGAGAAGCTTTGGTCTTTGGTTCTATTTAGACCTGGTTGAGTCCTGGTTTAGTCCCGGTTCAGTCCCGGTTCAGTCCTGGTTTAGTTCTGGTTTAGTTTTGATTAGTAGTCCTGGTTCAGTCCTGGTTTAGTCCCAATTTAGTCTCAGTCCTGGTTCAGTCCTGGTTTAATCCTGGTTTAGTCCTGGTTCAGTCCTGGTTTAGTCCTTGGTTCAGTCCTGGTTTAGTTTTGATGTAGACCTGGTGTAGTCCTGGTTTAGTCCTGGTTCAGTCCTGGTTTTAGTCCTGGTTCAGTCCTGGTTTAGTCCTGGTTTAATCCTGGTTTAGTCCTGGTTAGTCCTGGTAGTCCTGGTTCAGTCCTCCTGGTTCAGTCCTGGTTTAGTCGTCCTGTCTTAGTCCTGGTTTCAGTCCTGGTTCAGTCCTGGTTCAGTCCTGGTTAATTTCTCTGGTTCATGAGTCTCTGGTTTTCCTCTCTTCTTCATGTTTTTCCTTCTCTTCCTCTCTTCTCTCTGATGAGTTTTATGTAAAATAAACGGCCTGGTGTCCTCATCCTGGTCCCGGTCTCCTCCAGTTCATCCTCCTTTAGGGCCCGTCTCTCACGGTGCGTTCGCTGTCCCCGGGATCTTTTAGACTTCTGTATTTCTAGCGTCCCGTGGGTGCCCCGGCTGACTGCTGTCTCATTAGGACGCAGACAGGCCAGACTCCGGGCTGCATGCTAATTATCCGAGTGTCACTGGCGCGAGTCGACCTTGTGCGCTTTAAGGAAACGAGGGAGGGAGGATGCAAGGAGAGAGGAGGCGAGGAGGGAGGAGGCGAGGAGGCGAGGAGCGGGAACGTCAAGACTTGTCGATTATTTGGATTATTCAGGTTGTAAAAAAAAAAAAAAAAGTAACGTTGGAAGTAGAATTTTCATGAGTCTTTGGTCAATACAAGAATTCACGGGCCAAAAATGTCAGAGTTTAGTTCTGGTTTAGTCCTGATTCAGTCCTGGTTTAGTCCTGGTTTTAGTTCCTGGTTTAGTTCCTGTTTGTCTGTTAGTCCTGTTTAGTCTGGTTTAGTCTGGTTTAGTCCTGTTGGTTTTTCAGTTCCTGGTTCAGTTCTGTTGTAGTCCTGGTCAGTCCTGTTGTAGTCCTGGTTAGTCCTGGTTAGTCCGTTTAGTCCTGTTGTCAGTCTGGTTTTTAGTCCTAGTCCTGTCAGTCCTGGTTAGTCCTGTGGTTCAGTCCTGTCTGTTGTAGTCCTGTTTAGTCTGTTGTAGTCTGTTTAGTCCTGTTGTCCTGGTTTAGTTCCTGTTTAGTCCTGGTTAGTCCTGGTTTCAGTCCTGGTTTCAGTCCTAGTTTAGTCCTGGTTCAGTTCTGTTGTAGTCCTGGTTTAGTCCTGTTGTAGTCCTGGTTTAGTCCTGGTTTAAGTCCTGTTTAGTCCTCCAGTTGTCTGTTGTAGTCCTTTAGTTTCAGTTTAGTCCTGGTTTAGTTCTGTTGTAGTCCTGTCAGTCCTGTAGTCCTGGTTTAGTCCTGGTTTAGTCCTGTTTAGTCCCTGTCTTTTAGTCCTAGTTCCTGTAGTCCTTGTAGTCCTTCAGTCCTTTAGTCCTGTCCTGGTGGTTAGTTCTGTTGTTTAGTTTTCCTGGTCAGTTCTGGTAGTCCTCAAGTCCTGTTCTGTCTAGTTGGTAGTCCTGGTTTAGTCCTGTTGTAGTCCTGGTTCAGTCAGTCCTGGTCTGGTTTAGTTCCTGTTAGTTCCTGGTTTTAGTCCTGTTTAGTCCGTCCAGTCCTGGTTTAGTCCTGTTGTAGTCCTGGTTCAGTCTGTTTTAGTCCTGTAGTCCTCAGTTCTGTTCCTGTAGTCCAGTCAGTTTAGTCCTGTTGTAGTCCAGTCCTGTGTAGTTAGTTCCTGGTTCAGTTCTGTTGTAGTCCTGGTTCAGTCCTGGTTCAGTCCTGGTTCCTCGCCATTAGGATTCATTCGTTCGATGGTGGGCAGGTACTTTTTTAAAAGTATTATTTTGGCCATTCAACCTCCGGTGGCTCTGGGCCGACTGAGCATGTGCAGTAGTGTCTTTTCTCCCACGGACACAGGGGAAGGCACTTGAGCGCACGCACCAGACGCGGTCTTGTGTATCACGTGATCGCTTTGACCAATCAGAGCGAGAGGAGCGGAGCCCAAGCGAGCGACTATTAAGCGTTTTTTAAGACAACTGAAGGATTTTGAGCTGAGAAAAAGTTTCTGATCTAAAAATAGGAAAAAATCAGCAACAAATCTGACATTTTTGAAAGTTGTAGGTGCCGTGTCAGACGAACACGAGCAGTTTGTGATTATATTGCCTCTACGAGAAAAATCCTTTCTCAGCCCAGGGGATTTTTTCCGCTGAAGAACCAGTGAGTGTCATTATGTCAACTGGAGGCAGATACACGCAGCAACAAGCAGCAGCATGTGTTATTATTATTTGTGAAATGCGGTGCAAAATTTCAGATACATGATTTTTAAAGTACTGTGCGCTGTGTGGATGTAAACAGACACACGTGAGGAACTACTCCCACCTTTTTACTTTTAAAGAATGACTCAAACTGGATTCACAATGTGGTTTTGTGAACTGGAGTTATTATTTGAGGAGGACAATTTCTATGGATAATGTGGATGAGATGCGGCAGTTTATATTTAAAACATTACGAGAGGTGAGGAATAAAGTCGTCTCATTATTTTCGCGGTTTCCCGGGTTTGTTTCTTGAGTCTCTGTGTCCGTCACTCCTCTGCCCCTGATGCTCTGTTTTATTGGCTGTTGCCATGGTGATGTTTAATGGAAGTGTGTGCCGGCCTTAAGTCAGTTCTTTTTGTTCATATTGTGTTAAAACAAAAGCTCAGATTAAAGCACATCCACAACAAGACAGACTTAACTAAATATAAAACTAACACGCATGCAAAATAAATAATAATAATAATAATAATAATAATAATAATAATAATTTAAAAAATAATAATTATATTTTTTTTTAAAAGGGGAGGGGAGGGTGTGTGTAGTACAGAGTTACTCAATGAGTGTGTATACATGCACATCAGTAACCCGGTTATGATCGGGTTTTTTGAGTATCCCGGTTTCTTGATGGTGCATGTAAACGCAGTAACCCGGTTTCAGTAACCCGGTTATGGCAGTATCCCGGTTATTAGAAACCGGGTTACTGTAGCTGGTTTATTCCGATAGTAACCGGGTTACTTGTGGCATGTATACGCAGTATCCCGGTTACTGCAACATAAAGTTGAGTGCGCATGCGTCCAAAAGACACTTTCCAGCCTTTCACCACAACAGTAGTGACATAAATAAATTGACCAACATAAATAAAGTGACCAAACGAGTGAAATGACGTAAAATAAAGAGCTGCGCTAAACCTGCACACGTACAATCTGCACTCGTACGACCTGCACTCGTGTGACGCTGAAAAGCTAAAACATGAACTATCTCCTATACAACACACGCACAGAACACACTTACCATCATTAACACCTCTTCTGTCACAGAAATAACACACATAATCCACAGAGTCGTGTCATTTAGTCCAAAAGAAGCTGGTCGCATCAGCGGCGCAAGGAGCGAGTTGTTTTTATCGCCGCTAACAGTTTATGCTAATTAGCCTACGGTCTTAAGTTTCGTTTCTGTAAAACGTAAACAAATGTGATCAGAGCTGAATTATCTGATCAAACGGGCTGATGTGTCTATAGTGTTTATGGTTTATATGTTGTAAAGTTGAGTTTATTTATGCAGAAGATTTTAATGAAGAATCTGCACAGTGGATTGTGGGAGATCTCGTAGCTCCTTAGCTTCTTATGCTAAAGGAGCTCACGGTTTGTATTTTTCCTGGTTTATGAAATTGATTTAAGTTAATTTTTGCGCCTGCGCATTTGTAAGATTATGTCAAGAAACCGGGATACTCCATTTGATCATGTATACGCGGATATGAGTGTCCCGGTTTCTCAGTGCGCATGTAAACGCACTAACCCGAATACTGACAGAACCGGGATATGGCTAATAACCGGGTTATTGATGTGCATGTATACGCACTCAATACAGTATTTGCATGTGTGTATTTACATTTTTTAAGGCTGTCAAATCAAATTACATTTACATTTTTCTATATTTTCTATTTCTATTATTCATTTGTGTTTGGCAACCCCAAAATGCATTACATTATACAAGCATTTACATACACATATATTTTAACATTGTCAGATTAAAGTCTAACTGAGGCACAGCGCTTCAGACAGAGCAGTGCTTCTAGTTGGTAAGGGAGGAGGAGACAAGGAGGTAACTCTGCAACTGCTGCTCCTCGTCATTTTGGTCTTTAATGTTCGTATTAACCTGCTCTGCGTGATCCTGGAGTTTTTATCTCTCTGTATTTTCCTGTAAATCATTTCCTAATCCTAATACTTGTCCGAACTTGGCTCCAAATTCTCTCCTGTAACTTCTCGAAGACGGGAGACGAGGGAAGAAGGAGGGAGAGAGGTTGAAGCAGAGGAACGAAAAAACAGAGGAGGGAGGAGGGAGGAAGCGAGGGAGGATGCAGAGAGGAGGTTTTGTGTGGCGTCCGGGGGTTATAAAAGGCCTGTCTGTGCTGACCTTGGGCGAGGAAGTCAGCCAAGTCCAACCATTCAGTGTGGAAGAGGAAATCAATGAACACAACAACTACGGATACTGCGGCTACTGCCAGCACTTTACAGCACGCTATAGGCAATAAACACCTACTATTACTACTACTGCTACTGTTACTGCTACTACTACTACTTTTTTATAGTACTTTCTAACTTGACTTTGCTCCTTCCTCACAATATACTGCAGACTGGAAACTGATCAATACGAGACTGCACCATACTGAAAAAAAGTGCATTTATATATTGATACTTTGCAGCTGATATCGTAAACAGCAAGGCCAAAAATTCAAGTTAATTCATCTGATATAAAAATGTATTGAACAGATACATATGTACTCTAGTTTATGAAACTGTTGACCTTTTTTCTGTACCATTTTTGGTTCTAAAGTTCCATATGTTTTAAACAGACCATGTATGAAACATGGAACAAAAATTATTTCCCAAATTTCAAAGACCTGAAAATCATGTAAATAAACTGATGTATTTCATCATATCTTGTGTTATTCCATCTTTGAACTGTTGATGAAGGTACATGATTTTCCAAAAAAAAAAGTATTTAAAATGATAAAAATTTGCCTGGAAGGACTGACATATTTTATAGAAATAGTTTCTTTCATTTTGAAGTAATATTAAAGTATTCGGAAGAAAAAAGCGACAAATTATGTAAAATCCTGCACCTTTCTACTTGTTTACACAATTTTCCCTCCGTTACTTTTCCCTCCGTTACCATGACCTTTCTTAATAAAAAATCTCATTACTCAAAAAGTAAGAGGTTTTTCAACCTAATCTTGTACCATATGGTAGAAAACTATATGAAGCAAATATTCAAACCAGTTTGTTAAGGATATGTAAGTGAGAACCAAGAGTTATCACTGTTTGGATTTATTGCCCAAAAAGTGCTGCATATTTCATTCCCTCCGTTACCGACATGAGTTTTTTAAATTTTTTGTCAACAACTTGAAAGAATATCACAGGTTTAACTTGACCCTGTTGGAGTGTAACTCTTTCCTACATTCTGATACTTTACTTATTTCAATAGTCCCTCTAGTTTCTGAATAAGAGACATTTGAATGTCAAAAATCTGCCCCTGTTTCCCTCCGTTACCACTTGACCGAACCCAGAAGTCTCAAATATGTCAAGTCTTCATATAGTAAAAGTAGTAAAGTATTGTACATAAGTAAAAATGTAAGTATCTGTACTTTACTTGAGTGCAGTCTTCACTACATTTGAGAGGTACAGGTATCGGTACTTTCTACTGCACTGCATTTTAACAGGACTGAAAAATATGTTGTTATTATAGTTTGAGATCTGCTGAAAAGGCTGAAGGGTTTATTTTTTTAACACATTCATAGTACAAATAAAAACAGCTGAGAAAAAAATGATTCAGCTGTTTCTGTTCAATCAAATTCAGCTCAGTTATTTAACGAGATCAATACATTTACGTTTTATTGGATTTCTAACTCTGCGTGAAATACTCTTTGAGTACATTTTTATACAGGTACCTGTGTGATACTTTTACTTGTACTTTAATCACTACACATAAGCCAGACTTACTTGCAGCACAGAAACAGGAAGTGCAGCCACAGCCAGGTGAAAAAATATTTCTCTCCCTCCGTTTAACATTGTGACCCGCATAAATCCTCCACCGAGCTCCGTCATAACTGCACCAAAACTCTGGGCGGCGCCTGGATTAAAACCAAACCTGTAGCATTTATTTCATTACAGTTGTTAGAGAGGAGCGGAGCGAACCATTATAAAGCATTTTTTTAAGACAATTGAAGGATTTTGAGCTGGGAAAAAGTTTATGATCTAAAAATAGGTAAAAATCTGCAACAAATCCGACATTTTTGAAAGTTGTAGGTGCCGTGTCAGACGAACACGAGCGGTTTGTGATTACATTGCCTCTATGAGAAAAATCCTTTCTCAGCCCAGGGGATTTTTTCTGCTGAAGTTCCAGTGAGTGTCACTACGTCAACTGGAGGCAGCGACAAGCAGCAACACCTTATCCAGTTATTTTTATAGATCCAGATACAAGTCAAAACAGTGTTATTATTATTTTTGAAATGTGGTGCAAAACTTCAGCTACATGATTTTTAAAGCATAAGGTTGGAGATAAAGTCCACAGGAAGTAGAGTCACGATCGCTACTCTGCAGCTTCACCTCGATCCATGCGCTGTGTGGATGTAAACAGACACACGGGAGGAACTACTCTTGCCTTTTTACCATTTATTTCAATACAGTTGTATGTTTTACTAAAAAATACCTTTAAAAACGTGTATTACTGACCGGGCTCATCTCTCCACAGATCTGTTAAAAAGTGGCAAAATCACTGACCTCCGAGTCTCGTCCGTCTCTGGTGATGAATATGAAACATCAGCTGTGTGTGCAAATGCAAACACATGAAAAGTGTTTCATCAGAAGAAATGTGACTGCTGCTCTGATGCTTCATCATCATCATCAGAGCAAACGGGAACTTCGGCAGCTAACTCACTTTCATCACGCCAGCTCCTAAAGCTCCATTTATCTCACTTTACACGCAAACGCCAAACTGTAGTTTTCCAGAATCTCACTCTAGCCGGAGGTTTTAGAAAGATTCGTTTTCAGAGGCGAGTTCATGTAAACGGAGCCTTAAGGTTCTGTTCAGTCTGAAACTCTGTGATACAAGTGTGTGAAACAAAACACAACTCCAGGTCTGTTTTTGATGAGGAAACTGCATTATAACATCAGAAAATCGTGTAATATGGGCCTTTTAACACACCAAACCTTACGTATTTTGGCTGGGTTCTTCTTCTCAAACGGAAAACACTTTGATCCACCTTGTGACATCATGTAGTAATACAGGAAGTGCTCAATTATGTTTTTAAACTCTACACACCTTCACTAGAATCATTTGGATGATTAATTTCAGCCCTGGAATTGTCAATCTCAACTGAACAAAAGGTAAAAGGCAGCTTGAAATGACCACTTCATGACATCACAAGGTGGAACAGAGCATGTGGAGCTTTGGAGATGTAGACAGACTAATAATAAAGGGTTAATTAAACAAAACACAAATCCAGGTCAGAGTCCGGTCAGACCACCGGTGTGGTGTGGGCAGATAGTTGCTGAAACGGGCGGGTTTTGGAACATATTGGAATTTTACGGGCAGGAGAGTGATTACACACGGGTCAGGACTAAACCAGGTCTAAACCAGGTCTAAACCATGACCACACCAGGACTAAACCAGGTCTAAACCAGGACTAAACCAGGTCTAAACCATGACCACACCAGGACTAAACCAGGTCTAAACCAGGTCTAAACCAGGACTAAACCAGGTCTAAACCAGGACTAAACCAGGTCTAAACCATGACCACACCAGGACTAAACCAGGTCTAAACCAGGTCTAAACCAGGACTAAACCAGGTCTAAACCAGGACTGAACCAGGTCTAAACCATGACCACACCAGGACTAAACCAGGTCTAAACCAGGTCTAAACAAAACCAGGACTAAACCAGGTCTAAACCAGGTCTAAACCAGGTCTAAACCAGGACTAAACCAGGTCTAAACCAGGACTGAACCAGGACTAAACCAGGTCTAAACCATGACCACACCAGGACTAAACCAGGACTAAACCAGGTCTAAACCAGGACTAAACCAGGTCTAAACCATGACCACACCAGGACTAAACCAGGTCTAAACCATGACCACACCAGGACTAAACCAGGTCTAAACCATGACCACACCAGGACTAAACCAGGTCTAAACCAGGTCTAAACCAGGTCTAAACCATGACCACACCAGGACTAAACCAGGTCTAAACCAGGACTAAACCAGGTCTAAACCAGGACTGAACCAGGTCTAAAACAGGTCTAAACCAGGTCTAAAACAGGTCTAAACCAGGACTAATCTTGGACTTAAGAGAGAACCCCGAGCCTGTGGAGCAGGGTGTCCACAAAGCACGATCAGGCGACGGCTGCATTTACCTCCATGAGGCGCGAAGCTCTATGCTGGTTCTTTCGCCTGCGGTCACCTGACGGTCTGAGGTGGCCTGACAGTGGGTCTTAGTTCAGTCCTGGTTTAGTCCTGGTTTGGTCCTAGTTTTGTCATGATTTAGTCCTAGTTCAGTCCTGGTTTAGTCCTGGTTTAGGTCCTAGTTTTGTCATGATTTAGTCCTAGTTCAGTCCTGGTTTAGTCCTGGTTTAGTCCTAGTTCAGTCCTGGTTTAGTCCTGGTTTAGTCCTAGTTTTGTCATGATTTAGTCCTAGTTCGGTCCTGGTTTAGTCCTGGTTCAGTCCTGGTTTAGTCCTGGTTTAGTCCTAGTTTTGTCATGATTTAGTCCTAGTTCAGTCCTGGTTTAGTCCTGGTTTAGTCCTAGTTTTGTCATGATTTAGTCCTAGTTCAGTCCTGGTTTAGTCCTGGTTTAGTCCCAGTTCAGTCCTGGTTTAGTCCTGGTTCAGTCCTGGTTTAGTCCTGGTTTGGTCCTAGTTTTGTCATGATTTAGTCCTAGTTCAGTCCTGGTTTAGTCCTGGTTTGGTCCTAGTTTTGTCATGATTTAGTCCTAGTTCAGTCCTGGTTTAGTCCTGGTTTAGTCCAGTTCAGTCCTGGTTTAGTCCTGGTTCAGTCCTTGGCTTGTGCAGCGCAAAAGTCCAGCTTTTCAATCAATGTTTCTTCTGCTCAGTAAATAAAGCCTGTGAAGTTTTGACAGTCGAGTCGCGTCTGTGAATCCGTGTTCGTACTGAAGAAAGCGAAACCGTTTCATTTCATTTCGCGATTGTAATTCTTGAAGTCGTAACTTTTCACTTCATATTCTGATGGATGCTTGAGTTAGAAACGCTTTTAATCTGTGTGCGATTTATCACGAGCAAAAATAGACAACATTACAACACTGCTTAAAGCTCAGTTCATTTTGCGTAACGTAGGACCTTTAATGCAATACCGCGGAACATTCTAGTCAAAGCAACAGCGTCTTAACGGATACTCCCACTGTACAAAGTTAAGCGCGTCCTTTCTTATATTAATCCCGCTCTTGTTAACAACCACACAGCGCACGAGCTTCACTGAGCACCTCTTATCGCACAACAGCCTGTAACGAGCCCGAGCCGTCACCGTGACTGACGCCGCCGCGACATTATCTCTCTTTAAAAAGCCCCCGTTCCCCCGACAACTCATTACGGCCCCGCGCATCAAGCCAAAGTCGTGTCCCCGAACTCACTCATTTAGCCCGGAGAAAATCCACCTCACCTTTCCCTGACATTCATTTACAAGAAGCAAAGACGATAGAGTCCGGAAGGAGTCGGGGGGGAAGTTCGTTTTTGCGGCGATAAAGGTGCTGCATTACGCGAAATTGACTCTTGTGAGGTTTTAGTCGCGGTGTAATGTTGTTACTTTATCAAAAACACGCTCAGAGTCGAGTTTCTTTTAGTCTGTCTGCGTCTCCGAAGATGTGAGTAAAAATCCCGCGGTCGTACGATCAGCGACGACGCACGGCAAAAAAGCAGCAAGGGACGTTTTCATTTGGGGAAAGGAAAGAAAGAATGGGACAAAAAAAACAAAAAAACACACACTGCTTCTACTTTTACAACTACTGAGTCTGGTACTGCAAATACTTCAATTACAACTACTACAAAAATCAATCAAAGTCCAACAAGTGCCACTAAGTATTTACTTTTAAGACTACTGCTACTACTTCTAATTGCTGCTTATTTACTTGCTTCTATTACTACTACTACTTCTATTGCAACCACTTACAATAGTACAATTACTTTCAATAGTACTTTTACAACTACTGAGTCCGATACTACTAATACTTCAAATTACAACTACTACACAAATCAGTCAAAGTCCAACAAGTACCACTAAGTATTTACTTTGTGCGTTACAGTTTCTACTGCCACTCACACTGCAAATGTTTTCTTTTTACATTTTAGTTCAGTAAATGTGCTTCTCTCATTAAATAAGCTACAAAACTATTTAAATAGTAAATACCTTGATGAAAGTGACGTGAGTCTTGATGGTACCACAGGAAATCTCTTCGCGGTTTATGTTCTCTAGCCATAATTCCCGTTTTTTTCTGATAATTCCCTTGTTTGATCCTGATGAGTCATTTCCAGTCATTAAGAGCATCTAGAACAACCAAATACACAACAAAACCTGCCCATGTTTCTCCGATACTGCTGAAGTCAATGGCATATCGTGCCCGGTGTCATGGCGGCGTAGTTATCGTTGCCATGGGGGTCACGTGACGGTGCAAAGCCTCTATTAACCCGCTGTACGTGATCCTGGTGTTTTTATTTCCCTATTTTGTCTGTAAACAAATTCCTATTCCTAATGTGGAACTGGCTCCAAATTCCCTCCTATAACCGCCACCCTCAGTGAGCTTCATTTGACTGGAGCTGAACGTGATAGGTGACGTCACACTCACTAACTCTGTCCACTTTCAGTGTTGTGCAAGTTCACACTTTTTCATGAACTAGTTCAAAGTTCAGTTCGTTTTATATTTAGATGGGATCTGTAAATGAAAGGCTGCATTTATTTTTCAAACTGACGTCTAGTTTACAACAACTTTACAAGATCCACTGTTGGACAAATGACTTTAAAACTGTAATGTGTTATTTATGACTTGTTACTGTCATTTCTAAAGTCACTTGTTACATTACAATATTACTGTATTTAAAATGTAAAACATTACATGACTATTACCAGCACTTTTAATTTACTCTCACCAAAAGAACTGTTAAGATGCTGAACTTTTACGCCGTATATGGACTGAACCAGGACTAAACCAGGACTAAACCAGGACTAAACCAGGGCTAAACCAGGGCTAAACCAGAACTGAACCAGGACTGAACCAGGACTTCTGCGTCGGTCCTTTCGCTCAGGATCACGGTCTAGGCGCACCTCCGGCGTTTCACCGCTGCTGATATCGCGGTGATTTTAGCAACTTTGTATGAAGAAAAACGAAAAAGCCATCATTTCAATCCACGTTAAAAAAGCACTGTGACGCGCGTTACTGACATCCAAGTAAAATAATACGCGCCGCGAGCAGCACGTCCTGTGTGTGTAGATTTCAGAAAATAGGATCCATCCTATTTTTTGACGCTCTACACGAGGCGCGTATCTCCCGTCAAAATACACAGAGAGCATGTATCTATTGTTGTATCTGTGCATTTACCATCAGCACATTGTCTCCCTGGGCAGTTGTGTATCATGTGAAAGAGCCCAGATCCACATACACTGTTAATTAGTGCTTTGAAATTTACTTTTGAAATCCTTGCGTTTGCCGTGGTCAGACCTGTACAGAAGGTAAATACAAGCAGCTAAACGCGCCCAGTCAAGTTTGATTGACTTTCTCATTGAGAGACACAAGAGCCCGTATGTTCCGCTAAAGCTGCCGGGGGAGTCGCCTTCGCGTTGACACGCGGCTGTGGTTTCGCGAGGTGAAGTTCGAGCAGATCGTCACTCGTCAGGTGAAAACAAATTCCGACATTTAACTGAACCCCAACAGTGACGTACGTCGTTCATCACACATAATTTGAACAAATTCACGTTCAAGTTCTTGATTTACAAAAGTGTTGCGTGCAGTTCAAAGTTCACTGAAAAATGAACGTGTTCAATTAACGCATTCTTTTGAACTCGTTCATGCACAACACTGTCCACGTTTTTATACATATTTTTTATCTGTACTTCACGGGGAAAGACATGTTTTGCTCAAATACGTGGAAAGAAAATCGAGCACAGGCCGTTTAAATTTCCCAAAAAGTTCAGATATTTTTAGCGGCGTTGAAAGACGAACGTCAAGTCGAAACGGCGGTAATTAGCGAATCACAAATGCTGCAATTATCAAGGTAATAAAAAGTCCTCTGTGAAAACTGACTACACGTCTGTCTGGATAAAAGCTGCTCACCCTGAAGTTCAGACCTCAAACGTGTTCTGAAACGCACGCGACTCTCGTGTTACATCGTCACTTCAGATTTCAGTTTTCTCTCAAATGTTGAAAGGAAATCTTGCGCCATAAAACTGGAATTTATTAATTAATGCAAATCTGTTCAGTTGTGATTATGAAAGAGTTCAGTTTTCACCAGTTTATGTTCAGAAACGCAATTTTTGTCACTGTTGGGCGAGTTACTTCAAAACTGTAATGGGTTATTGATTTTACTTGTTATTTACTTTTATTATTTTTTTATTTATGGCTTGTTCCTGTCATTTCAAAGAACTTTTTTGACATTTAAATGACGTTTAAAATTATAATATTGCAGCACTTTAAGTTACTCTCACCAACATAAATGTCCCTGATCGTCAAATAACAATCAGCGAAAATGCTGAACTTTTGTGGCGTATACAGAATAAACCAGGACTAAACCAGGACTAAACCAGAACTAAACCAGGTCTAAAGTAGATCTGAACCAGGACCAAACCAAGACTAAACCAGGACTGAACAAGGACTAAACCAGAACTGAACCGAGGACTAAACCAGGTCTAAACAAGAAATGAAACAGGTCTCAACCAGGTCTAAACCATGTTTAAACCAGGACTAAACCAGGACTAAACCAGGACTAAACCAGGTCTAAACCAGGACTAAACCAGGACTAAACCTGGTCTAAACCAGGTCTAAACCAGGTCTAAACCAGGACTAAACCAGGACTAAACCAAGACTGAACCGAGGACTAAACTAGGTCTAAACAAGAAATGAAACAGGTCTCAACCAGGTCTAAACCATGTTTAAACCAGGACTAAACCAGGACTAAACCAGGTCTAAACCAGGTCTAAACCAGGACTAAACCTGGTCTAAACCAGGTCTAAACCAGGACTAAACCTGGTCTAAACCAGGTCTAAACAAGGACTAAACCAAGTCTGAACCAGGTATAAACGAGAACTAAACCAGGACTAAATCAGGTCTAAACCAGGACTAAGCCAGGTCTAAACCAGGTCTAAACCCTAAACCAGATCTAAACCAGGTCTAAAGCAGAACTGAACTAAGACTAAACCAGGTCTAAACCCTAAACCAGGTCTAAACCAGGTCTAAACCAGGTCTAAACCAGGTTTAAACCAGGTTTAAACCAGGTCTAAACCAGGTCTAAACCAGGACTAAAAAATGCCTTAAAAAAACATAAATTCTTACCACGTTCAGGCTCGCTTCTCCATAGATCTGACCATTAGCCAGACGGAACAAACAGAAAAGTTCCGCAGTGCCCCTTTAACCTCGTACTCCGAACCAAAAACACATCCGTCAAACACATTTCGCTCACATATTTCCACCCAAAAAACAGTCCAGTTCTAATTTCTTGCCTCAACTTTCCACAGCAGCAGGCTGAACTTTGAGCGGCGCCACGGCTGTAATTTCATCCTGATCCTCTCCAAAGCAATAACAGCACCTTTGGCACCTGCCACTTTCACCTGCCAGACTCACAGACAGGCTCCAAACCACAAGTCCTCCAGATTACACTCCAATCAATGACGACGCACGGCAACAAGCAGCCAGGGACCTTTTCATTTGGGGAAAGGAAAGAAAGAACAGGACAAAAAAAACAAAAAAACACACCGCTTCTACTTTTACAACTACTGAGTCTGGTACTGCAAATACTTCAATTACAACTACTACACAAATCAATCAAAGTCCAACAAGTGCCGCCTAGTATTTACTTTTAAGACGACTGCGACTACTTCTAATTGCTACTTACTTACTTACTTTCTGCTACTACTACTACTATTTCTATTGCAACCACTTACAATAGTACAACTACTTTAAATAGTACTTTTACAACTACTGAGTCCGATACTACTAATACTTCAATTACACCTACTACTAAAATTAATCGAAGGGTGGGTATTCCTACTGTCAAGACTACTGCTACTACTTCTAATTGATACTTACGTACTTGCTGCTACTGCTAGTACTACAGCTACTACAACTACTACTACTACCACTACCACTACTACTACTACTACTACTACTACTACTACTAACAACGCACAATAGTCCAACTACTTCAATCAAGCAAATGAAGAAAAGGAGGTATATACAGTATGTGGTGCCATTTTACAACTTCCAATTGAAACTACTTTTACTACTTACAAGTACTTCAATCAGTGTAAACAACCTGTCATTACTAATATTACTACTACTACTACAATCAATCAAATTCCAACAAGTGCTGCGAAGTATTTACTTTTAAGACTACTGCGACTACTTCTAATTGCTACTTACTTACTTGCTGCTACTGCTACTGCTACTACTATTGCAACCACTTACAATAGTACAACTACTTTAAATTGTACTTTTACAACTACTGAGTCTGGTACTGCAGATACTACAATTACAATTACTGCAAAATTTAATCAAAGTCCAAAAAGTACTGCTAATATTTACTTTTAAGACTATTGCTTCTACTTCTAATTGCTGCTTACGTACTTGCTGCTACTGCTAGTACTACAGCTACTACTACTACTACTACTACTACTACTACTACTACTACTACTACTTCTACAACTACTACAAAAATCAATCAAAGTCCAACAAGTGCCGCCTAGTATTTACTTTTAAGACGACTGCGACTACTTCTAATTGCTACTTACTTACTTACTTTCTGCTACTACTACTTCTATTGCAACCACTTACAATAGTACAGTTACTTTAAATAGTACTTTTACAACTACTGAGTCTGGTACTGCAAATACTTCAATTACAATTACTGCAGAATTTAATCAAAGTCCAAAAAGTACTGCTAATATTTACTTTTGAGACTATTGCTTCTACTTCTAATTGCTACTTACAGCTGCTACTACTACTACTACTACTACTACTACTACTACTACTACTACTACTCCTGCTACAATCAATCAATCGAAGTCCAACAAGTACTCGTGGGTATTTTTACTGTTAAGGCAACTGCTACTACTTCTAATTGATACTTACTTACTTGCTAATGTTGCTACTACTACTACTACTTCTACTACTACTTCTATTGCAACCACTTACAATAGTACAGTTACTTTAAATAGTACTTTTACAACTACTGAGTCTGGTACTGCAAATACTTCAATTACAACTACTACAAAAATCAATCAAAGTCCAACAAGTGCCGCCTAGTATTTACTTTTAAGACGACTGCGACTACTTCTAATTGCTACTTACTTACTTACTTTCTGCTACTACTACTTCTATTGCAACCACTTACAATAGTACAACTACTTTAAATAGTACTTTTACAACTACTGAGTCCAATACTACTAATACTTCAATTACAACTACTACTAAAATTAATCGAAGGGTGGGTATTTCTACTGTCAAGACTACTGCTACTACTTCTAATTGATACTTACGTACTTGCTGCTACTGCTAGTACTACAGCTACTACTACTACTACTACTACTACTACTACTACTACTACTACTACTACTACTACTACTAACAACTCACAATAGTCCAACTACTTCAATCAAGCAAATGAAGAAAAGGAGGTATATACAGTGCCATTTTACAACTGAAACTACTTTTACTACTTACAATTAGTTAAAGTACAAGTACTTCAATCAGTGTAAATAACCTGTCATTACTAATATTACTACTACTACTACAATCAATCAAATTCCAACAAGTACTGCTAATATTTACTTTTAAGACTATTGCTTCTACTTCTAATTGCTGCTTACGTACTTGCTGCTACTGCTAGTACTACAGCTACTACTACTACTACTACTACTACTACTACTACTACTACTACTACTACTTCTACAACTACTACAAAAATCAATCAAAGTCCAACAAGTGCCGCTAAGTATTTACTTTTAAGACTACTGCGACTACTTCTAATTGCTTACTTACTTGCTGCTACTGCTAATACTACTACTACTACTACAACTACTACTACAGTCAATCAAAGTCCAACAAGTACTCGTGGGTATTTCTACTGTTAAGACTACTGCCACTACCTCTAATTGCTGCTTACTTACTTTCTGCTACTACTACTACTACTACTTTTATTGCAACCACTTACAATAGTACAACTACTTTAAATAGTACTTTTACAACTACTGAGTCTGATACTACTAATACTTCAATTACAACTATTACTACAATGAGTCAAAGTCCAACAAGTACTCTTGGGTATTTCTACTGCTACTACTTCTAATTGCTACTGTACTTGCTGCTACTGCTAATACTGCTACTACTACTACTATTACTACCACTACTACTACAACTAACAAGTACTCACATTAGTACAACTACTTCAATCAAGCAAATGAAGAAAAGAACATATAGTGCCATTATATAACTGAAAATACTTTTACTACTTATAATTAGTTTATGTAAAAGTACTTCAATGAGTGTAAACAACCTGTCATTATTTCTACTATTACTTCTACCACGACTATTACTTCTACAGCTACTACTACAATCAATCAAAGTCCAACAAGTACTCGTGGGTATTTTTACTGCTAAGATTACTGCTACTACTTCTGATTGCTACTTACATACTTGCTGCTACTGCTAATACTACAGCTACTACTACTACTACTACTACTACTACTACTACTACTACTACTACTACTACTACTACTACCAACAACTCAGAATAGTGCAACTACTTCAATCAAGCAAATGAAGGAAAGGACGTATAGTGCCATTTTACAACTTCTAACTGAAACTACTTTTACTACTTTTAATAGTGCTTCAATCAATGTAAACAATGTCTTATTACTACTACTATTACTACTACTACTACTACTACTACTACTACTACTACTACTACTACAAACTACTACTACAATCAGTCACAGTCCACCAAGAGTACTCTTGGGTATTTTTACTGTTAGAACTACAGCTACTACTTCTAATTGCTACTTATGTACTTGCTGCTACTGCTAGTACTACTACTACTACTACTACTACTACTACTACTACTACTACTTACTACTATTACTACTATTACTACTACCAACGACTCACAATAGTGCAACTACTTCAATCAAGCAAATGAAGGAAAGGACGTAGAGTACCATTTTACAATGTCTAACTGAAACTACTTTTCCTAGTACTTCAATCAGTGTAAACAAACTTCTAATTGCTGCTTACATACTGTACTTGATGCTACTACTACTACTACTACTACTACAGCTACTTCTACTACATGGTGCATTTCTCGCTCACTCCAGACTTTCTTTCTGCTGCTCGATTTCTGTTTTCAGCTGCAGATTTCACGACTTGCAGCTTGTAATCTGCAGAATATGATTTTGTTTTTGTGGACATTTGTGTTCAGTCTTCTCAGTCGTCTTTATAACTTTGTTTAGATTTTAAAATTCCAGCGGTGCAGAAGTAATGTTGCGATCGAGTGACGTGATACAGACAGAACAGAGGCTCTTTCTGCAGGAGACATGCGCAGTAAAGAGTGAAGTGACAGCGGTAGTCGCACCGGAGCATAAGTCACGAGAAACACCCAAACCATGAAGAAAAACACAGTATATTATTTGGAAAAACTGACGTAAAGAGGTTATTGAAAGCGGATAAGCCCATAAACAGAATTTGAAAAGCACATTAACTGTCTCAAAAAGGTCAGACAAGTTAAATTTCTCATAATCTCCAAAGTTGCCAATAAGAATCCGGCGTGTATCTTTATAATAATTGAAAGGCAGTGGGATTTAATTTGCGGCGTACAAATAAAGTTTATAGAGGAGAGATATGAGCGGAGTGAACATTAGGCCGGCTCTGACTCGTCCTGATAAAGAGCCTCCGTCATTATTAAAACTCTCATATTAAAATATCAGTCTGGCCTTTTGCCGATGAGAGCTTTATTGCCTACGAGAAAATGGGCTCAAGTTTGGAGGAGAGGGGGATGAGTGGAGAGACGAGGGAGGAGGGAAGAGGACAAAGTGGATAGTGAGAAAAGAGGAAGAGAGAGAAACTGGGAGTAGAAATGGCAAGAAGAAGGGGGGAAGAGCGGAGAAGAAAACAACAGAAGAAGGAGATAGAGGGAGGAGAAAAACGGGGGTTAAATTTGGAGGAGAGAAAAAGGAGAAAGGGGGTAAGAGAGGAGGTAAGGGAGGAAAAGGAAGAAGGGGGGAAAAGAGTCGAGAGGGAAATGTAAAGAGGTGGAAGAAAAAAATGAACGAGGGGGTGAAGAAACGGAGAGGTAAAAGAGGAGGGAGGAGAGGAAGACAAAATTGAAAGGGGTGAGAGAGAGACAGAGGAGGTAGGAGAGAAAAGGCTGAGGAGGAGAAAAAGGAGAATGGAAAAAGAGACAGAGGAGGAAGAAGAAGAATGGAGAGAAGGAGGAATTTAGGATGGGAAAAGGGACAGAGGGAAAAGAGAGACAGAGAGAGAGAAAGAAAGAAAGAAAGAAAGAAAAAGAGAAGAAAGGAGATAAGAAGGATTCATTTCATCTTGTGGAATGAGCGATATAAATTTCTCCGTTAATCGTCATCATAGTAGTAGTAGTAGTAGTAGTAGTAGTAGTAGTAGTAGTAGTAGTAGTAGTAGTCGTCATCGTAGTAGTATTAGTAGTTGTAGTAGTAATCATCATCATAGTAGTAGTAAAAGTCGTTATCGTAGTAGTAGTAGTAGTAGTAGTAGTAGTAGTAGTAGTAGTAGTCAGCATCGTAGTAGCAGTAGCAGTAGTAGTAGTAATCGTCATCATAGTAGTAGTGGTAGTCGTCATCGTAGTAGAAGCATTAGTAGTAATAGTAGTAGTAGTAGTCGCCATCGTAGTAGTAGTAGTAGTAGTAGTAGTAGTCATCGTCATCGTAATAGTATTAGTAGTTGTACTAGTAATCATCATCATAGTAGTAGTAAAAGTTGTTATCGTAGTAGTAGTAGTAGTAGTAGTCGTCATCATCGTAGTAGTAGTAGTAGTAGTAGTAGTAGTAGTCATCATAGTAGTAGTAGTAGTAGTAGTAGTAGTCGTCATAGTCAGTAGTAGTAGTAGTAGTAGTCGTCATCATCGTAGTAGTAGTAGTAGTAGTAGTAGTAGTAGTAGTCGTCATCATTCATCATCATAGGAGGAGTAATAGTCGTTATCGTAGTAGTACTAGTAGTAGTAGTAGTCGTCATCGTAGTAGTTGTAGTTGTAGTCGGCATCGTATTAGTAGTAGCAGTAGTAGTAGTAATCGTCATCATAGTAGTAGTGGTAGTCGTCATTGTAGTAGAAGCATTAGTAGCATAGTAGTAGTAGTAGTAGTAGTAGTAGTAGTAGTAGTAGTAGTAGTAGTAGTAGTAGTAGTAGTAGTAGTAAGTAGTAGTAGTAGTAGTAGTCGGCATTGTAGTAGAAGCATTAGTAGTAATAGTAGTAGTAGTCATCGTAGTAGTATTAGTAGTTGTACTAGTAATCATCATCATAGTAGTAGTAGTAGTAGTAGTTAGTAGTATCGTAAGTAGTAGTAGTAGTAGTAGTAGTAGTAGTAGTAGTAGTAGTAGTAGTAGTAGTCATCATCAGTAGTAGTAGTAGTAGTAGTAGGTATCTCATCATCTAGGAGGAGTAATAGTCGTTATCGTAGTAGTACTAGTAGTAGTAGTAGTCGTCATCGTAGTAGTTGTAGTTGTAGTCGGCATCGTATTAGTAGTAGCAGTAGTAGTAGTAATCGTCATCATAGTAGTAGTGGTAGTCGTCATTGTAGTAGAAGCATTAGTAGTAATAGTAGTAGTAGTCATTGTCATTTTAGCAGTAGTAGTAGTAGTAGTAGTAGTAGTAGTAGTAGTAGTAGTAGTAGTAGTAGTAGTAGTAGTAGTAGTAGTAGTAGCAGTAGTATCGGTCAAGTGAAGGTGATTTTATACCAGATGCCCTCCCGAATGCCGCAGGCTAGGGGAAGAAATAGTACTAGTAGTAGTAGTAGTAGTCTTGTAGTAGTAGTAGTAGTTGTAGTCGGCATCGTAGTAGAAGCATTAGTAGTAATAGTAGTAGTCGTCATCGTAGTAGTAGTAGTAGTAGTAGTCATCGGCATCGTAGTAGTATTAGTAGTTGTAGTAGTAATCATCATCATCGTAGTAAAAGTCGTTATAGTAGTAGTAGTAGTAGTAGTCAGCAACGTAGAAGCAGTAGCAGCAGTAGTAGTAATCATCATCATAGTAGTAGTAGTGGTAGTCGTCATTGTAGTAGCATTAGTAGTAGTAGTAGTAGTCATCGTCATCGTAGTAGTAATAGTAGTAGTAGTAGTCGTCATCATCATAGTAGTAGTAGTCAGTAGTAGTAGTATCATCAGTAGTAGTAGTAGTAGTAGTAGTAGTAGTAGTAGTAGTAGTAGTAGTAGTAGTAGTAGTAGTAGTAGTAGTAGTAGTAGTAGTAGTCGTCATCGTAGTAGTAGTAGTAGTAGTAGTAGTAGTAGTAGTAGTCATCATCGTAGTAGTTGTAGTTGTAGTCGGCATCGTATTAGTAGTAGCAGCAGCAGTAGTAGTAATCGTCATCATAGTAGTAGTGGTAGTCGTCATTGTAGTAGAAGCATTAGTAGTAATAGTAGTAGTAGTCATTGTCATTTTAGCAGTAGTAGTAGTAGGCTAGGGAAAGTAGTAGTACTAGTAGTAGTAGTAGTAGTCATCATCCTAGTATCAATCAATCAATCAATCAAACTTTATTTATAAAGCGCTTTTCATACAAAAACGTAACACAAAGTGCTTTACAGTGATTAAAAACAATCCCACATTTCCATCCACCCACCCACTTATCCAACCCCACACCTGCCCAACTCCACACAACCAAACAACCCAGACACACACACCCACTCGCACACATACGCACACACACAAGCACACACGCACGCACGCGCACACACACACACACACACACACACACACACGCACGCGCGCACACACACCCTAAGATAGTAAAATACATAAAATCCCCTATAGTAAAATGTGAGGCTGAGTACAGGCGAACCAGTTGAGAAAGCACCATCAGAGGAGCCGTCTACACCAGGAGCAGAGAGACGTCCACCACCACCAGGAACCACCACCGGAGCCAGGGGAGAGATGAAGCCTAAGCACCAACTCTCCACCAGGAGCCCACGGGACAGAACCCGGCAGCCACAGCCGACCTCCGCTCCCGATGCAGAGGCTCCTACAGAGGAAACACTGGAAATCCTAAAAAATATGCCTAAAATAAATAAATATACTAAAATGTGTAGAATAGAAACAGGTAAAAGTATAAGAATTTAATCAAAAGCTAAGCTAAAAAAGTGGGTCTTGAGCCTGCTCTAGTAGTAGTAGTAGTAGTAGTAGCAGTAGGAGTATTATCAGTAGTATAGTATATAATAATTATTTCAAAGTCTCTGCACTTTTTTTACTAAATCTTTCTAAGTTCTAAGCTCGATCCTTGTGCAGCTGAAGATGATCCATGAGCAGACGCTGCACAATTATGTACAGCTCCAGAAACGCTGACTCGTCACTCCACCTGCAGCTCTGATCCCGCTCTGCTCACACACACACACACACACACACACACACACACACACGCACACACACACACACACACACACACACACACACACACACACACACACACACACACACACGCACACACACACACACACACACACACACACACACACACACACACACACACACGCACACACTCCTCACTCCACCTGCAGCTCCTCCTGATCCTGCTCTGGTCTCACACAAAATCACACTAATAATCTGGATATTTCAGACACAATCATCAAAACTTATTTTCATTACTGATACTGACATATTTAAAGATGCGCTGTGTAACTTTTTGGTTTGGGGTCCTGCTTGTTTCTGTGGAGATGACATTAAACAGCTCTACTTTACATCTATTCATTTACAGGTTGTTTTATAGCTCAAAAATACTTAGAAAAACAGACATTCTGACTGTGAGCGGGGTCGCCGCTCCACAGATCTGACCTGTAACTTGGTCTGGTTTGGTCCTGATGATAGATTGTGAAACATTCCAGACAAAGCAATAACATCTCCATGGAGAAAAGCGTTTTCTCCACCGGAACTTTACACCAGAAGACTTACACAATGCACCTTTAATGTCAAATATTGTACTTTTTTTTTACTCTTATTGGGGCCTGTTTACACGAGAACACTTGTGGGTAAAAACAACCAAATATTTTATCAGAAGTGCCTTTCGTTTAGACGGTGATGAGGTTTTTGGGCTTAAAAACACAAAAATCTGAAACCGCCCTTCTGAGTGGAAACTCTGGAGACTGCAAGCCTCGATGAGCTTCATTTGGCTGGACAGTAGCAGTTGTAGCTGTAGCAATAGTAGTAGTAGTAGTAGTAGCAGCAGCAGTAGTAGTAGTAGTAGTAGTAGCAGTAGTAGCAGCAGCAGTAGTAGAAGCTGTAGTAGTAGCTGTAGTAGTAGTAGTAGTAGTAGTAGTAGTAGTAGTAGTAGTAGTAGTAGTAGTAGTAGTAGCTGTAGTAGTAGTAGCTGTAGTAGTAGTAGTAGTAGTAGTAGTAGTAGTAGTAGTAGCAGTAGCAGCAGCAGTAGCAGCAGCAGTAGTAGTAGCTGTAGTAGTAGCTGTAGTAGTAGTAGTAGTAGTAGTAGCAGTAGCAGCAGTAGTAGCAGCAGCAGTAGCTAGTAGTAGTAGCTAGTAGTAGTAGTAGCAGTAGTAGTAGTAGTAGTAGTAGTAGCAGTAGTAGTAGTAGCAGTAGTAGCAGTAGTAGCAGTAGTAGTAGTAGTAGTAGCAGTAGTAGCAGTAGTAGTAGTAGTAGTAGCAGTAGCAGTAGTAGTAGTAGTAGCAGTAGTAGTAGTAGCAGTAGTAGCAGTAGTAGTAGTAGTAGCAGTAGCAGTAGTAGAAATAGTAGTAGTAGTAGTAGTAGTAGCAGTAGTAGTAGTAGCAGTAGTAGTAGTAGTAGTAGTAGCAGTAGTAGTAGTAGCAGCAGTAGCAGTAGTAGCTGTAGTAGTAGTAGTAGTAGTAGCAGTAGCAGTAGTAATAGTAGTAGCAGTAGCAGTAGTAGTAACAGTAGTAGCAGTAGTAGTAGCAGCAGTAGTAGTAATAGCAGTAGCAGTAATAGTAGTACTAGTAGTAGTAGTAGTAGTAATAGTAGCAATAATACAAGTAGCAGTAGTAGCTGTCAAAGGGTTAATAAGTGAAAACTGCAACTTCTACTACCACTGCTACATAACTACAGATAGACCTGATGTACTCCCATGACCTCTGACCTCTGCGGCTGTGTCAGGTGCGGCAGGTGCGGCAGGTGTTGAACAGGATTATTACACTCGCACTAATCTGATGCGGCCCTGGCAGAACGCTTCCTCTGCACTTTTCCTGATTCGACACAAAACCGGGAAAATCAATCTCCCTGTGGCCCTGCAGCGAACGAGGAAATATCACAAATATCACAGAGGCCATGAAGGTCAGAGGGAGGAGAAGAACACGCACGCTTACCCACAATGCAACACTGCTGCGCCTGTCGGGGGGGGGGGGGGGGCGTAATGATATCTCTAAGGACTCAGTACAAGAAGATCTGAAGTCCATGGAGGATAAGAAAATACAGGAATTACAAATAAGTTGTTTGTGGAAGAGAAAATCGCTTGAATCTCAGAGACCCAGGAAGGAAGTCGGTGTTTAAAGATGCATTTTGTAACTTTTCTGGTAGAGTCCACCACCTGCTTGTTGTTATGGAGATGTTGATACTTTACCTGGAGTAGTGTTGTTGCGATACTAAAATTTCAATACTGATTCCGATATCACAATGATAATAACAAATATCATTTGTTTATTTCAGCCGTGCTCACACCGAACGTGAATGGCGGGAATAAATCGTGTTAAACGCCCGTAGTTTGCCGCTTGACTTTTTTGAGTCATTCGCTTCAGTCGCACATCCATGACGTTTGGGTTTGGGAATTTGGTCGAACGAGTAAATCAGCTCTTTTCACTGTGTTTGCTCCAGAAGGATCAAGTGCGGACGCGTGTCCTCTGCATCTGTTTTATTTGGAAAAATGATAGACTTGGACTACATCTAGTGGGCTGACCAGACCGGGACCAGACCGGGACCAGACCGGGACCAGACCGGGACCAGACCGGGTTCCAAGCTTTAACTCCCAGCTCACAGAGGCTCGGAGCCCACGGCCGGAGCTTGACTGAGACCGGGACCAGACCACGACTGAGACTGGGACCAGGCCAGTTTGGTCCTGGTTTAGTCCTGGTTTAGTCCTGGTTTAGTCCTGGTTTAGTCCTGGTTTAGTCCTGGTTTAGTCCTGGTTTAGTCCTGGTTTAGTCCTGGTTTAGTCCTGGTTTAGTCCTGGTTTAGTCCTGGTTTGCGGCGCAAAAGTTCGGCAGCATTGCAGACCAGGAAGAAACCTGGGACCAGACCGAGACCAGGACCAAGACTGAGACCAGGACCAGACCAGGACTGAGACCAGGACCAGAATAAAGGCGAGGGAGACAGAGTCTGGTGTAGGTCCTGCTTTGTGGAGTTTATTCGGTCTCTGTCGTGACTCGTGCTGGTGTTGTATAATATCGGCTCGTTTCCCACGGGAACAGTGAGTGTCTCCTCCATGTTGAATCAAAGTTCACGTCTGTCTCAGTTTTATACGTCACTATCAGAACACGGCCCCTGATTGGTTGATGTGATGCGAATATTCGCAAGTTAAAAAATTTCAAATTTGGCGATTTTCGCAAGCCCCTCCCTTTTGGGAATTTGTGTGTCAACACCAGTTTCTCCTGTTCACGCCGCTCAAAACGTGCAAATCGCGCTGCCCGATTTGCATCATTCGCGCAGCAGAACTTTATTCGCGCAGCAGAACTTTATTCGCGCGTCAACGCGCCATTACATAGGGTTAACATGTAAATATCTCATGATGCATTTCAACGCAGACAACATAAAGAACTATCTTTTTTACTTGAATTCTTGAGATTGTGACAGTAATAATTCACACCAAAATCAATCGTATTGATTAGTATCTGATCTTTGGAAACCCTAGCCAGAATTTCACTGAAGCTATAGTCCAAAAATCTACAAACTAAATAAATGACTCATTTACATTTCTTTTTGAATCAAAGTTGTTTTTTGGGTTTTGTTTTTTTTTTGTTTTTGTCTGAGGATTCCAGATTTATCCGCTGGTTAACAACATTTCAGATGAGCTTTTCAGACTCCAGAACAGATTTTCTCGAGGTTTGAATAATGATCCTCGCGCATGACATTAACCTTGGAACATTCTTCATTGAATATCTTACCCACAATGCCGCGGTGCCGGTGTCTTGCGGGTGCCTGTAATGATATCTGGACCTGAGCGCGAGCCGCTAACGCAAGTATGATGAAGTCTACGGAGGTCACATTAGCGAAGGTGGATTCAATAGTGTAAATGAGCGCGCCAAGTCAGGAGTCTGTGCTACGAGGAGGGATTAGTGTAAACGGACGTGATCTTTAAGGTAATTATGATGAAGTCTCCTGTGTTCAGAGGAAGAGAAAGAGAGATTACCGGGCAGACATTTTGTTTTTGTAAGAAGACGATACACTGCAAAAAAAAAAGTAGTATAGCTAGAATTTGCAAAAACTGTGAGGGCTTCTCTAGGGGAAGGTTGTGTAAAACGCACCTTTGCAAATATTACTCCAGGTGTTTCTGCTAGTGGACCAGAGATTCACTGTATAAAACAGATGGATTATTTGTCTGTAACACAAACTGAGAGCAGGAAGAGCCGATATAAACTTGGCCACAATGCTTTATGGGAAAGTGTGCTTTCGGGCTGGCAGCTAGTGACAGGAGTCATTTTTGGTCGGTGTAGTCGGGCCATGAGTGAGGCCGAAGTGTTCAAGACAAAGGCTGCACTGTTTATATTTTGAATACACGCATCAAGAATCTCGGACTTCCGGTCACTGCGCAATACATACCCAGAAGGATTTTCCAAAAAAGTGAGCATCAAACCGCCGTGTTTGATTTTACAGTGAGCTTCGTCTATTAACAAAGCCGATCTTTTCAAGTCTTTTGAACCATATCACTTTTGTTTCTGGTTCTGATATTGTCAAATTTTAGTTTTGGGATTCGGACATCGTTAATTGTGTGGTTGTTGGATCCTAACAGCGGAAAACAGATCGAGAAATTTGTTTGCGAACTCCATAAATGCAAAAGTGAATCAGATGTGTGTGACTGCAAACCTCCGTTCAAACTGTTTCTCTTCCCAACAGAATTGAAAAATAGTGAAAGGCGAAGGCGATGGGCAGGATTGATCCACAGGAAGAACGATAAAGGAAACCTTTGTCTGCCAAAATCATCCAGATTTTGCAGCGAACATTTTGTATGTGGAGCGACATCAAATAGGGATCTCATTTGTTAAGCGCGAGGTACAGAAGACAAACAGACTGAGCTGCACTTTCTTGTTCTTGTGGTTTTACAGCAACATCACGTCTTGGTCTCTTTGCAGTGGAAGGTGTTTCTTGGTGAACAGCTGGTGCCTTTCACTTTGGCGTTGACTTTTTAAATTCATAACCGAGGCTGAGCGAGGGATCGGAAATTTGCTTTGTTGGCGCTCCACATACAAAATGTTCGCTAAAATATGACAATATCAGAACCAGAAACAAAGGTGATATGGTTCAAAAGACTTGAAAAGATCGACTTTGACAACAGACACATCCCACAGGGAAAACAAACATGGCGGTTTGATGCTCACTTTTTCAGAAAATCCTTCAGAGTATGAATTGCCCAATGACCGGAAGTCCGAGATTCTTGATGCGTGTATTGTCTTAGTAAACCTTAGTGAACCTGTTACAAAGTCTTCGTGCTGGGCTTGTTTCATTTGGTTGGACCTAGGTTTGTACAGGGGAGTGTTGCAGTCGTGCATATTGGACTGTGGAAATTCCAGTTTCGGTAGGTAGGCTAAAGAATATATATGGTGACAGTCACAACTACATGGTGCCCCAGACACATGTGGCGCCCTACGCGAGCGCCTTACCTGCCTATATGAGGCGCCGGGCCTGGTAGCGTGACCAGACATTCCTGTTTACCTCGGGAAAGTCCCAGTTTTGAGCCCTGTGTCCCATGTCCCAGCCGATTTAGGCAAAACCTGTGATTTGTCCCAGTTTCATATAAAAAATGTCCCTATTTTTGACCAATTTCACCCTTGCCAACAGTAAAAAGAGACATACATTGTCATTTGTTTAGGTAAAATACACCAAAAGCTGCTTAAAAATGACCAAAAAACTAAGAAAATGTGACTCTACTGACTCACATGTTTGTCATAAATGGTATCTGCCAAAGAATTTTCCTTAATTACACACTCGTTTCACAATTTTAAGGAAACAACATCATGACATAGATCAGAAAATAGCGTAATCTGGGCCCATTAAGAGCAGCTTATCCAACCATCTGTAATGACTTTGCTCAACTACATGGAAAACATGCAGCCACTTAGATGTTAAATGATCTTGAAACTTGAAATGCCATAAAACAAGTTAAATTATCTAGATATTTTAAGCAGACGCGCCTAAACTACTCAAATTGTTGCAAATTTCTCTAATCTGGCCAAGATTTTAAAACGTATATCAGGTTATTCATCTTGTTTTCAGATTTATTATTGACTTACTAGTTCTGAGATGAGTGAATCATTACAGTCAGAATAGAAAGAATTCAGATTTAAAAGTGCTTCTCAAGTCTTCTCAAGTCACAGGCCTCAAGTCCAAGTCAAGTCCCAAGTCACTGACCTTTAAGGCCAAGTTGAATCCCAAGTCTTACTCCATTTTATCAAGTCAAATCTCAAGTCCTAAAAACAGTGACTCAAGTCTGACTCGAGTCCAAGTCACAAGTAGCAAGTCCCCACCTCTGCAAAGGACAGTAGTACAGAAAGTGCATTTCATTTTCAGTGTCCTTTAAGTCGCACAGAGCAAATGTGAGAGGAAACATCTCATCTCCGGAGCACATCCTGACCTCTGACCTCAGCTCAAGTTCAGAGCGACATACGGCTCAGGATCAAAACAGAATGATAATAGATTTAAGTCACAGGTGTCAAACATAAGGCCCGGGGGCCAGATCCGGCCCTCCAAGACCTTTAATGTGGCCCTTGGGTGATTTTCTACTAAAATATTTTAATTATATTTTCTATTAAAATATTGGTAATTTTCTGTGGTGCTGAGCACAGCAGCGTCTCCAGCGTCTCTGTACGTGGCCCCTCCCACCAGAGCAGCACAAATGAAGACTTGTCTCTTTCCAAACGCTCTTAAAGGACGATCGTTTTGACTGTTGACCGTGACACCCTCATCAGAAAAATGTCAAAAATGAGAAAAGTGGAGCCGAGTGCAGGATTTTCCAAGAAAAACTGACTTATTCCTGTTTGCAAACAAGTTCATATTAAAACATTGTGTTGAAATTGAATTTTTCTTTAAGTTTCAGGTTGTTCATAATATTATAATATTATAATAAAGAATTCATCAATTAAAAAAGATTTCTGTAATAGATTTGTGTTTCTCTGCACAAATATTTGAACTTATTGCTATTTTTGGGGTTTATATGACATGAGTTTTCTGATCCGGCCCCTTTGGATCAAAGTAGGTTGAACACAGCCCCCGGACCAAAATGAGTTTGACACCCCTGGTTTAAGTGTTTATATCTTTAATTTTGGCCAAGCTTTTTTGCATTGCATTAAAGGTGCACTGTGTAACTTTTTGGTTGCGAGTCCGTCACCTGCTTGTTTCTATGGATACGTCATTCCTCTGCCTGGAATGTTCCACAGTGTGACTTTAAACAGCTCTACCTTACATTTACTCAATTACATGTGATTTTTAAAGCTCAAAAATACCTCGAAAAACAACTTTCTGACTGTGAGCGGGGTCGCCTCTTCACAGATCTGACCCGTAACTTGGTCTGGTTCGGTCTCCGTGAAGATAGAAAGGTTTAAAGCCATACTGTGAAACATTCCAGACAAAGCCACAACATCTCCACGGGTAAAAGTTACACAATGCAAGTTTAAGCGAACGTATAAACAAATGGCACTAAAACTCGTGAAGTAAAAGTGAAAAGTTTTTCTAATTAAAAAACCCGGGCCTGATTCTAATCACAAACCCAAAGTCAATATTAAACACGAGAATATTCAGCCATTTTCTATTAATAATTCTCTTAAAACTAATTATCACTGTTTGAGTCGAGTTGAGATAAAACATTTGCTTTCCCTAATTTCGTCGCCGATGTGAAGTCAGATATTTGTCCAATCTTTTCATCTCATCTCAAAGCCCGCTCCATCTTAAGAAGTCATTTTGTAATTGCTGGCATAACAAATAGCGTGAGTGCGCCGCGGATAGCATTTAAGTCCTGTAATGAGTTGTAACAGGATCTGCTTAACTTGTAATCGCAAATTAAAGTGTAGATAGAACGTCCCCAGAGGCAAATCTCAGCCTTATTTATTCTCTTACGTTACCGCAGCTCGGTGTGGGTGGGTGTGCGGAGCGGAGCGCTGTTGTGCCGTTTCTTTTACAGATGTGTTTTATTAAAGGTGCGCTGTGTGGTCTTTCGGTCAGTGGTACGTCGTGGCAGCGTGTTACTATGGATACGTCATCGCTCTGCCGGGAATGATCCACAGCGTGACATTAAACAGCTGAAAAAGAAAAAAAAAAAGCTACTGGTTTGGGGCTGGTGTTCGTCCACTGATCTGAAAGTTGGAGATTCGAATCCTGCGCTTGACATACAAAGAAAAAGATGGAAAGGTGCTATATTATTATTATTATTAATATTATGCATCCGTAAATACTAGACATATAATATTTACTTAATTGTTTCATCACAGCAATGCGATTAATGATGACAGTAATTATAATATTCTAATTATGACGGTTCAGTATGTACCTTGGTTCTGAGGTCACGGTTCGGTTCATTTTCGGTTCAGTTTGAGATCAAAATGCAAAACCATTTACTTGTTTATTTGTGTGTTTAACAAAATTAACAAAAATTTACAAATTTAACAAAAATTTAATTAACTTTTTTAACAAAAAATAACAAAATTGTGTTATTTTATGTGTTTAACCAACAATTTGTTGGTTCATGTGGTTCGGAAGGACGTGGTCAAGGCGGGGGGCAAATGTTGTCAAGGTGGCTGCCCTAACTATGAAGCACTGCGGGAAACACTGCCGCCCCAATCACGGACGAGTTCCTTAGTGAATATTAAAGAGCCGGCAGGTAGCTGTATTAGTCGTAGTAGTAGTAGTAGTCGTAGTAGTAGTAGTAGTAGTAGTAGTAGTAGTAGTAGTAGTAGTAGTAGCAATAATACAGGTAGCTGTAGTAGTAGTAGTAGTAGTAGTAGTAGTAGTAGTAGTAGTAGTAGTAGTAGTAGTAGTAGTAGTAGTAGTAGCAGTAGTAGTAGTAGTAGTAGTAGTAGTAGTAGTAGTAGTAGTAGTAGTAGTAGTAATACAGTAGTAGCTAGTAGTAGTAGTAGTAGTAGTAGTAGTAGTAGTAGTAGTAGTAGTAGTAGTAGTAGTAGTAGTAGTAGTAGTAGTAGTAAGTAGTAGTAGTAGTAGTAGTAGTAGTAGTAGTAGTAGTAAGTAGTAGTAGCTAGTAGTAGTAGTAGTAGTAGTAGTAGTAGTAGTAGTAGTAGTAGTAGTAGTAGTAGTAGTAAGTAGTAGTAGTAATAATACAGGTAGCTAGTAGTAGTAGTAGTAGTAGTAGTAGCAATAATACAGGTAGCTGTAGTAGTAGTAGTAGTAGTAGTAGTAGTAGTAGTAGTAGTAGTAGTAGCAATAATACAGGTAGCTAGTAGTAGTAGTAGTAGTAGTAGTAGTAATAATACAGGTAGTAGTAGTAAGTAGTAGTATAGTAGTATAATACAGCTAGTAGTAGTAGTAGTAAGTAGTAGTAGTAGTAATAGTAGTAGTAGTAGTAGTAGTAGTAGTAGTAGTAGTAGCAATAATACAGGTAGCTAGTAGTAGTAGTAGTAGTAGTAGTAGTAGTAATAATACAGTAGTAGCAGTAGTAGTAGTAGTAGTAGTAGTAGTAGTAGTAGTAGTAGTAGTAGTAGTAGTAGCAATAATACAGGTAGCTGTAGTAGTAGTAGTAGTAGTAGTAGTAGTAGTAGTAGTAGTAGCAATAATACAGGTAGCTGTAGTAGTAGTAGTAGTAGTAGTAGTAGTAGTAGCAGTAGTAGCAGTAGTAGTAGCAATAATACAGGTAGCTGTAGTAGTAGTAGTAGTAGTAGTAGTAGTAGTAGTAAATTAAAAATAAAAAGTAAATTGTATCTGTACCTTAGACTATAACTTTTGAGTGAAAGAGAAGGACTGAACCCAACTCCTGGGATATGCATTTGATGAGAAAACAACATTATAAGATGGTTAAAGGCTAAAAGCAAAAGTCAATTGAGTCTATAATAGCTGTTTAAAGTTACACTAATAATTCTTGCTTCCCAAACTTCTCTTATTTGCAATTAAAATCTCCAGTAAACAACAAACTCCGCGGCTCGAGGAGAAGAAAAACAACATATTTGCTGCGTCTTTTGAGTAAGAATTGGATTAGAGACGGAAAACAAATGAGCCAAAACCGGGACTTCTTCATCAAATTCAGGGGAGTCGTTTAATCATTAGCGGTGCGGGGAACACGACCATATGGCGGCGATGAAATTTACATTATGAAGCTGCGCGAGGATCTGTATCATCACTCACAGGTGGAAGAAACCGCTTTGTTGTACAAGGCAGTCGGGGTGCGCGAGACGGAGTTTGGAGGCTCCCGTTTGTCCAAAGTATCAAGAATCAGATACTAAAGCTGGTATCGAACCTTGATTCTAATTTGAGCAAGTATCGATACCAACTTTTATTCAATTACGGGTGGTTTTATAGCGCAAAAATACTCAAAAAAACAGACTAATCTGACTTGTAACTTGGTCCGGTTTGGTCTCCATGAAGATGCCATAGTGTGAAACATCCCAGACAAAGCAATAACATCTCCATGAAGAAAAGCGTTTGACGGACCATCCACCAGAAATGTTACACAATGCATCTTTAAGAATTTTGGAATTAAGTGAGTAAAAGTCACATTCACAGGACGGAGAATAACTAACAGAGAGTGGAGATGATCAAGCTTATATAGTCCATCCATCCATCCATTTTCTTCTGCTTATCTGGGGCCGGGTTGCAGGGGCAGCAGTCTGAGCGGGGACTCCCAGACTTCCTTCACCCCAGACACTTCCTCGAGCTCTTCCAGGGGAACACCGAGGCGTTTCCAGGCCAGCTGAGAGACTTAGGCTGCGTTCAGACTGCAGCCTGAAGTGACCCAAATCTGATTTTTTGGCCCCTATGTGACCTGTATCTGATCTTTTAATGTCAGTCTGAACGACACAGATCAGATTTTTTCAAATGTGACCCAGGACACTTGGATATGTGCTCCTAGAAACCGATACATATCTGATCTTTTGACATGTGACTTCAGTCTGAACGGCCAAAGTGCATTCATCCACCTACACGTTATCAACAAGCCACAAACGTCACTATTCTGCGCTGAAGTCGGCAAAAATTGTTAATGAACTCCGTGTCACTGAAGTGAAGCACATCACCACTCACCACTCTTGGCTCCGTCTCCACATCCACACGTTCCTTTCAACGGACGTCGCTGCCGCTGTCCCACAAAACACCACGACCAAAAACCTCGTCCTTCTCCTTCTCAATCTCCTCCTTAAAACAAGTAAGTTGTTCATGTTCTGGCTCCGGTACGAGAGGAACTTTAAAATCTCCAGGTGCTCGATGCTGCGTCCATGTTTGGACAACTTCCGTAAACACAGAGACGCTCGCTGCGGTTGACGTCGTCGTGTCTCCAGTGTCACATGTGGGACACTTTTGGGCCGTTTAATGTTCACACTGGAGTCACACACAAGTCGCATTTAATTGGAAATGTGAACGACCTCGCAAAAACATCGGATTTCACAAAAAAATCTGAATTGAGCGTTAAGCCCTGCAGTCTGAATGTAGCCTTAGTCCCTCCTGCGTGTCCTGGGTCTTCCCCGGGGGCCTCCTTCTGGTGGGACATGCCCGGAACACCTCCCGAGGGACGCATCCAGGAGGCATCCGGAAAAGATGCCCGAGCCACTTCAGCGACGTGGAGGAGCAGCGACTCTACTCCGAGCTCCTCCCGTGTGACCGAGCTCCTCACCCTATCTCTAAGAGAGCGCTCAGAAACTCTGCGGAGGAAACTCATTTTGGCCACTTGTATCTGCGATCTCGTCCTTTCGGTCATTTCCCAGAGCTCATGACCAGAGGTGAGGGGAGGAACAAAGACTGATCGGTAAATCGAGAGCTTCT
The DNA here is from genome assembly GCF_026225935.1 of Boleophthalmus pectinirostris. Classification (NCBI taxonomy): domain Eukaryota; kingdom Metazoa; phylum Chordata; class Actinopteri; order Gobiiformes; family Gobiidae; genus Boleophthalmus; species Boleophthalmus pectinirostris. The sequence continues at coordinate 2,478,835 of NW_026571133.1, forward strand.
TCTTTTGGCTCAGCTCCTCTTCACCACAACGGTCCGATACAGCGACCGCATCACTGCAGACGCTGCACCGATCCACCTGTCAATCTCACGCTCCGTCCTCCCCTCACTCGTGAACAACTTGAGGCAAAGACTCCCCACCCACCCGGAGAGGACAAGACACCTTTTTCCAGTCAAGAACCATGTCCTCGGACTTGGAAGAGCTGATCCTCATCCCAGCAGCTTCACACTCGGCTGCAAACCGCCCCAGTGCTGCAGGTCCTGGTTCGATGAAGTCAACAGGACAACATCATCCACAAACAGCAGAGATGAGATCCTGTGGTCCCCAAACCGGACCCCCTCCGGCCCCTGACTGCGCCTACAAACTCTGTCCATAAATACAATGAACAGAACCGGTGACAAAGGGCAGCCCTGGCGAGGCTTATATAATATAAAAACTTACTGCGGTCTGAAAAGTCTATTGGAATTATAATAAAAGTCCTTTAATAATGCAATAATTCAATACATGGGACAAGTCGAGACTCGTGAACAGCTTTACAATGAACTTGAACAAGTAAAAGAGCACATAGATTAAAGGCCTGTTCACACTTCAAAGGATAAAAGAAGTTCTTTTGAGATCTGACATTTCACATTTCGAAAGATGTTCAAAAAGGACTGAACCAGGACTAAACCAGGACTGAACCAAGAACTGAACCGAGGACTGAACCGAGGACTGAACCGAGGACTGAACCAGGTCTAAACCAGGTCTAAACCAGGAAACAGGACTAAACCAGGTCTAAACAGACTAAACTAAAACCAGGTCTAAAACCAGAAACAACTAAACCAGGTCTAAACCAGTCTAAACCAGGACTAAACCTTAAACCAGGTCTAAAACAGAACAAACTAAACAGGTCTAAACTAAACCAGGACTAAACCAGGTCTAAACCAGGACTAAACCAGGAACTGAAACCAGGACTAAACCAGGTCTAAACTAGGTCTAAAACCAGGTCTAAAAACCAAACCAGGTCTAAACCAGGTCTAAACCAAGGTCTAAACCAGGTCTAAAACCAGGTCTAAACCAGGTCTAAAACCAGGTCCAAACCAGGTCTAAACTAGGTCTAAAACCAGTAAACCAGGTCTAAACCAGGTCTAAACCAGTCTAAACAGGTCTAAACCAGGTCTAAACCAGGTAAACCAGGTCTAAAAGGTCTAAACCAGGTTCTAAACCAGGTCTAAACCAGGTCTAAAACCAGGTCAAACCAGGTCTAAACAGGTCTAAACCAGGTCCAAAACCAGGTCTAAACAGGTCTAAAACCAAGGTCAAACCTAAACCAGGTCTAAAAAACCAGGTCTAAAACCAGGTCTAAAACCAGGTCCAAACCAGGTCTAAACTAGGTCTACACGAGGTCTAAAACCAGGTCTAAACCAGGTCTAAAACTAGGTCTAAAACCAGGTCTAAACCAGGTCTAAACCAGGTCTAAACCAGGTCTAAACCAGGTCTAAAACCAGGTCTAAAACCAGGTCTAAACCAGGTCTAAACCAGGTCTAAACCAGGTCTAAACCAGGTCTAAAACAGGTCTAAAACCAGGTCTAAAACCAGGTCTAAACCAGGTCTAAACAAGGTCTAAACCAGGTCTAAAACCAGGTCTAAAACCAGGTCTAAACCAGGTCTAAAACCAGGTCCAAACCAGGTCTAAACTAGGTCTAAAACCAGGTCCTAAACCAGGTCTAAACAAGGTCTAAACCAGGTCTAAAACCAGGTCTAAAACCAGGTCTAAACCAGGTCTAAAACCAGGTCTAAACCAGGTCCAAACCAGGTCTAAACTAGGTCTAAAACCAGGTCTAAAACCAGGTCTAAAACCAGGTCTAAACCAGGTCTAAACCAGGTCTAAAACCAGGTCTAAACCAGGTCCAAACCAGGTCTAAACCAGGTCTAAAACCAGGTCTAAAACCAGGACCCTGTGTGTGTGTTGGAGATGGTTCATGTTTTCGTACGTGTGCAGGTTTAGCGCAGCTCTTGATGTTGCAGTAACCGGGAAACTGCGTGTTCACACAACAGGACAAAACCGGGACACTGATGCGCAGTAAACGCTCTCGCTGAGTGGAACAGTGTCTCCAAGGACGAACCAGAGCCCAAACACTGGACTGTGAGGCCGTAACTCCAGTGTTTGTGCTGTCAGACGCAACTTGGTCTCTGCGCACAGTCACCTACATTCGGTTTGTTGATTAAAAATGAACGTAATCGACGAAATTCAAAACGAAAATCATGCCCATCCCTATTAGTAACACTTCTTTTTCTTCAAACATCAGAAGCACTTTAATTTGCTCTGTGTAAAATGTGTTTGTGGCACTTGGAGGTCGGTAGACCGGCGAGAACAATAAAAGACATTTGGGGAGATTGCGTCATTTTAACACCAACATGTTCCAGACTTTTTTACTTAAGTCCACGTCTTGGTTTTGAATGCTCGCCTTTACATAGATCATAACCAGAACATCGAGGCCGGCCCACAGTCTGACGTTAGACCATGGAGTTGTGTTTTGTTTCAGAACTGAACCAGGACTAAACCAGGACTAAACCAGGAGTGTCGGGGCTGGCCCAGACGTCGGGTGAATAGGAGACCGGGACCAGACCAGGACTGAGACCTGTTTTAGTCTTGTTTTAGTCCTGGTTCAGTCCTGTTTTAGTTCTGGTTTAGTCCTGATCTAGTTGTGTTTTAGTCCTGGTTTAGTCCTGGTTCAGTCCTGGTTCAGTCCTGTTTTAGTTCTGGTTTAGTCCTGGTTTAGTCCTGTTTTAGTCCTGGTTTAGTCCTGGTTTAGTCCTGTTTTAGTCCTGGTTTATTTCTGTTTTAGTCCTGTTTTAGTCCTGTTTTAGTCCTGGTTTAGTCCTGGTTCAGTCCTGGTTCAGTCCTGGTTTAGTCCTGTTTTAGTTCTGTTTTAGTCCTGGTTTAGTCCTGGTTTAGTCGTGTTTTAGTCCTGGTTTAGTCCTGGTTTAGTCCTGTTTTTAGTCCTGGTTTTAGTCGTGTTTTAAGTCCTGGTTTAGTCCTGGTTTAGTCGTGTTTAGTCCTGGTTTAGTCCTGGTTTAGTCCTGGTTTAGTCCTGGTTTAGTCCTGGTTTAGTCCTGGTTTAGTCGTGTTTTAGTCCTGGTTTAGTTCTGTTTTAGTCCTGTTTTAGTCCTGGTTTAGTCGTGTTTTAGTCCTGGTTTAGTTCTTTTAGTCCTGTTTTAGTCCTGGTTTAGTCCTGGTTTAGTCCTGGTTTAGTCTGTTTTAGTCCTGGTTTAGTCCTGGTTTAGTCTGGTTTTAGTCTGTAGTTTTAGTCCTGGTTTAGTCCTGGTTTAGTCCTGTTTAGTCCTGTTTTAGTCCTGGTTTAGTCCTGTTTTAGTCCTGTTTTAGTCCTGGTTTAGTCCTGTTTTAGTCCTGGTTTAGTCCTGGTTCAGTCCAGTATTGCAGTTTAAGTCACGGAAATGTTTTTTCCATTCTTCATTTAAACACAAAATCGAAAACTGAAAAAATGAATTGTTATCCATTTTTTTCATTTTGGTTTTGGAGACAAATAATGAATAAAATAGTTGTTTTTTCATTTTCTTATTTTTGGTTTTATATTGAAAAACGAATGAACGAATGATACACAGACTGTAGTTTGGTTTTAATTTTCTATTTCCGTGGAATCAAGATTTACCACCTTCAAAAAGTTACATACTATATTTTCTTAGTTAAAAGATCATATCAGAATTGGAAAAAAAAAAGTAATTTCCTCGGCATTTAACTCTTTGGGGTCTTTTTGCACCGGGAAACATTTGCTACGCTCACAATTATACAAATTATCCGTATTAAGCTGGTGCAGACCGTGCGACAGATAACAAGATTATGAAAAGATTTGATTTCACATCTGCTTAATGAGCTTAAGAAAAGTTTTCCAATCATTCCTCATCTAACGAAGTGTCTGATTTAGACCAGGAGGCTGTTTTTACTGAACCTCCAAAGGTATTTTCATATCACTAAACAAAATGTGCCTGGTTTTCATGTAATTTTTATTTTATCTAGACTTAAAATCAAAAGTGAAGTGAATTAATGCACTTGGGTGTCCTGAAAGGCTCGATAGAAATCCAACGTTTTTTTATTATTATGAAACTAACAACATTTAAAAATTATAAGAAAACAGAAAATATTATAGACCAGGGGTGTCAAACTCATTTTGTTCCGGGGGCTGTATCCAACCTACTTTGATCTCAAAGGGGCCGGATCAGAAAACTCATGTCATATAAACCCCAAAAATAACAATACGTTTAAATATTTGTGCAGAGAAACACAAATCTATTACAGAAATCTTTTTTAATTGATGAACTCTTTCTTTTACAAAATATTATAATATTATGAACAACCTGAAACTTTAAGAAAAATGTAATTTCAACACAATGTTTTAACATGAACTTGTATGTAAACAGGAATAAGTAAATTTTTTCTTGGTAAAATCCTGCACTCGGCTCCACTTTTCTCATGTTGGACATTTTTCTGATGAGGGTGTCACGGTCAACAGTCAAAACGATCGTCCTTTAAGAGCGTTTGGAAAGAGACAAGTCTTCATTTGTGCTGCTCTGGTGGGAGGGGCCACGTACAGAGACGCTGGAGACGCTGCTGTGATAAACACCACAGAAAATTAACAATATTTTAATAGAAAATATAATTACAATATTTTAGTAGAAAGTCAGCTGAGGGCCAGATTAAAGGTCTTGGAGGGCCGGATGTGGCCCCCGGGCCTTATGTTTGACACCTGTGTTATAGAGGGTTGGGCCAAAACGCTTCACTCAATTCTGCTAAATATTAATTGTATTTCTTTATTAAAAAAAACAGTAAATATTATTGTTTAGACGAGCTGCTCAGACTGGGAAGAGTTTATGTTATGACTATGAAATGAAAAAATGAAGTTGTCTAACAAAAAAATGTCAAATCATGATACAGTCATCACCGTTCGTTTTGTGTTCCCCCCCGTGTCCTGATTGGTTAAGGGACTGAATTTCAGACTTTCCGATCATCGCGCAGTTCACACTGGGAAGGATCCTCCGAAAAAGTGAACATCAAAAATCTGTGTATCATTCGTTCATTCATTTTTCAATATAAAACCAAAAATAAGAAACTAAAAAAACAACAGTTTTCTTCATTATTTGTCTCCAAAACCAAAATTAAAAAACAGATAACGATTTGTTTTTTCAGTTTTCGATTTTGTGTTTAAATGAAGAATGGAAAAAACGGATAACGACCGTTTCCCGTTTATGTGACTCCGTGACTGTGATGCCGGAACTTTTGCACCGCGTACGGACTGAACCAGGACTGATCCAGGACTGATCCAGGACTGATCCAGGTCCGGGAACACAGCGGGACTGAGACCGAGACCAGACCAGGACCAATTTGTTTTTATTATTATGAAACTAACAACATTTCAAAATGATAAGAGTACGAGTCTGTATGAATGTTCATGTCTGTGAGTCTGTGGATCTGACGTTCAACCAATGATGTTTAATGTCGAGAACGGGAATCAAACCGCCAACCTTCAGATCAGTGAACAAACGCTCCACCAACTGAGCTACACTGTCGCCCGCCGGTGATCCTCTTTTACACCGTTTTTATGGTTGATGGTTTGAAGCCCCCAGCACGATAATCATTTTTGTATGAATAGGCTATAATTTTCCACAAACTGCATTTCCAGATAAATAAACATAAATACCTCAATTAGTTCATCATGTACTCAAATAAATAATTTGTAATAAATGTTTAATCACAAATAATCCAAATTAATATTCCTGAATAATACTGATAACAACAACAATGTCATAAATTTGTCATAAATAAAAAAACAACAACATTATATTCATTAATAATGTCATTTTGTGTTAGACGTCTCCATGACGTCCAAAATAGTCCCTCGTCCACTGTTCAAATGTTAAACTGCACATTGACGTCCAGGTGGGCTCATATTTAGACAGTGAATGTAATTTGCACATCATTTTTTAGTTCAGAATTGGTCTTGGACCAGTGGATGCAATATAGACATGATCTGCATGTCCATAAAACATCTAATGTTTAGAACAGGGGTCATCAGACCTTTGTGTCTGGGGGCCACATTATCTCTCCTGACTGTGATTCGGGGCCCGGTCGTTGTTTGACCCTGACGACGTAGATGATATTCTTTGAAAACCTCCACACTTTCTTTAGATATGAGACAAACTGCACAGTCCAACACTGAACAAAAAAATAATTGGTCGTCCACTGTTCTTTGAAAACTCTGCACTGTGTCAACTTTTTGTACTTTTTCGCCATTTTGCTGTAACTGCAGAACAGAACTCTGCTCGTGCGTCGACTGTCACTGTTCGATCTCGAGTTTGTCAGGGGACGAAAACTTGGCAGCAAATGTGAATACGTCATATAATTATTTAAATATAAATACTTCTTACAAATATCTTCTTTTTTTTTTTAAATCAACAAAATACAACATTTAATTACAACAGGTAATTTTCTGTGGTGTTTATCACAGCAGCGTCTCCAGCGTCTCTGTACGTGGCCCCTCCCACCAGAGCAGCACAAATGAAGACTTGTCTCTTTCCAAACGCTCTTAAAGGACGATCGTTTTGACTGTTGACCGTGACACACCCTCATCAGAAAAATGTCCAACATGAGAAAAGTGGAGCCGAGTGCAGGATTTTACAACAAAAAATTGACTTATTCCTATTTGGATACAAGTTCATGTTAAAACATTGTGTTGAAATTATGTTTTTCTTAAAGTTTCAGGTTGTTCATAATTAGGGGTGTCAAATTATCGCGTTAATTGCGATTAATTAATTACAGTCATATTTAGCGCGTTATGTTTTTTAATCGCGTTAATCTCATTTTTAATCTCTAACTTTAGTGTTTCTGTATGTGAGTTGCTTTATTATAAAACCTGTTTTTATGTGTTGTTGGGACACAACACACACACACAAAAAAACACACACTTCATCGTCATCAACCTGAGAACACGCGGACCACGTTTCCTTCCGTAGTTACTGCGTGGACACCGACGTGCTCCCGTGAGCCGCGTGTGGATCGTGTTTTCTCGCGTACGCGGCGTAAACCGCGCTTCCTCCTGTGCGCCTCTAAACCAGAACTAACACCAAGACTAAAACCAGGACTAAACCAGGACTAAACCAGAACTAAAACCAGAACTAAAACCAGGACTAAACCAGGTCTAAACCAGACTAAACCAGGACTAAAACCAGAACTAAAAACCAGGACTAAAACCAGGTCTAAACCAGAACTAAAACCAGAACTAAAAACCAGGTCTAAAACCAGGACTAAACCAGGTCTAAACCAGGACTAAACCAGGACTAAACCAGACTAAAACCAGAACTAAAACCAGAACTAAAACCAGACTAAAACCAGGTCTAAACCAGGTCTAAACCAGGACTAAACCAGAAACTAAACACCAGGACTAAAAACCAGTGATCTCATATATATAAAGCATTTCTCTATCAATAATATTTTTAATATGGTTAAGGAAAGACTGGACTTTTTATTGTCTTTAAGTCGACAAAAGTTATTATGTTCAGATTTCCTCGTCTTTGCTACTTTACAACAAACAGTTTCTTATTCATGGAGACTTGGGCTCAACAGACAATTTGGAGAGATTTGTTAAACAATAAATGACTTTATAAAGTCACTTTTTTTAATCTATATCAGATCTGCCACAATAATGTAATAATGAATTTAAATGAAAATACCTCAAATTGAAGCTTTTCTCAGCAATTTTTAGGTGAGATTAAAATGAGATTAATTAGATTAATTAATTACAGATCATAATTAATTAATCTCTCAATTTTTTTAATCGCATGACAGCACTATTCATAATTATAATATTTTGTAAAAGAAAGAGTTCATCAATTAAAAAAGATTTCTGTAATAGATTTGAGTTTCTCTGCACAAATATTTGAACTTATTTTTATTTTTGGGGTTTATATGACATGATTTTTCTGATCCGGCCCCTTTGAGATTAAAATATGTTGGATACGGCCCCTGAACCAAAATGAGTTTGACACCGCTGTTCTAAAGTGTCAGGAAAGCTTGATTTTTGTCCTGAGAACGTGACTTTTTTAGGATCAAAACCTGCTCAAACAAGTCTTAAGTTTCATCGATTCGCGTCAGATTTTTCGATTCTTCCCACCACCCTGCGCTGTATTTGTTCACATTTTTTGGAGGTGCGCTTGATGAATAGACGGAAAGTAGCTCAGGACAAACCAGCAGCGCGCCCATTAGTCTCTCCTCCTCCTCCCCCTGCTCCCCTCCTCTCCTGGCTCCCGCTCCTCCTAATGCAGATTACAGGGATGTATGAGAGCCATTTTGTTCACTGTAGGGTGCAAACCGTCTCACACAAGACCCCTACTTCCTCCTGGGCGCCACAATACATCTGTTCCCCCCGCGAAATCCTATCAGCCGCTTCCATCAAGAGACCAGACCCGAGCGGAGACGAAAGAGACATCAATTATACATGCAACGTGTGAAGACTCAGAAGCCCCAAAAGCCCCTCGGAGACTCTGTGTGGTTTGGTGATTAGACGTTGTGAATAGTTTGCAGTGGTAAATGGTCCGTTGATGATCCATGGAGAGATAGAGGCGAGCGGAGGGCGGGGAGAGGAGAGGAGTTATAGTTTTAGGATAATAGTGGTTTAATGTGGACAAAGAGAGAGAGAGAGAGAGCTTTAATACAGAGGTCTTTTTAAAACGACCTTTTGACTTTGAAACGAAGGATTATGGGATTAAACATTCAGATTATTAAAGTAAAAATAGTTTTAAGTAAACTAGGACTAAATCAGGTCTAAACCAGGACTAAACTAGGACTAAATCAGGTCTAAACCAGGACTAAACTAGGACTAAATCAGGTCTAAACCAGGTCTAAACTAGGACTAAATCAGGTCTAAACCAGGTCTAAACCAGGACTAAACCAGGTCTGAACCAGGACTAAACCAGGTCTAAAAGCAGGACTAAAACCAGAAATAAACTAGGAGTAAACTAGTACTAAAACCAGGACTAAACCAGGTCTGAACCAGGACTAAATCAGGACTAAAACCAGAACTAAACTAGGACTAAACCAGGACTAAAACCAGGTCTAAACCAGGACTAATCCAGGACAAAACTAGGACTAAACTAGGACTAAACCAGGACTAAACTAGGACTAAACCAGGACTAAACTAGGACTAAAACCAGGACTAAACTAGGACTAAACCAGGACTAAACTAGGACTAAACCAGGACTAAACTAGGACTAAAAACAGGACTAAACCAGGACTAAACCAGGACTAAAAACAGGACTAAACCAGGACTAAACTAGGACTAAAAACAGAATTAAACTAGGACTAAAAGCAGTACTAATCCAGGACAAAACTAGGACTAAAAACAGGACTAAACCCAGTCTAAAACCAGGTCTAAACCAGGATTAAACCAAGTCTAAAAAAAGGCCTAAAACCAGGTCTAAACCAGGACTAAAACCAGGTCTAAACCAGGACTAAACTAGGACTAAAACCAGACCTAAACTAGGACTAAACTAGGACTAAACCAGGTCTAAAAACAGGACTAAAATCAGAACTAAACTAGGACTAAACCAGGACTAAACTAGGACTAAACCAGGACTAAACTAGGACTAAACCAGGACTAAACTAGGACTAAACCAGGACTAAAAACAGGACTAAAATCTGAACCAAACTAGGATTAACTAGGTCTAAACCAGGACTAAAACCAGGTCTAATCTAGGACTAAAACCAGGTCTAAACCAGGTCTAAACCAGGACTAAACTAGGACTAAAACCAGAATTAAACTAGGACTAAACCAGGTCTAAAAACAGGACTAAAACCAGAACTAAACCAGGTCTAAACCAGGACTAAACAATATGACACTAACAGTAGGTGGACATAATTTAAAGCAGCAGTGTCTCATATAGAAATAATTTCTCTATCAGTAATATTTTTAATATGGTTAATGAAAGTCTGGGCCTTTTATTTTCTTTTAGTAGATAAAACAAAACTTCTTTTGTTAAGATCCTCGTTTTTGTTTCTCTACAGTAAAACAAAAGTCTGTTCATGGAGATTTGGGCTCAACACAAAATTTGAAGAGAACAAACAAGAATTTTCAGGATGTGGTTGTTACATTCATGTAGTTTTAAAAAACATGACAATATCAAGTAATCCAAAGTATTCAGATTACATTACTCACTTTAAGTAATTTAATGGATTATGTTACAAACTACATTTTGGGGTGTGTAATCTGTAATCTGTAGGGGATTACATTTTAAAAGTGACCTTCCCAACACTGGTCATTGTTAAGGCTGGATGTCATTAAGAATCAATTCGATACGGTTCAATAAAATAAAAAGACTAACTCATGTCTGTCTTTGTTAAAACTTTCTCTGTAAAGTTAAACTTTTTAATCATCAAAACAGTGAAAATGACTCACCAGGATGACTAAACCAGGTCGAACCAGGATAAAAAAAAGACTTTTCTTCCACTAAAAAAGAACCAGGACAAAAACTGACTAAACCAGGACTGAACCAGGACTGAACCAGGACTGAACCAGGACTGAACCAGGACTGAACCAGGACTGAACCAGGACTGAACCAGGACTGAACCAGGACTAAACCAGGACTGAACCAGGACTAAACCAGGACTGAACCAGGACTGAACCAGGAACCAGGACTGAACCAGGACTGAACCAGGACTGAACCAGGACTGAACCAGGACTGAACCAGGACTGAACCAGGACTGAACCAGGACTAAACCAGGACTGAACCAGGACTAAACCAGGACTGAACCAGGACTGAACCAGGACTAAACCAGGACTGACTAAACCAGGACTAAACCAGGACTGAACCAGGACTGAACCAGAACTGAAACCAGGACTGAACCAGGACTAAACCAGGACTGAACCAGGACTGAACCAGGACTAAACCAGGACTGAACCAGGACTGACTGAACCCGAAACCAGGACTGAACCAGGACTAAACCAGGACTGAACCAGGACTAAACCAGGACTGAACAGGGCAAGGTGTTTCTTTACTCTGCACATGGCAATAGTCACTTTAAATATTGAATCTAGTGCCTTGACATTAAAATGTTTGCAAAAGTCAAACTCTGTTTATGTTTAGATCTGGATTAGACCTGGGATAGTCCTGTTATAGTCCTGGTTTGGATCTGGATTAGACCTGGGATAGTCCTGTTCTAGTCCTGGTTTGGATCTGGATTAGACCTGGGATAGTCCTGTTCTAGTCCTGGTTTAGATCTGGATTAGACCTGGGATAGTCCTGTTATAGTCCTGGTTTAGATCTGGATTAGACCTGGGATAGTCCTGTTATAGTCCTGGTTTAGCTCTGGATTAGACCTGGGATAGTCCTGGTTTAGATCTGGATTAGACCTGGGATAGTCCTGGTTTAGATCTGGATTAGACCTGGGATAGTCCTGGTTCTAGACCTGGTTTAGACCTGGATTAGACCTGGGATAGTCCTGTTATAGTCCTGGTTTAGATCTGGATTAGACCTGGGATAGTCCTGTTATAGTCCTGGTTTAGATCTGGATTAGACCTGGGATAGTCCTGTTATAGTCCTGGTTTAGATCTGGATTAGACCTGGGATAGTCCTGGTTTAGATCTGGATTAGACCTGGGATAGTCCTGTTCTAGTCCTGGTTTCGATCTGGATTAGACCTGGGATAGTCCTGGTTTAGATCTGGATTAGACCTGGGATAGTCCTGTTATAGTCCTGGTTTAGATCTGGATTAGACCTGGGATAGTCCTGGTTTAGACCTGATTAGTCCTGGTTTCGATCTGGATTAGACCTGGGATAGTCCTGGTTTAGATCTGGGATAGTCCTGTCATAGTCCTGGTTTAGACCTGGATTAGTCCTGGGATAGTCCTGTCATAGTCCTGGTTTAGACCTGGTTCAGTCCTGGGATAGTCCTGTCATAGTCCTGGTTTAGACCTGGTTCAGTCCTGGGATAGTCCTGTCATAGTCCTGGTTTAGACCTGGTTCAGTCCTGGGATAGTCCTGTCATAGTCCTGGTTTAGACCTGGTTCAGTCCTGGGATAGTCCTGTCATAGTCCTGGTTTAGACCTGGTTCAGTCCTGGGATAGTCCTGTTATAGTCCTGGTTTAGACCTGGTTCAGTCCTGGGATAGTCCTGTTATAGTCCTGGTTTAGACCTGGTTTAAATCTTAAGAGCCACAGTTTACAGATTTTCAGCCGACAAAAGCACAAAACGTCTTGTTTAAAGGAACCCGCCCGCCTCTCGTGAAAGTAATGACAAGTTTTAGATATTTTTTTAATATCTTTGTTTACGTGACACAAACTCAAAACAGTTTTTAGTGTTAAATGGTCCGATTAGACAAACAAGTCCCAACAATAAATGAAAAACGGGACGGGAAAAAAAAAAGCAGTCATCATTCCTCCCATTGTTGTGTTAAACTATGAGCCGAAAATGATAAATCCAGAGCCGGAACCATCTCATATTAAATCTTCCAGACACTGTTAACAGTTTGTGTCCTAAAATGTGTTTACCAAAGTCAATAAATCCACCCTTTTAGCTGCGGGACCTTTTGTTGCTAAGTGATAAACAGCCCTCCACTAAAATGCTAAAGATAACCGTGGCGTATTTCACATTTAGAGCCCGGATCATTCTTTATGGTTTGTTTATTGTCAAAAGTAGCGTCCGTATTAGGTCCCCATTTTTCCCCGAGTATTTGAGCAAAATGTGTGTCGGCCCAGAGCTGATAAATGGTAAAAGCGGCTCTCGACGTCAAAATAAACCCGCTGTAAAGTCTGGATCGAGTTACCGGATTTTGTCGTTGAATGGTCTATTTTTGAACTTTTTTCCGCATTAAACGAAACACAACAGTTCGATAAGTCAGTCAAACTTTATTTAACGCGTTCACAGTAACTCATAATTCATAACGCGTCGAGGATCTCGGACTTCCGGTCATCGCGCAGTGACAAACTGGGAAGGATTTTCCGAAAAAGTGAGCATCGTGTTTGTTTTCCCAGTGGGATGCGTCTATTGACAAAGTCGGTCTTTTCAACTCCACACTGCACGGGCTCGGGGTTCTCTCAGGGGCGGAACTAGAGTCCAAGTCCTAGTCCAAGATTAGTCCTGGTTTGCTCCTGGTTTAGACCTGGTTTAGTCCTGGTTTAGACCTGGTTTAGACCTGGTGTAGTCCTAATTTAGTCCTAGATCAGTCCTTGGTTCAGTCCGAGTTTAGACCTGGTTTAGTCCAAGTTTAGTCCTGGTTTAGTCCTAGGTTAGTTCTGGTTTAGACCTGGTTCAGTCCTGGTTTAGACCTGGTTTAGTCCTAGGTTAGTTCTGGTTTAGTCCTAGATCAGTTCTCGGTTCAGTCCTGGTTTAGTCCTGGTTCAGTCTTCCTGGTTCAGTCGTTGGTTTAGTCCTAGTTTAGTCCTGGTTTAGTCCTGGTTTAGACCTGGTTCAGTCCTGAGTTCAGTCCTGGTTCAGTCCTCGGTTCAGTCCTGGTTTAGACCTCATTTAGACCTGGTTTAGTCCTGGTTCAGTCCTGGTTTAGTCCTCATTTAGTCCTGGTTTAGTCCTGGTTCAGTCCTGGTTTAGTCCTGGTTTAGTCCTGGTTCAGTCGTTGGTTTAGTCCTAGTTTAGTCCTGGTTTAGTCCTGGTTTAGACCTGGTTTAGTCCTGGTTCAGTCCTGGTTCAGTCCTGGTTTAGTCCTGGTTTAGTCCTGGTTTCAGTCCTGGTTTAGACCTCATTTAGTCCTGGTTTAGACCTGGTTTTAGTCCTGGTTTAGTCCTGGTTTAGTCCTGGTTTAGTCCTGGTTTAGACCTGGTTTAGTCCTGTTTCAGTCCATATACGGCACAAAAGTTTCGCATCTTCTCTTCATTATTTTGTTGAGAGTAACTTAAAGTCCTGCAATAGTCGTGTAATGTTCTATATTTTAAAAACATTAATATTGTAATGTAATAAATTACTTTAAAATGACAGAAACAAGTAAAAAAATAAATAAAACATTACAGTTTTGAAGTAACTTTGCCCAACAGTGTTTATAAAAGTAAATACATTTGATACACCGTCGCTCTCTGCTGACGATAGCGATTGTTATTTGGAAGATTTTCATGCAAATCTCCCAAATAACAATTGCGATATTTTCCATTTTATCTCATTTTATTTCTTTATTTCTTTATTTACTGTCAGGACCGAGACAGATCCAAAAAAACGGTGAATCTCATCTCTCCTCCGTCCTCCTCTCTGGTGTTGACTAAACAGATCATTCATCATCGCGGGGTCTTTGCTGTGACCGTGTGAGCGATCCGTCTCTCAAACGCCTTCGCCGCCTGACACGCCCATCAATCACGTTTCCATGGAGATGTCATCGCTCATTGTGGTGGCCCCCCGCTTCCTGTTGTTCAAATCGGATTATGATGAATTCGAGCGCTCAACTTTCGGGTGGAGCTGGCGAAGGGCTCAAACGGTAAACAGAAGGTAATGTGCAGATGAGGGGATTTGAAATGCGTCTCGGCGGAGGTGGGACAGGTGGGCCGAGCGACAGACTGAAGCAAATAGTCACTTTTTATTACGAAACTGCAACTCGGCAAACTATGTACACTGATTAATGATAATGGCTGCAGGCGCTGGGGTTTAACTAGTGACGATTCACGTCAGAGAGAGGCACTTTAGATTTAAAATAACTGGATTTTAGTTTTGGAAAGACTCTGGTTGGAGACACGCATCAAGATTCTCGGACTTCCGGTCATCGCGCAATGCAATACTGGGAAGGATTTTCTGAAAAAGTGAGTATCAAACCGCCGTGTTTGATTTCTCAGTGGGGATGTGTGTATTGACAAAGCCGATCTTTTGAAGTCTTTTGAACCATATCGCTTTTGTTTCTGGTTCTGATATTGTCATATTTTAGTTTAGGGATTTGGACATCGTAATTGTGTGGTTGTTGGATGTTCTAACAGCGGAAAACGGCTCGAGAAATTAGTTTGCGAACTTCATAAATGCAAAAGGGAATCAGATCTGTGACTGCAAACCTCCGTTCAAACTGTTTCCCTTCCCAACGGAATTGAAAAATAGTGAAAAGTGAAAAGTCAACGGTTATTGGTCTCTCACCCTCATTCAGCTCGGGTCGTCTACCAGAGGATCTGGGAGCTTGAGAGTTCTGCGCAGTATCTTTGCTGTTCCCAGTACTGCACTTTTCTGGACTGAGATGTCCATTGTTTTTCCCGGTATCTGTTGTAGCCACTCTTCCAGTTTGGGGGTTACAGCCCCGAGTGTCCGATCACCACAGGCACCACTGATGCCTTTACTTTCCAGGCTCTCTCCAGCTCTTCCTTGAGCCCCTGGTATTTCTTTAGTTTCTCGTGTTCCTTTTTCCTGATATTACCATCGCTTGGTATTGCGATGTCAACCACCACGGCTCTGCTCTGTTTCTTATCCACCACCACTATGTCTGGTTGGTCCATCACCATCCTGTCAGTCTGTATCTGAAGTCCCACAGGATCTTGGCTCGGTCATTCTCCACAACCTTTGGAGGTGTTTTCCACCTTGATCCTGGGGTCTCCAGCCCGTACTCTGCACAGATGTTTCTGTACACTCTGCCCGCCACTTGGTTATGTCGCTCCATGTTTGCTTTCACTGCCAGCATCTTACACCTGCAGTTATGCAGTTATGTGCTGGACTGTCTCAGGAGCCTCTTTGCACAGTCTACACCTTGTATACATATATATATATATATATATATATATATATATATATATATATATCCTGCCCTTCTCCCTCTTTATCCTCTCTTTCTCCCCCTTCTATCTCTTTGTCTCTATTTCCGTCTCCCTCTCTCTCACTCTCTTCTGTTTTCTCTCTCTTTTTTCCAGAGAAAACATGATGATGCTGATAACTGTGATGGATCGTCACAAAACTTCTGCTCGGTGTTGAAGTCTGGATGAAGCAGAGATCAGAGGCACGTACACACACACACACACACACACACACACAACACACACAACACACACAACACACACAACACACACACCCCGACACGTACACACACACTCACACACAACACACACACACACACACTCAACACAACACACACACACACTCACACACACCACGACACTACACACACACACACATACACACTCATACACACACATCCATCACACGGGGTTATTTCTACTTGTTTAGAGCGATACAAACGTGACGATAAAAACTTTCACTGAATCAAAAACACTGACCTGGAACAGAAGCGGCGTATTGATAAAAAATACTGATAGAACTTTTATGTGTCATGTATCATGGTTATAACATTGTTCCCTCATCAAAAACATGCCTGAAGATGTTTTAGATGTGACTCTAAACTCTAAATATACGGGGTTTGTGTGTTGAATCAGAACAACTCCAGGTCTGTTTGTGATGAGGAAACAGTGTGATAACAGATCAGAAAATAGCGTAATATATGGACCCTTTAAAGAAATGAAATCCATCTTATATAACCTTTTTCTTTTACTTTATTCTTTTCCCGGCTGCTGTGCAAAGGGCTCACAAAGACGGCACAGTTTCTTTTATAAAAACCCTCTCGCAAACTCTGCTGGTTACTGACCCAGAAGTTCAGCCTGAAAGAGTCCGTACTGTGAGGAAAGCTAACTTTTGTAACTGTATTAAACTCTGTATTTAAATCAGCGGTTTGGACCAGTGCACAAACAGGAGGCGCTCGTACGGTCGTAATGCAATTAAAATGTGTTTATGAACTCTGGATTAAGGTTTTTAAAGACGCTCTACCTGATTTTTACAGACTTATAAACGTGACACAAACAACTTCAGCTGCTTTTAAAACAGTTTACAGTGGTCCAAAGTTCTTCCTCGCTTCCCTTATGTGTTCAGAGCGTCGTAATTATTCACCACAAGCGCTTTTCACAACTTCAGAGACTAAAACAAGCATGCAGACGTGTACTTCCTGATAAGTACAGTGGCTCTTAAACTGTGATACACTAAAGGAGGTTGGGGGTTTTAAATAAGCGCTCGTTTATTCGCTGTGCTGTCTGAATCTATTTATAAAGCATTTTGTTGTGTGATAATCAGGAAGTGGGTGCTTAGCATGCTAGTTGTTGTTGTTTACAGCATTACAGTGATGGCAAAACTCCGCACTGGACCCTGAAAGTTGTGAAAAGCTCTGATAAACTCATCACGGTGAATAATTAAGATGCTCTGAATGCGTAAGGCACCGTATGTTTCGAAATATAAGGTGCACTTAAAATCCACCAGTTTTCTCAAAAATCGACACAAGGAGCACAAGGAGCGAGCTGTTTTTTGTAACATTTATAGTTTATGCAAATTAGTATGGAATCCCTTTTCTACCAGTAAATAAAAAATAAAAGCTTCACAGAAAGTCATAATTTTGAGTGTAAAAGTCATAATTACAACTTTAAAACTCCTAATTACAACTTTAAAACTCATAGTTACGAGTTTAAAACTGAAATGAGTTTTCAAAGTTGACTCTGAATCTGCCCTTGTCATGGCCGTCCTCCAGGTGCTCGGGACGTCTCCACATGGCTCCATTTCCTCGTTAATGTGTGAATGTTGTAAAAAGACTAGAAAGAGACAGAGATCCACACCAGTCCCACATGAATGAGTAAGCGCAAAGTGTCTGTCAATGTTCCTCTGTCCACGGGAGCAGATTTAGTCCAAACAGAAGATAAAGCACCTTTGGCTCTGCGGTTGCACCCACTCTCCTGGCCCTGGACGGGAATTGATGAGCTTTGCCGGACACTTGGCACAAGATACTTCAGGTCGCTCAGTGATTAAAATATGGGCACAGCAAATAATTTAGATACAGCGTGAAGTGAATTAGTAAAATAACTGCACATTTGTACTTGTAATAGGTTCATACATGGCTTCTACAGGAAAATGGTCTCATCAGCCCACATGCTCACATGGTGAGAGCAGGTTCAGAGTCAACTTCGAAAACTCCTAATTATGAATTTGAAACTCATAATTATGACTTTTTATCTCGTAATTATGACTTTTCAACTCATAATTATGATTTTTAAACTTGTAATTATGACTTTTCAACTTGTAACTATGACTTTTCAATTCATAATTATGATTTTTAAACTTGTAATTATGACTTTTCAACCCGTAATTATGACTTTTCAACCCGTAATTATGACTTTTCAATTCATAATTATGATTTTTAAACTTGTAATTATGACTTTTCAACTTGTAACTATGACTTTTCAACTCATAATTATGACTTTTCAACCCGTAATTATGACTTTTCAATTCATAATTATGATTTTTAAACTTGTAATTATGACTTTTCAACTTGTAACTATGACTTTTCAACTCATAATTATGACTTTTAAACTCATAATTATGACTTTTTATCTCGTAATTATGACTTTTCAACTCATAATTATGACTTTTCAGCTTGTAACTATGACTTTTCAACTCATAATTATGACTTTTAAACTTGTAATTATGACTTTTCAACTTGTAACTATGACTTTTCAACTCATAATTATGACTTTTCAACCGTAATTATGACTTTTCAATTCATAATTATGATTTTTAAACTTGTAATTATGACTTTTCAACTTGTAACTATGACTTTTCAACTCATAATTATGACTTTTAAACTCATAATTATGACTTTTTATCTCGTAATTATGACTTTTCAACTCATAATTATGACTTTTCAGCTTGTAACTATGACTTTTCAACTCATAATTATGACTTTTAAACTTGTAATTATGACTTTTCAACTCATAATTATGACTTTTCAACTTGTAACTATGACTTTTCAACTCATAATTATGACTTTTAAACTCATAATTATGACTTTTCAATTCATAATTATGATTTTTAAACTTGTAATTATGACTTTTCAACTTGTAACTATGACTTTTCAACTCGTAATTATGACTTGTCAAGTGTCTTCCGTTTCGCTTAATGTGCCTTATAATCCGGTGCGTCTTATAGTCCGAAAAATACAGTAAGTGAGGAATGGCAAAGGAGAAATTCAGTTTGTCAACTGGACAAAGTTTATTTGGTCAAATACGTTTCACTGCTCATCCAAGCTGCTTCTTCATTTCTGGTCAGACGCTGGTGGAGACCTCGTTATATCTGTCTGCAGGGAGGAGCTAACTACTCTGAAACGAGCACACTTAATCGTTTACAGTTTCTGTTTGTTAGCTCGGCCTATTGAACTGCACTGAGTGTGGACTCTTATTAGTAGAATCATTCAGGGCTATAATGGAGCTTCCACACCTCTGGACCTGACCTGGCTACAACTATTACTCTTGTTTGTTTTGATTTAGGTTTGAGGATGGAGTTGTAAGTAGGAGATAGATGGTGTCTGAGTCATTTCTGTTCAAGGAAGGATTCTCTTTCTTAACAAAAATAGCTTCTTTAACTCCCCTTTCAAACCAGTTCTTTTCTCTGGCTCAGATCTGTACCTCACTGTCCTGAAACAAGTGGCCCGTGGCTTTTAGTTGGAGGTACACAGCAGACTGAGGTCCTGTGTTGTTATCTCATCTGTGTTGGTACATCCTCTTGTGAAGTGGCTGTTTTGTTTCGCGCTCACTGCAGTCTTCGCTAAACTGAATGGAGTAGACCACATTGCTTTGTTTGTGGCTCAGTGTTTTGTCCTTTGGGTTGGACCAGTTTCTGACTTAAAGCGAGGAATAACTTAGGAACACTGCAAACTGTTTAAAATGAACTAGCTCTGTTTTTCATGTTTTACCTTAAAGCTCAAAATGCTCTCTTCCACCTTGTGATGTCATGTAGTGATAGTTTCCAAGTTAACAGCTCCTTTTTCATTTTGTTCATTAGAGACTGACAATTCCAGAGCTGAAATCATCCAAACGATTCTAGTGAAGGTGTTTGTATGACTTTAAACTTGTAATTATGACTTTAAAACTCGTGATTATGACATTAAAACTCCTGAGTTTAAAACTCATAATTATGACTTTCTGTGATGATTCTTTTATTTTTTATTTACTGGTGAAAATGGGCTTCCATAAATGAGCCATGTAGTTTTAAGTTTTGTTTCTGTAAAACATAAACAAATGTGCGCAAAGCTGCATTAAACACATTATTACTCAATGTAGATTTGAGTCCTTCTCATAGGAAATAAAAAAATACACTTAAATGATCCATCCACATTCACATTCATAATCCACATTCACAAAGACAGAGGCAACAACAGGCGAATTATGCCACGATCTGCCAATGGATCATGGACGCCTGGAGTAAGGATCAGTCTCAAGTGTCATCCGTTTGTTTTGCTTAATGCATTTTATAATCCAGTCCACCTTTTAGTCTGAAAAATAGTGTAAATGAGGAATAACTTTGGACCAGTGCAAACTGTTTAAAATGAACTAGTTCTATTTTATTAGGTTCTTTTTTCAGACCGAGACCAACAAAACTCTTGGTCTGAAAAAGTAACCTAATAACATAAAATATCGGAAGACCAAATGAACCTCATTGGACTATGAACTAGTTCTGTTTTTCACATTTTAGCTTGTGTTCCACCTTGTGATGTCATGCAGTGGTAGTTTTCACGTTTTCACAGCTACCTTTTCCCTTTTGTTCATTTGACATTGACAATTCAAGAGCTGTTATCATCCAAATGATTCTAGTGTAAATATGTGGACTTTAAAAACACAGTGAAGCACTTACTGTATCACCACATGACATCACAAGCTGGAACAGAGCGTTTTCTGTTTCTAAAGTTTCTAAAGTCTTAATTAAACACGTGTGAATGAAACAAAACACAACTCCAGCTCTGTTTGTGATGAGGAAATATTAAAACGCAGCTCAGAAAATCGAGTAATATGAGCTTTTTGTTTATATCGTGGCCATTATGAATTGAAACTTTATACGTTCTAATCAAAGCGGCGAAACTAAAGCCACACCGCGTCGCTTTACCCTCCTCCTTGATAGTCCTTGTTCGTCTCCGCGGCTCCTTTCTGCAAAGAGGTTACGCCGTGCATGTACCTCAAGTCCGGATAAATATGTATGAACGCGGCGCTCTGCTTTTCCTCCTGCTTTGTATGCAAATGACCTTATAGCGGTTTAATAATGCAACAGTCGCAGAAGGTGGGTGCTACAGGAGGAGAGGAAGACGAGGGAGAGGAAGAGGACGAGGAGGAAGGGGCGAGGGGGGGGGGGGGAGGCCAGTTAAACCCAGGGACCCACCCCAACGCCAAGCTCCGATCCCGGGTAGATCGGGGAGGGACTGGTGGGGCGGTGGATTACGTTTAATCTTACTAATTGGATGCCAAAGAGACTCATTGCTATTCATTGTGTGGGCACGGTGCGGGCGGTAATGCATTACTGTAGGAGAGTCTTACAAAAGTTCAAACTCAAGTTCATCCCCCAGATCTATTTAAGGCTCGTGTAACTTTAAATCAATACGCAGTTACAGTGTTAATGGATGTTTCCAAACGCTCTTTGCTAGATCATCATATCGATTACAAAAGTGCACAAAATGACTCTATAAGTATTGTAATATAAGCACAAAAAAAACTATTATAAGTTACAGTTTAAAGTTCATTAAACACACGCACAGTTAAAGCTCCTGTACAGTGATCCCTCGCTATATCGCGCTTCACCTATCGCGGCCTCGCTGCTTCGCGGAATTTTTTACAGTGCTTTATTTTTTACAGTGAATCCTGATTGGCTTAGGGGCGTTACTGTTGTCTAGAAGTGAAAAAGGTTTATATTGGTTTTTCATTACACCCATGCCAACAGTTTTCGTTTCTGTACATTCTGCCAAATTACGTTCGCAATTTTTCTCCGTGACAAAACCCACAATGTCAAAGAAACGTTCTGGATGTCCGTTTATAAAAATCTTCTTGCTCAGAAAAAGAAAGAGGCCAACAACTACCCATAACGATGTTCTTCTCTCGGAGAAAGACCCCTGCGCAGCCTTCAGTAGAAAAAGACGCTACAGCGCAACGGAGTCAGGACGAAGAGGCGCAGCTGGAGGGACTGTGAAATACGCGAGTGACAATGTTTCCTACCTTGTATTCATTACTATATAAAAATATTGTTTTACAACACCGTTCTTTAAACTATTATAGTTATTTGTAAGAAAACGTTAATATTTCTATTTCTTTAACACATGTTGGGCCTGAAAAGAGGTTTTATTTTTTGTTTCATTCTGCAGTTCAGTATTGCATTGTAAAATCACAGTAAAAAATAAAGCTGACTACTTCGCGGATTTCACCTATTGCGGGTTATTTTTGGAACGTATCCCCCGTGATAAACGAGGGTTCACTGTACCTGATTTCCCCCCATGATATACAGAGTAGAGATGCGCGGGTAGTGGTTACAGCCGCGGACTCCACGGCTAAACCGCGGGTCGGGCGGATGACGTGATGAAAAATAATATTTTAATTAAATTCGGGCGGGTGGCGGTTTCACTACTCAAATAAAAAACTCTGAACTCGGAGCAACTGGGAGGAGACTGAGCGGATGGCGGGCGGGTGCGGTTTTGAAAACTGGTCAAAAACTGTGGTTGCAAATGGACAGCGGGCGGATGATGAGTTTTGCGATGCGGTTGCGGATGAAAAAGTAGCCCATCCACGCACCTCTAATACAAAGTGTAAAAGCAGCTCTTGAGGTCAGGATAAGTCGGCTCTTTGCTGTCTGCATCTGATTGTGAAGTAGTTTTATTGTTCGAGAATCAGGATTAGCATGCTAGTTGTTCTTAACATCGCTGTGACTGCAAAAAAAGGAAGGACTTTGGATCTTTAAATCAGTATAAAGTTACAGTGTTAATGCAGCGGTGTCAAACTTTAATTCACAGATGCCAAAATTAAAAACTGGGTCAAAGTCGTGGGCCAAACTAAATATTTATTGAAAAATTTCAACAACATCTGCATGTTTTGTCTAAACTTTGAATCCAGAACAAGCAAAATATAAAATAATAACAACATTTTAAATAAATAATGTCTCTATAGTTTATCTGTGGGCGTACAGCTCTAATACATGTTTGACATGATCTCTTGGGCCAAATATAATTATGACACGGGCCAAATTTGGTCCCCGGGCCTGAATTTGACATGTCTATGTTACGCTCTTGCTGTATCATCATATCGCTTACAAAAGTGCAGAAAATTATTGTATATGTAAAAGTATTGTAATATAAGCACAAAAAAACTTGATTTAAAGTTCATTAAACATATACTTTCAAACGGCCTGAAAATACAGAAAGTACAGAACTGCATTTGACTTTTTTGCAGTGCAGATTTATTGTAAAAGCAGCTTTTGAGGTCAGAATAAGTCAACTCTTTGTTGTTTGCATCTGATGGTAAAGTAGTTTTATTGTTTGAGAATCAGGAGGTGTGAGGGTAGCATGCTGGTTGTTGTTAGCGTTACTGTGATTGCAAAAAAAAAAAAAGTCTTTGGATCTTTAAATCAATATAAAGTTCTGCTAATGCAGGAGTGTCAAACTCAAATTCACAAAGGCAAAAATAAAAAACGTGGACTAAGTCTTGGACCAAACTAAATATTTATTGAAAAATTTTAAGAACAGCTGCATGTTTTCTCTTCTTTCGAGATATGAAATGTTAAACCTTTTTGCTTAAACAATGAATCCAGAACAAA
This sequence comes from Boleophthalmus pectinirostris, assembly GCF_026225935.1. Classification (NCBI taxonomy): domain Eukaryota; kingdom Metazoa; phylum Chordata; class Actinopteri; order Gobiiformes; family Gobiidae; genus Boleophthalmus; species Boleophthalmus pectinirostris. The sequence goes on from NW_026571133.1 coordinate 2,502,439, forward strand.
TTTGGACCCCAGGCCTGAGTTTGACATAATGAATGTGCCAAAAGATCTTGCTGTATCATTATATCGATTATTAATGTGCAGAAAATTACTATATTTAAGTATTGTAATATAAAGTTCATTAAACATATACTTTTAAACTGTCTGAAAATACAGAAAAATACAGAACTGCGCCTGACTTTTTCCAAGTACAGATATATAAAATATATAAAGCAGCTCTTGAGGTCAAAATAAGTCACCTGTTTGCTGTTTGACTCTAAAGTAGTTTAACTGTCTGAGAATCTGAAAATGCAAGATTAGCATGCTAGTTGTTGTTAGCATTGCCGTGGCTGCAAAAATAAGGAGTAACTTTGGATCTTTAAATCAATACAAAGTTAGTGGATGTGCCAAATGCTCTTCCTGCATCACCATATCGATTTCAAAAGTGCAGAAAATTACTATATATAAGTATTGTAATATAGACCCAAAAAAAAACTACTGTTATAAGTTAAATTTACAGTTGATTAAACATATACTTTAAAATACAGTTAAAGGAACCGCGTCTGACTTTTTCCCAGTAGATTTATTGTAAAAGCAGCTCTTGAGGTCAGAATAAATCAGCTCTGTGCTGTCTGCATCTGATTGTAAAGTAGTTTTATTGTTTGAGAATCAGGAAGTGTGAGGTTAGCATGCTAGTTGTTGTTAGCATTGCCGTGACTGCAAAGATAAGGAAGGAGTTTAGATTTTTAAATCAATATAAAGTTACAGTGTTAATGGATGTTTCCAGACGCTCTTGCTGTGTCATCATATCGATTACAAAAGTGCAGCAGATGACTATATATAAGTATTGTAAGACAGGCACAAAAAAGATTATAAATTCAATTTAAAGTTGATTAAACACATACTTTTAAACTTCCTGAAAATACAGTTAAAGGAACTGCATCTGACTTTTTTCCCAGTACAGATTTATTGTAAAAGCAGCTCTTGAGGTCAGAATACGTCAGCTGTGTTCTGTCTGCATCTGATGGTGAAGTAGTTTTATTGTCTGAGAATCAGGAAGTGCGAGGTTAGCATGCCACATGAGGCATGGAATGTCCATATACTGAGAATGAGGAAAACTTGTATCTGTTTTCTGCAAGTTTAAAGGGCCCATATTACGCTCCTGATCAATGTTTCCTGATCAATGTTTCCTGATCAATGTTTCCTGATCAATGTTTCCTCGTCACAAACAGAACTGGAGTCGTGTTTTGTTTCATTCACACGTTTAACATAAACCTGCAGATTTATGTTGAGCTCTTCTCCCTGCTCTGGTCCCAGTCTCAGTCCTGGTCTCAGTCCTGGTCTCAGTCCTGGTCCTGTTCCCGGTCTCAGTCCTGGTCTCAGTTCTGGTCTCAGTCCTGGTCTCAGTCCTCAGTCCCGGTCTCAGTCCCGGTCTCAGTCCTGGTCTCAGTCGGTCTCAGTCCTGGTCTCAGTCCCGGTCTCAGTCCTGGTCTCAGTTCTGGTCTCAGTCCTCGGTCTCAGTCTCAGTCCCGGTCTCAGTCTTCAGTCCCCGGTCTCAGTCCTGGTCTCAGTCCTAGTCTTAGTCCCGGTCTCAGTCCTGGTCTCAGTTCTGGTCCTGTTCCCCGTCTCAGTCCTGGTCTCAGTCCTAGTCTTAGTCCCGGTCTCATTCCTGGTCTCAGTTCTGGTCTCAGTCCTGGTCCTGTTCCCGGTCTCAGTCCTGGTCTCAGTTCTGGTCTCAGTCCTAGTCTTAGTCCCGGTCTCAGTCCTGGTCTTAGTTCTGGTCCTGTTCCCCGTCTCAGTCCTGGTCTCAGTCCTAGTCTTAGTCCCGGTCTCAGTCCTGGTCTCAGTTCTGGTCTCAGTCCTGGTCCTATTCCCGGTCTCAGTCCCCGGTCTCAGTTCTGGTCTTAGTCCTGGTCTCAGTCCTAGTCCTGTTCCCGGTTTCAGTCCTGGTCTCAGTTCTGGTCTCAGTCCTGGTCCTATTCCCGGTCTCAGTCCTGGTCTCAGTCCTAGTCTTAGTCCCGGTCTCATTCCTGGTCTCAGTTCTGGTCTCAGTCCTGGTCTCAGTTCTGTTCTCAGTTCTGTTCTCAGTCCTGGTCTGGTCCCGGTCTGGTCCCGGACCTGTTTTAGCCCTAGTTCAGTCCTGGTTCAGTCTGTATGTGGCCCAAAAGTCCGGCACCGCAGTTTAAGTCACGGAAACGACCATTATCTGTTTTTTTTCCATTGTTCATTTAATCACAAAATCAAAAACTGAAAAAACAAATCATTATCTGTTTTTTCATTTTAGTTTTGGAGACAAATAACGAAGAAAATAGTTGTTTTTTTCATTTTCTTATTTTTGGTTTTATTTTGAAAAACGAATGAACGAATGATACGCAGATTATTAATAATGATGATAATTTTAATACAAAAACATTTAATTAATCCAAAATTGATCATTAATTCTCCTGACGATCGATTAAGAAAATTTAATCCCCTTCACTCTAATCATTTGGATAATTTCAGATCTGGAATTACAAATTTCTAGTCCACAAAAGTTAAAAGGAGCTGTTTTGAGCTTTGGAGACGCAAACAGACGAAAAAAACCCGCAGAATTCCTCAAACATTTGGTCTGTTTTTGAGAAAGTGACGACTTTATGACACGATTTAAAGCTCACGAGAGTCGATTTTGGTCCAGTAAAACTTTCTTTAAAACTGCCCGATACGCCACAGGTCCCTTTAACGTTCGAGTATTCGAGTATTTACAAATAATGACTTGTTCTGTATTAAGACGCGGAGCCCGGTCGCCCACGGCTCCACCGCAGCTCGGGTGATGTATGCGATAATAAACGTCATATTTGTAGATTAAATAAGGTTTACTGCGCCTCTCCTCAATTATTCAGCTGCTCTGACACTTGATGTATGGCGCGGCGCCTCCACGGCACGATCGCACTGTCCAAATTATGCCGAGATTTCATTTTAAAGGAACATTTATGTGAGTTTGTGCTTTCCTCAACTCATTCCAGCCCCCAGGACCTCGGGATCGCAGCCGCAACTCCGGGAGGATTTGGACTTTTTATAGTGAGTGTTCGGCGCGCGGTTTAGCTTTGGATTGGAGTTCGCGAGCCTCGGGAAATGAGAGAGAGAGAGAGAAAAGAGGGAAAAGAGGGATGGAGAAAGAGAGACGGACAGAGGGAAGAGAGGGAGACGGACAGAGAGGTGTTTTAACGTCTAGACTTTCAAATGTGACGTTGTGATTCGGTCGTTTTCCAAAGTTTTCAAGCCAAAGTATCGCAAAATTGTCGGATCCAAACCAGGTCTAAAACGGGACTAAAACAGGACTAAACCAGGACTAAAACAGGACTAAACCAGGTCCTCAACAGAACTAAACCAGATCTATAATCAATCAAACCAGGTCTAAAACTGAACTAAACCAGATCTAAAACGGGACTAAAACAGGTCTATAAACAGAGAACTAAACCAGGTCTACTAAACCAGGTCTAAAACAGAACTAAACCAGGTCTGTAACAGAACTAAACCAGGTCTAAACCAGGACTAAACCAGATCTATAATCAACTAAAACCAGGTCTAAAACTGAACTAAAACAGAACTAAACTAAACCAGATCTATAACAGAACTA